>NC_081156.1:2983066-3303621 GCF_012432095.1 Onychostoma macrolepis
TAAGTCTGGTACCTGGTTAAATAAACCATACATGTCCAAACCAATGCCCTAAAAACCAGTTGCAGCAGTAATCGCTGACAGAGTCCGTGTAGCCACAGTACGCAAGGCAAACGTGGGCACAGAGAGATCCATGAGGAGAAAGAGCTGGTGTTGGGAACTCTGCAGGCCATAACACTTACACTCATCTGTGACAAGATAACACTGCACAGGGACATGGGTAAAACCCTGAGAGAAATCCTCCGAGGTAGTTGAGGCTGACGAAACTGATGTCTCCTGAGAGGTAAAATATCGAGTCGCGGCAAACGTATAAAAAAGGCGGAGGAGCTCCAAGCGCCTGCCAGAGGAGAGGAGAGGCGTAGCATCTGAGGGAGCGCCACTGCGAACATGAGGGCAGACGGTGACGGCACGTCGAGATTCACGGTTGATGAGGAGAAGCGCCTGGACGTCCCAGCGAAGGCTAACAGAGGGGGGAAGAGTAGAACGTTTGGCCTGCTCCAAACAGCTACGCAGGTTCTCCACAAAAGTGGACCAAAAACGACCGATGAGCTCATTCTCCGCCTTATACAAAGAGGGTTTGGGGCCGCAGAGGACGCACACGTGAATCCCAGGAAGTAGTTGGAAACTGAGCAAGCGAATGGCGACGGTAGGACTTCCTTGGGGAAGGAAGACGGGATAGTCACATGAAGATGAACCGGAAAGCAAGTGCACCAAGACTGAGAGCACAACAACTTCCTGGGATGTCAGTCGAGACCACCACTTCTCCGTGGCCAGTGCCACACGGCCGTGCACCAGCAGGCAGCCAAATTCACTCTCCGCTGCTTGGGCGAAGGAGTCTAGGGCTTCCTGAAGCAAGCCGGAGTGGGAGAGAAGCAAACAGTCGGCACACTGCGTCAGATCTCCCATAAATCCCTGCTCGTCATTAACGCGTTCCAAGAGCATGTCGATCAGGCGGTAGCAAGAGCGCAACTCTCGTTTTAGCCGCTCCACGTTGCGTATGTTTGCTAGCTCATCCTGTCCCAGGACCAGGACCATGCAGTTCCACACGTTCTCCAGCAGGCGGCGCAGCTGCAGCTCACTGATGGCGGAGCCTCCGCCGCCGCTCACCGCAATCAGCATCAGGCTCTCCTGAAACACGCCCCAAACCACACGGCTCCCTCGATCCGTCTCACAGCTTGCTAATTGAGCCCCGTGGCCAGCGCCAAACATATGGACACCATTTAGGGAGCCGATGATGGAAAAGGGAAGCTGCTTTGCGGAGCCTCGTGAGAACAGAGGGACCCCACTGGTGGCTGTGAGGCACAGCAGTTGGAGGGTCTCTGCTTGCAGCATAGTGAATGTAGACTGGGATGGAAAGTGGCTCTAAACACCAATCAGTGACGGAGACATCTTAAAAAGCCTTTAGGTGAACAAAGACAAAAGAAATAAACTTCAACATTGTACATACTGCAAAAGACATTACACTGACATGACACCTGTGAACTCGTAAGATGGGGTAAGATGTCCTCCTAATGTGCTTTTACTTTTAAATTCTAACATGTTTAGATACAAGTTTAGCACATGCAGCATGATGATGCATCAGCCAATGTGACATTAAGGGAAACTGATAGAAAAATGTGTTATTTTAGTTGGCATAGCACAAAATGTAACATTAATTTAATCACTTAATCATTTAGCAGACACGTTTATTCAAAGAAACTTATAAATGCGGACAACAGAATCACAGATTTGTTTTCTAATACATAAAAAGAAAACAATTAGATAGAACAGCAATAGTGCTAGTGTTAGAGGGTCGAGTGTAGATGGAAGAGAATGAGTCTTTAAGGATTATATATATATATATATATATATATAAATAAATATATTAGTGCTGTCAAACGATTAATCGTGATTAATCGCATCCAAAATAAAGGTTTTTGTTTACATATGTATGTGTGCTGTGTATATTTATTATGGATATGTAAATACACACATATGCATACATGTATTTCAGAAAAATGTTATTAAATATATTTATTTATAACATAAATTATATTACTATAAATATAGACATGTATATACATGTAAATATTTTCAAAATATATTCTGTATGTGTGTGTATTTATATATATATACATAAATATACACAGAACACATATATTATGCAAAAAACCTTTTATTTTGGATATGATTAATCGCGATTAATCATTCAACAGCACTTATATATATATATATATATATATATATATATATATATATATATATATATATATACATATATATATATATATATATATATATATATATATATATATAAATAAATGCCCATATTTTAATTGAAGACATGTCATAATTGAGACACTATGCTTTCGAACTGATTGCACTATGAGTTTTAATGCATTTCAAAGATATACCCATCTGAAATATATATTTGACTCATGTAATTAATAAATAATAACCTATGAAATCCACAAAAATATTAAATAATAATAATACAAGTCACAAAATTTGATTCATAAATCCCAAGGGGAAAAACACCTGGTGTTTTCTCCGGGGGCATCTTACCTTTTCCTACTCTACTAACAGGAAAAGCTGGTCTTCATGCAAAGTGTATGCTAACGTGACACATCTGCGTCAAAATTACAATCTGCGTTTTTGCCCGTGTTTTTCGTCTGTCTAATTATGCAAACGTTGAACAAACCTGCTAATCCACGCCGAAACATTCACAGACCGCTGTAATAAGCGTTAGTTCGCATAATTGTGACCCAAGGTTTTCCCTCACAGAATTAAGCCGCTAATGACTTGAGTGGGTAACTGCTAATAAGAAAAACAATTCAATAATTCTCTTGCCTGACTTCGAGAGTTGTAAACTTCACGTATCCACAGCAACATCTCTGACCAGAGCGGTTCCGCTCTTCTTCGCAGCCAATGAAAGTAAGAGAACTGATGGCTGCATACCGCCACCTTCCGGAGTCTATATGTGAATGCAAGTAGAGTGTATAAAAAACAGTTCATGTTGTTGGTTCTGTTTAGCACTGATTATTCAGCACTGAACTACAAATATACGTGTCTTACGTATATTTAACATTATTTTATCAATCCTAAACGGTCTCACTTTAAGTACAGAACTTTTAATATAAAATAATCAACACCCTCTTATTTTCAACACTACTAGTATTAAGTCAAATCCGAAGGATTATTTTTATTATTATTTTAACAGGCATTAGCAACCAACAATTGCCACATTTATTCACTGGCATGTTTAAAAATGTGAAAAATCTTAAGCAAATACATCAGTCCTTTTTTACATTTACAACTTGACAATTAAATGTTACTTGCTACAGTGTTCTTAGCATTGAACAGAATTACATTTAAAACACAGCATTGTGTTTTAATCATGCCACAACTAATTAATAAATAAATAAAATAAAAACTGAGATCAAATCAAAACAGTCCCTTTCAAAAGGAACTGTAAAACGGTATTTTTAATGCCACTTATCTTATTTATTCATAGACAGAATGAAATGCTTAGTTCATACCAAAATGAACGAAATTCACACCTTGAAATGCAATCAACTCTGTATTGACTCCCATTGTGCAAGTCACATGTAAACCACTGAATATCTTTGATGATACTGCTGTCTTTGGCATTGCTTAGGCTATCCATCTAACCAAGCAAAAGAAAGTAATTAATCATTTAAACAGTGTAGAAATCATGACAGAATGTAATCAATCACAGTCATGGATGGGACTACCGCACAGACTTTAGTCAGCAAATTTCTGTTGAGAACATGGTTCCTCGTTTTAAGTCCTTTTAAGCCAGTATAAACAGCTCAAAGATGGTTTGTTTCATTTAACCTACTAGACTCTTATGCCCCTTACTGTTGGTTAAATGACAAACATTTTAGATTCACACACAACGCATGTCATTTATAAACATTTTATTTTAGTCCAGCTCTTTTCCTCTTCCTCTTCCTCTTCACTCCATCATAGCATACAGTATATAACATCATCAGTTGTGAAAAAGCTGAGTTGCTAAGCCTCATTCTATTATGGTAAACAGTACCACAACGACAAGAATATGTGCCAGAGAACTAAATTATTCAGGTTAAGTTCCATATTCAAGAAGGAAGGAGGCAGCTATTAAATTACAAAGAAAACAATTAAAAGAAAAGTTATACAATGTGTGACAAGAAACATTTTTTCCATTTGTGATTTAGATTTGCTGACTGGCTTTTCATTCATAATACTTTATCCTGTGCAAACTACAAAATGGCTGTTTTGGGGGTCCAAAAAAGCAAACAAAAAGACATTAAATCATTTCTGCACAACTATTTCAGGAATGAACGAGAAATCAGGAATTACAAAAATCACATCGCTGCTGTGACATATCAAGATTTTTACATTACATCAAGGTAGATTGACAGAAAATAACATTACAATTGATCGGAATGCAATTTTATGGCTTTTTGATTTTTCTTCATTAAGAAGGCACCAGAGAGGAATGACAGGATTGTTGCACCTCAGAAGATAAATCAAGAAAATCAGCAAAAAGCCTCGAACTGGCAAGGAGTGGATACTTGAGACATCACTGGTCCTCTTTACATGCCCATTCGAATGCTCTGAATGATCTGGAATATTGCTGAGGAGAAAAAAAAAAAAACAGAGTGACATTACAGATGGCTGACATTCCAGCCTTTGGAAAAGTTGAGGAGGAAGAATAACGAAAAGCTGAACTTGTTGAAGTCAATCTTAACATAAATGCCAGCTTCGGGTATGTAATGGGCCATTGCACTAGTGGATATTCATGTTTCTTCACTCTTTTGTCTCATAAAAGTAAACTATCTGTATTTCCAAAAAGAGTGTTATCTCTAAAAAAATTAAAAAGTAAATCTTATGCTTTTGTGGATCGAATCGAATAAAAAGATTGCAAAATCATCCAAGGCAGAAAAGCAAGGGCAAGCAAACAGAGAGCAAGATGACCAAGAAAACATGCAAAGAAAATGTCATTTGTTCAAAGCAAACAGATTCTCGAAGGCAATGGGTAAAAACTCTGCAAGAGCTGGCAGCGACCCAGAAGCCCTGGCCAAAGCATGTGCCACATCAGATCTGGACGGAGCTGTTTATGACGTTGTCAAAAAGGCTACATCTTTTAAGCTATGTCTCAAAGCCAGCTGGCAATGAGATACGTTGCACTTCCTGGGAGCACTTAAGCGGTTGTTGGCAATGTTCTTCAATGCTGTTTCCAGAGTAGCAACACCTGCAGATCCACGTGTTGTACCCAGTGAAAATAAGCAGATAAAGTCATGCTATCAGTCCAGCCTTGTCCATGTAAATAGTGTGCATTATTATCTCAGCCCTCTCTAAAGTGCAAGGTTTCACAGTGTGTGCCAAAAAAAATGAGTGGAGGTCAGCTTTGTCTACCTACCTTGGGCTAAGCAAAAAGTACAACATATGCTAGTATAAAAATAAAACACCATTTAATTGAATGTGTTTATTATTTGATGTGAGATATGACAGGTCACTTGTTTGTATTGGTTACTCACCTGAACCGCAGACAACAAAGATGAAGAGCGCCAAGAGCCACGGTCCCACCGAAACCTTATCATCACTGACATTTCTCTGCGTGAATTTACATTAAAAACAGTTGCAAATGCATTTTAGTTGTCATTTAATTGTAGTAGTACAGCGGGATTTAGTAATGAAAGTGTATATACATTACAGATTTGAGAACCACTATTTTTCTGCAAATCTAGTAATTCCCTATATTAATAGTTTAATCAAAAATCAGTTAAGTTAGTCCATTAAATGAAGTTAATTTCACTTCTGTTGTTACACAACTGAACATCACGAAGAGTTGTCTTACCGATGATGATTTGACGTTGCCTCTCTGGGTGATGTTTTTGCTGTGTTTCTCGTTGGCCATACGAATCCTCTGTTTGGCGACCATCGTTACAAATGCTGGTGGGTTGTAAAAGTGAGCTGGAGAGAGTCACAAATATGACGAACACAAACTAGTGAGGATGAAGAGAAAACTACGTCGATTTTTGTCTACGTACCACACCGATCAGTGCTACGTACTCAGAATCTAAGCTCCGCCCACACCGGAAGAACGCAAATGGACTGACACCCGGACCGCCCAGCTTTTTTTTAACGTTAACACGATATTTGCTAAATGTAGTTTTTAAAGTTTTGTGTCAGCCTTGCGTAGTGTGTTATAAAGCTTGTTAAAACGTTCATATTGATAAGACCTTCGATTGGGATATAAATATTGCACCGTGTCTGTGCTGTTCTTACTTTTTCTTTGCAATAAGTTGCATGTCTAGTTGCATATCTCCGCCATCTTGGATTTCCGGTCTAGTGCAGTGTTGCCAACTTAGCAATTTTGTTGCTAAATTTAGCAACTTTTCAGACTACCCTAGCAACTTTTTCTTCCAAAAGCACCTAGCAACAAATTTAGCTATTTAAAAAAATTATTTGGCAACTTTTAGCAATTTTTGATGAGTGATTCAAACGATAAAAAGGCACACATTTTCCATATAAATTACACAAAATGAGGAAACCATAGATGCCTAGCAGTACACACATTACGTGAATTAACACCTTAGTAGCTTGTTCCTGCGATTGTTGATCAGTTAGTACACTGTAAGAAAAATATCTAGAAAAATGGAAAAGGTACTAGTAATTTTCCAGGACATTATCCATTATTCATTATTCATTGTAACCCTGTAACCCAAAAACACAAAATACAATGCGTAATTTAAAATCCAGGTAAAAAACCTGTGAAAAATCAATACGGAAAAATTCCTTCGTATTAACATAGTAGATTGTGCCTTATTTTTACAGACATTTCTTAGAGTGTAGCACACTAACTAACTACTAATACACTGCTTAAAACTATAATTGTTCAGAATGTGTAGTTTACTAGCTAACTGAAAAAAAAAACTTACATTGTAATTGTTCAAAAATGTGTAAGTTTTTAATAATTCAATGTTTTATTTAAAAATAGTTATATTTTAATATTAAGTTATATTATTTTCCAAACAAATCTAAATTAACATATATAAACATTTTTTTTTGCTGAGACTTGATGTATTGACACAATTTTGAATTACTATCCATTCATTAGCTGAACTGGGACATTTGAATGCATGGTGATTACATACTGAACAGCTGAATTGTTTTAGATTTATTTAATTTAATTTATTTATTTTATTTTTTCTATTTATGCAAAACGACTTGCATAACATTGCACAAAGTGCAGAACAACAGGAACAATATCATGTAATAATAATAACAACAATAATACATTTATACACTATACACGGATAAACAAAGTATTTTTTACTTTTCAAAGATTTTTTGTTTTTGCTTTTTTATGCTCATCAAAGACAAAACATAGGAATTGTCTATTTAAATGGACAGTTCTTATCCAAACATTTGCATTTGTGTATAAAAAATAAGTATCATAAAAAAAATCGATGTTATTTGTGTATAAAAATATAATGAAAAATAATTTGACTTGTTATAAAGATTATTATTATTTTTTTTAATAATAGTATTTATTTAGATTCTGACTTTTTTTCTGAGATAGGTAGGCCTACAGAAATCGTTCAAAAAAGCTTTATTTTCGATTTTGGCTCGTTTTATCATGTTTGTTAATAGATATTTGTGGGGAAGAGACCAGACCAAATTGCATTTAACGTGCATTTAAAAAGATGATGCGGGACAAGGTTTTTATTTATTTATTTATTTTTATTTATTTATTTATTTTTGTGAACAGGTTACAGTGGTTGAAACGCCAAGATGTTCTTAGTCAAAATGTGTGACCCCACGTCAAGCAGTCGCCAACCAATCCCAGCGTGACTTCCTGGATTACCCGTATGAAATTCAGTACACCACTTCCTGCTTTTCAGTTCAGTAATCAATCGTCTTGGGGAAGATGCGTTGGTTACCTCTCTCGGTGGTAATATTATGGGCCTGTTTTCTTTACAGTGCCTCTGCGGATAACAGTGGCGTCAAGAAAATGAAGGTTCAATTTGCCACTGGTCCACTTCTCAAATTCCAGATTTGGTGAGTGAGGGTTTGGGCATTTTTTATGTCGGTCGGTCCCCGGAACAGGCCGTCCAGTGTTTGACATTGAGTGTGTTGACAGTAGCACAGCGCGGCTTGACACGTGATTAACCCTGCAGAGATATGAACCACGCTTACTGGAATAAAGTAATACTGAGACAGAAGCGTTAATTTGTCTCATATGGCACAAGTAGTCTCGCAGATAACCTCAGCAGGATGTTATAATCGGCCAGTAATCCGGTGTTAAGTGGAGGGCTGTCATTTGAGGATTAGCCCATTAGTGTCTATGTCTGTGTGCTTGCACTTAGTCATTTGAGACGCTGCGCGTTTAATAATGCAGCTTTTATGGATTTATGAAGCCAATTTGAGGCTGCTGTAACATCTAGTGTCCAATGGTAGTTAATTTATCATAATCTGAAATGGAAATCATTGTTTATGTAGTTACTGCACAATGTAGTTGTGAACCAAATGCTCTGAGGTGTGTCTTCATCGTCTTGTTTGTTTTCTGCAGTGTCTCCTGAGGATACAAGCGGGTGTTTGAGGAGTACACGCAGGTTTTGTACCAGCGGTACCCAGACATCCGCATAGAAGGAGAGAACTACCTTCCTCTGCCTATCTACAGGTAATCGCTTACAAACCACTTACATGTCTGTCCTCATGGCCAAGAGTTTAAAAAGTAAGTGTGTGTATAAACACGCGTGTATACAACACAAATACACACACAATCACACACCTTTGCAAAAGAATCATCATTGGCTTGAACAGTGTTTACTGGAATGACAGCTTTTTTCCATCCTGCTCACAAAATCTGCATGTATGTGCTCACAGATCAAATTAATACAGTAATATTGTGAAATGGTATTAGAATTTGAAATGGCTGTTTTCAGTTTAAAATGTAATTTATTGTTTTTAACATTGATAATAAGAAGCATTATTAATAACAGAGCACCAATAATAATTTAATGATAAAACTTCAGTAATTAGAGCTTAAATGTGCCAACCATATATGAATGAAAATAATTTGTCTTATTAAAAAAATAAATTAAAAAAAAAGTGCTTGAGACATTGCTGGTCATTTAGTGTTTCTGTAAAAAAAAAAAAAAAAACAGTAATTATACTACAACAATAATACTACTAATTCAACTATTTTATGTGTGTGTGTATTTGTGTATGAATTATTTATTTATATAGTGTCTCTCCCCTTTTTTTATTTATTTATTTTTTACTTTCCTCCAGGCACCTTGCTTCCTTTCTGTCTATGTTTAAGCTGTTGTTAATCGGTGTGATCATTGTGGGCAAGGATCCATTTGTTCTATTTGGCATGCAGGCTCCAGGTCTCTGGGTTTGGAGTCAGGAGAATAAGGCAAGACCTCAGACTTTTCTTGTTGAGATATTTTCATTTGGTGGTTTAGATTTTAGTTCTTAACTAAAACCTGTTTGAGTAGTATGTTCCAAATACAAACATTTTCCCCATGGAGCTCATTAGTCTGTAACTTTGTTACCTCAGTGACGTTTGTGGTTATAGGAGAAAATGTAATGCACTAGGGACCAAAGAGCAAGCTCTCATGTTAATGTTCACCTGACTGTTTCTGCACTATTTCTGAAATGTAGGCATCAAAGTACAGAAGAAAAATGTTAACCTTCAGCTTTCTTTGATTTTTGTGTTTCAGTTTGAAAAATTAGCACAAGCCATGTATAAACTATCCACAAAATAGTCACGTACAAACAAACTAGCTGCAGAAATGCTTATATATATTACACACACATACAATTTATTAATTTTTTTTTTTAGATATATGCTTGTATGATGGTGTTCTTCTTCAGCAATATGATCGAAAATCAGTGTATGTCTACTGGTGCTTTTGAAATCACACTCAATGGTAAGTGTATTTGATTCAAAATTTGAGTATTTATATTATTATGTAAATGTGTGTAACATTTTTATGTTCATGTAATATTTGTTTATAACAATAATAGTCATTTATTTTATTTGTGGTATGCATATTATAGTATTTCACCTTTTTTTTTTTTTCCTTTTTGTAAAATGGGATGACTGAATGTTTTTATAATTTAGAGATTCCTTGTTATGACCCCTTTCAGAACAACATAATCTGTCTTAACTCAGGGAATTTTTTTTATGGAATAGCAGCACATAGAAAATGTATTATGTAAGAAATTATTAAAGCAGAAGAACTAGAGTCGCTCTCTGTCCATTAGACATGCTAAGCATACAAGTTTGTTGACGTTTTTAAAGGGAAGCAGTGTGGCGGTAGCCTAATTCAGTGGTTTAGTCTGGTGGAAGTTAGCAAAATGGCATGGTTGCACTATCACTATGGTAACGCTATTTTGGGGTATTTTTTTGGTTAGATGTTCCAGTTTGGTCCAAGCTAGAGTCAGGCCACCTGCCTTCCATGCAGCAGCTAGTCCAAATTCTGGAGAATGAGATGAAGATGAACGTGCACATGGACACACTTCCACACCATCGCTCGTAACCTTGCCTCTGATTCACTGAATGGAGCCGATGACCCTTCCACGTATGTTTAACCATCATAACCCTACCAAGTATTAAACGAAATTCTATTATTTAAAATATTGTCTTTTGTTTTAAAGATTTCTATAATGTACTAGTTTTTGACACAAAGATAGTCTTAGATGCTGATATAAAAATAAAAAACTACTATCTATAATGTATACACTATAAAGTTTGGGGTCAGTATAATATTTTCTTAATGTGTCTTATGCTCATCAAGACTGCACTGATTGAAAATACAAAAAAAAAAAAATTATAATAATATTATAACAATTTAAAATGATTTTGAATTAAATGCATTATACATGCAATTTATTCCTGTGATGGCAAAGCTGAATTTTCAGTAGTTGTTACTCCAGTCTGCAGTGTCACATGATACTTTTGAAATCATTCAAATATAAAATTTTTCTGATTTGGCGAGTAGAAAGTTCTAAAAGAACGGCATTTATTTAAAATACAAATTTTGTAATGTTGTAAATGTCATTACTGTAATATTTGATCAATTTGATGCACTCTTTTAGTTGCTACAGTAAATAAAAAATATTGAACAGTAGTTTAATAGGTAAGCAGCAACTACATAACAATAAAACTGACAAAAAGATTTTTAATTGAATTTTAATGTTTCGACTGCTCTCTTAATCTAAGTGTAGTTGAGCCAAAAATGTGTAGTGACTTTTTTTTTTTTTTTTTTTGTACAGTGGATTATATGAGTATACATTTTCATGAAATAGTGAGTTAAAGCGGATGACTAATGATATTGCTTTTTCCCCTTTTAAATGAATTAATTTACTTTTTCCACATTGTCTTTTAGTTCTGAGGTGAAGCTCTCCTACGGTTGTGAGGTGACGTTTATGAAGGTTTGCGCTGAAAGTAGATACTCTACTAGCGCACGCCCGATGTTCTGCGTTCTCCTCACCATGCCCCTCGGAGACGCACCACCTACAGATGCTGGTGTGGGATCTACAGCAACAACAGTGGCCATATAATTATGATTGCATCCCATCTCTTGTGCAATAACCATTTGGTTCAGGTCAGGATGTATGTTCACAATGACTCCCATTTTCATTTTAGTCCAGTTAGCTCAGTCAACAGAATTTATGATGGCATGTTTTTCTTTCCTACTGTACGGCTAACTCTTGGTCTGTTTTATTCAATAAGTAGATATGAGAAGCTCCTAACTTATATACCCAACCCCCATCATGTTGATTTAACAACTAAGTAACATTAATTATATTTCTGAGCCCTGGATTTTATATTGCTTTCTATAGCTTAAAATGTTTACTAAAAGAAAAATAAAATGTTATAAAACTAAATGTTGTTCTTTATTAGAAGAACAGACTTGCAAATGCTTTTTACAGTCTTAAAACATTTGAAAGAAAATTACAAGAGTATTGTTGTAATTAATGTTTGAAATAATACTTTAGTGTTAGAAATGACTTCCTTTTTATTAAACATGCAGTGAAATATCATTGTTCACCCATTTGTCCTGTAATGCCATTAACCTAGTGCAGAATTGGGTTTATTCTGGTCTTACCCAGATCACTTCTGGTGAAGTTTTATGTGCTTATCACCATCTAGAATCCAACTGTGAACTGAGATTTACAGTTAATGTATTTTGTCTAATGTAAGCTTTATCGTATTTTGGTTATTGAAATGCACAATTTTCACTGTACAAAAAGATTCAGCTTAAAGTCCTTATGAACCGGAAGTTACTACTGACTTTATTTCAGTGTAGTGACGTATTTCCAGCCGAAACGGAATATCGAATAGAGGGCGTGGTGTTATTTTTGTGCTCCTCCTCTCTCTGTCTCTCACTCATAGCAACCTAACAGTCGGAGGGGCGTGGTTAAGGATATTCTGCCAAAGCAGTCAAATCGACGTCATCAGAGAAGGAATGCCATTCCAGAGGAAGCAAATTTTCAGATTTTGATTAAAGGAACACTCCACTTTTTTTGGAAATGGGCTCATTCTCCAACTCTCCCAGAGTTAATAAGTTGAGTTTTACCGTTTTGGAATCTATTCAGCCGATCTCCGGGTCTGGCAATAGCACTTTTAGCATAGATCATTGAATCCGATTAGACCAGTAGCATCGCGTTTAAAAATGACCAAAGAGTTTAGATATTTTTCCTATTTAAAACTTGACTCTTCTGGCGGAAAATGAAAAGTTGTGCGTGATATCACTGCACCTGCTGCGGCCATGTTACGGCAGCAAACTTCCTTGATTATTACGCCAGAATGGGAGTATGGTTCCTAATTATATCGGCCTAGAAAACCACAGCTTTTCATTTTCCGCAGGTCTTAGTACACGATAGAACTGCAGAAGAGTCAAGTTTTAAATAGGAAAAATATCTAAACTCTTTGGTCATTTTTAAACACGATGCTACTGGTCTAATCGGATTCAATGATCTATGCTAAGCTATGCTAAAAGTGCTATCGCCAGACCCAGAGATCAGCTGAATAGATTCCAAAAGGGTAAAACTCAACTTATTAACTCTGGGGGAGTTGGAGAATGAGCCTATTTCCAAAAAAAGTGGAGTGTTCCTTTTAAAGATTACATTGCTAGGCGTGCTCTGATTGGCCAGTTATCCAGTGCGTAAGATTGGCCGAATACCTCAAGCGTGAGAGGAAATGTTACGCCCCTTACTGTATTGTAGGGGTGTTCGGTTCCAGGTTTTTCGGAGTCGACTCCACGACTCAATTTAGCGTGACTGTCCAAATCACTCAATTTAGCGGTGACATAACCTTTAAATTAGCTAGGAATTTTTCACATTATAATGGTCAGGGGTTGGCGCTATTGTCTTGCATTGCATTGATATTAAAAATACATAAATTTTGTCATTTAGCAGACACTTTGTCCTCATTTGTAAGTCACTTTGGATAATGGAAGCAATCAAAATCAACAAAAGAGCAATATATGCAAGTGCTATAACAAGTCTCAGTTAGTGCAGACATTTTTTTTTTTTTATTATTATATAGCCTAATAAAAGGAAAACCGATAGAATAGAAAAGGAATAGAGCAAGCTAGTGTTAGAGGCCTTTTTTGCTTTTGTTAATTGTATAATAACTAAAAAGAAACCATAGATGGAATACAAAAAGATTAGAAAAGCTAGTGTTGTTTTTTTTTTTAAGAAAACAAGCAGTTAGTAAACGAGTAAATGCATACGAATGCGAACTTATTGATTTTTATTCTTGTTTATTATGTGAGTTTTTAATGATTTAAGGTTAATGATTGAACACAAATAGCCTAGGTTAACCATGGAAAACCAAATTGTATTGCATTAAACATAACATCGCATAACAAAGCATCGATTAAACTACAAAGCTGTCACAGAACCATGTATAATTACAAACTTAATTTACTATGACTGTTGTTTATTTCTAAAGTAACCTTCACGTAGGATAAAAGTATGGGGGGAAAGTCATTTCTGCGACAACTCCAGCTATCCGACGCACGTGTGCACAGCCCGTTTAAACAGCAGCGAATCACAGCGCACTCAAACGTGTCTTATGTGAAAGCACAATGAGCCCGTGCTGCTGCTTCTGCACCGCTCACGGACTGCACTGCAAACGGATCCTCACTTAATTTCGTTCACTCACAGCAAAACCCATTAAAAAATGTGGGGGAGATTCACAAAGAGTGGACTGCAGCTGGAGTCAGTGCTTCAAGAACTACTATGCACAGACGTATGCAAGACATGGGTTTCAGCTGTCGCATTCCTTGTGTCAAGCCACTCTTGAACAACAGACAGCATCAGAAGCGTCTCGCCTGGGCTAAAGACAAAAAGGACTGGACTACTGCTGAGTGGTCCAAAGTTATGTTCTCTGATGAAAGTAAATTTTGCATTTCCTTTGGAAATCAGGGTCCCAGAGTCTGGAGGAAGAGAGGAGAGGCACACGATCCACGTTGCTTGAGGTCCAGTGTAAAGTTTCCACAGTCAGTGATGGTTTGGGGTGCCATGTCATCTGCTGGTGTTGGTCCACTGTGTTTTCTGAGGTCTAAGGTCAACGCAGCCGTATACCAGGAAGTTTTAGAGCACTTCATGCTTCCTGCTGCTGACCAACTTTATGGAGATGCAGATTTAATTTTCCAACAGGACTTAGCACCTGCACACAGTGCCAAAGCAACCAGTATCTGGTTTAAGGACCATGGTATCCCTGTTCTTAATTGGCCAGCAAACTCGCCTGACCTTAACCCCATAGAAAATCTATGGGGTATTGTGAAGAGGAAGATGCGATATGCCAGACCCAACAATGCAGATGAGCTGAAGGCCACTATCAGAGCAACCTGGGCTCTTATTACACCTGAGCAGTGCCACAGACTGATCGACTCCACGCCACGCCGCATTGCTGCAGTAATTCAGGCAAAAGGAGCCCCAACTAATTATTGAGTGCTGTACATGCTCATACTTTTCATTTTCATACTTTTCAGTTGGCCAAGATTTCTAAAAATCCTTCATGCTTCTTAGATTCTCACTTAGATGTGAGAACCAGTGAAGACATCTGCGATTTCTGAGTCGACTCACAACGAGAGTCGATTCCAGTGCTGGAGACGACTCTGACTCTAGAGCTATTCAAAGTCGAGGAATCGTCTCTTTTGGAGTCGACTCCCCGGCCGTGTCCCGGCGCGACAACACGAAAACAGTAAAACTCATAAACGAAGCATTTGTTGCATCCAGTGGGGACATAATTACTGATTATAATGACTTATACTATCTTTTTAAGCGTCGTGTTGCATTGCGCCACGTAAACATTACCATGTCTGCATTTGTGAATGGAGAAACGACAAACAACAAGCACTACTCTACACAGCTCAAAACTTGCGTTTGAATAGTCTGTGGCAAATTCTTTAAATATGAAAACATACTTACAGGCTGTGAGTCAGAAGCACCAGACTGTCCTTGCAAAGTTGGAATTGCCCCACTTTATAGAAACAGTCTTTGAGAATCTGGCAGGCTACTCCTAGGTTCAGGAAATAGTCCTCCGTAAAATGTGCTGCACACACTCTAATATTTGGGTTGAACTGTTCTGGAACAGTGTTGTAAATACAACTTAACCACTGATTTCTAGTTGTGTCCTCTTTTGGAAGCCAAAGTACTAAAATAGTTTTGCTTTCACAACGAAACACAGCGTCTCCAGGACATGGCGCCGGCGGCAGCAACAGTACTACAGCAAGAATAAAAGTCCCGCCGCCTTTCTTCGTTTGGGCGGTGTTCTGCAAATCTCCCCACACCATGACATAGACATGTGGGGGTGTGTTTGAATGAGCCGTTTTAGGGGGGCGTGGTCGACTCTTTAACTTTTATAAAGAATATCTCTTTGGTTTTGAGACTTTAGTCTTTGCAACTTCAGGGATCTTATCTATGCACAAACGGCTTGTAACACTCCAAAGAGAAAGAAAAACTTGAAACACACAATATGGTGGGTACTAGTAAAACATTTAGGTCAGTTTGTGTAATGTTGATTAGGTTAAAATAATGTTGTAAATTTTCTCTTAAAAAGGACTAGTCGAGACCTAGGCTTAAGGCTTGCTCATATCAAGGATGATAGCTATAAAGTTAAATGTATGTTTAATTCTATGAGAATAGCAAAGTCCACACCACAGCTATAACGATAGTGCCACAGAGGAACAATATAGTTAAATTCATTTTCGGAGCAATTTTTTCCAGTTAATGAATGGTAAAAACAGGCAGGCAACAAAACTACAGCATACGCTTATAATAAAAAGAATCTTATCATTCCTTATGTGGATGCCATTATAGTTACTGTTACAGGTGTGAATCAGCCTTTATCTGATAACGGGATAAAGGGATAGTCCATCCAAAAATTAAAATTCATTGTTTCCTTACCCTCATGCCATTGCAGATGAATAATATTTTTATCATTCTTCACATGAACATGAACAGTTTTTTAATTTTTTCAATATAAGTAAATATTATAATATAATGTAAGTTATTGATTGCCCAAATGTTGACACACACAGCTATCATGACAATAATCCATACAACTCCAATAATAAAGCAATGTCTTCTGAAGCGAAATCATAGGTGTATAAAAGACTAACTATAAATAATCGCTTATGGCCAGCTTTTGTATGCATATTCACAAGCCCACCCATCCACCCTTAATTACTGTTGCATCATGTTTTTACGCAGTAAAAAAAAATACATCGCGGAGCAAAGAGAACACTGACAACACAACGACAGACAAGAAAGAGCCGGTTACTTTTGAAATAAAACGAAGTCTCAACTTTCATTTTTTTTAAGAAATTCAAACAAATACCATTTTGTTGCTCTTTAATGTGTCGTGACAGATTGCTGTAGCTCTCAGTTCAAGCGGCATGTGAACTGATCATCTCTTCCTCTAGTTATAGCACAAAATAAACATGAATGAATATCAGAAGGTATCTTGTTTCAACCACGGAAAGACGTCAATTCACACCATTTTTCAAGTTCAAGTCCACTGATGTTAACTACCGTCCAGTCTGGTTTGTTTGTCAGACAAACTGGTAGATTCAGCGTTATGATTGGTCAGATCACCTGTTAATCAAACTCTAGGCGAAGTGTGAATTCCATTGGAGGTGACAATTTTGTATGAATTTGTACAATGTGAATGTTTCACAATATAACACTGGGGCAGACCATATGAAAACCTATGAATGAGCCACAACATAAAGTAGTTATGATTTGCCATGAGATTGTTTTGGAAGTTAGTATGAGTGCGAAAAGAATTCCCTATGCAGATTCTGAAACCGCTTGTAGTTGGTTGCATGAATTTGCCACATTGACCGCAACAGAAAGCAGCTGTGTTTGAAAGTCACTTCTGTCTGAGTAGTATTTCATACATCATTAAAATATTGACAAGGGACATCGACAACTTTTTTCCTCAAACCTATAGTCAAGTCAAATTACTCCAGCATGTTTTGTATGCTTTTTCAAGCATGTCAGTTCATGGACAGGCCTGCAGACAGCGCTGGATAAAGGTCTTGTCTGGCTCTTCCATTTGTACTCTGTGGCTTAAACTCCTCAACCTTCGGACCAGCGAGTGGAGGAAAGGTGGAGGTCTGACCCGCAGGTGTGTTGGGCTGGATGGGAAGGCTTGGCACTGCTGTAACCGTATCAGAGCCATGTGAAGGCCAACCCTGCATGCCAGAAGTACCAGTTCCTCTTTACACATGAAGACTTGAGGAGGTATGTTGTGTTCTTTAGACTATAAGCAAAGACATGGCAGACACAATATTTAGCTGGACCGAAATTGAGTTGAGTAGCAAGTGTGACGGATCAAGAAACTGTCTTTAAAATTGGAGATCAAATTAAAAAGACAAGACTTGTGTACTTCCTTACCAGCTCACAGCTGCCTACTCTGAATCTGGCTTGCTGTCCAGAAGCAAGAAATGACACAAACACCAACGGTTGCCCAAGAACTCGTACCCCTATATTTCTGTTGAGTGACAGAAAGAGTGGTCTCAGGGGTGTTGGGGTTTGAGCCTGGTCTGTCCAGCTCCATGATCTGATCCTTCTCCCGCCTTCATCTAGACTCCGTCCACCCCAAGCATCCATACTCAACCTGCTCCGCAGGAAACAAGAGCCATGCAGTTATGTCATTTGTGTTTTTGCCGTTCAATTAACTGAGATACTTTTAACCTGAGGGATTATTAGTTACTACACTGTAAAAAATAAAAATAAAAAAGACAATTCTGACATCATTTGTTTACCCTCATGTTGTTTCAAACCAATAAGTCTTCTGTTCTTCGGAACACAATATTTTGTATTGATTTATTAAAATTACTTTTGATATTCCCTGATCTACACTGTTAAAAAAAAAAAAAAAAGTTGAGCAAACTTAAAAATTTAGGGCAACCAGCTTCAGCAGATTTTTGAGTTCTCTCAACTTATTTTTTAGGAGATTTTTGAGTTTTCTCAACTTTTTGTTGTATAAACTTTAAAACAAGTTGAGAAAACTCAAAAATCTGCTGAAGCTGGTTGCCTTCAATTTAAGTTTTCTCAACTTTCTTTTTTTTTTTTTTTTTTTTATATACAGTGTACTTTGTCTATCCATTGACACCCAATGAATCCAAAACTTTTACACTTTAAAACGTACAATAACATTTGACCATGTTTGAGCTTCTGTTTGCTATATTTTATGTGCTCTATGGATGTGCATTGATCAATACTGAATAAATGTCTTAATTAAATGTATTGGTAACACTTTACAATAAGGTTCATTGGTTAACATTAGTTAACAACATTAGTTAACATGAACTAAGAATGAACAATACTTCTACAGCATTTAATAATCTTAGTTAATGTTAATTTCAGCATTTACTAATGCATTATTAAAATCACAAGTTGTGTTTGTTAACATTAGTTAATGCAACATGAATGAACAATGAGCAACTGTATTTTCATTAACTAACATGAACAAATATTAATAAATAGTGTAATAAATGCATTGTTCATTGTTTGTTCATGTTAGTTAATACATTAGTTAATGTTAACAAATGACACCTTATTGTAAAGTGTTACCAATATGTCTTATAAAGTGATAATGTCTATTTAGAAAACTTGTACTCAACCACTTGATACATAAGGATTACATTTAAAAAAGTATTTTTGAAAAATGTGAATCGTCAATATTCTGGTTGTTTGGACTTTCAGTCAAAAGTTTCATCCACTGAAACACTGCCTATTTTCATTTGTGTTTCGAAAATCACCTTAAGTCTCATAGGTTTGGAATGACATGAGGTCATTAAATGAATCTGAAGTTAAAAATGTACTGGGGTATGAAGAAATGAACATTAACACTAGATTAATAAATGCTATATGATATATGTTAAAATGAAATGGCTTAATGTTGCTGTGCTTTTTTAATCTTTTAAATGCAAATCTGTTTGTGTGTAGACAGGTTTTAACAAAAAAAAAAATTAAAACAAAAATCTTAAATTAATAGCATTCCCTGCATCATTGGCTGTAATAATATAAGAAAATATATAGACGACAAAATTAATTAAAAAAAATCTTTGATTGTGTTTCTAAATGGAAACGTGGAAGTCACGATAGTTTACCCCAAAAAATAAACATTCTATCATCAATTACTCACCCTCATGTGACTTTAAACCTGTATGACTTAAAAGATATTTTGAAAAATGTTGGTAACCAAACAGTAAGCAAAACGTTTCTCAGAATATGTTCTTCTATATTCCACAGGCGAAAGAAAATCCTATAGGTTTGGAATGACATGAGGGTAAATCTTGACAGAATTTCCATTTTTGATTGAACTACCGCTTTAAGCGTTTCAGACTGTCCCCTCCTCAGTTAGAACAATAAACATTCCGCTTAAGAATGTATGAAATCGTGAATAAGCCTAACCGTTATCTGGACAATCTGATTCGAGGAAGGAGTCTGTCGCAGAATATATCATGTATAAGAGATTCAGATGGTTCTTTACATTTTGATAAAGTAATTAACAGATTAAAATCCTTTTATAAGTTGTTATATTCTTCACAATTTTGTACAGATTTGGAACCTGAATGTGTTCTTTGCGAGATTATCGCAGAGAGCAGCCTTAGGCAATCCAATAACACTTAGTGAGATTAAGAACAGCATTCATTCTCTTCCCAATAATAAGGCTCCGGTCCTGATGGCCTCAGTGCACAATATGTTTTAAAAGTTTGAGCATGTTCTATCTG
Source organism: Onychostoma macrolepis (assembly GCF_012432095.1). Taxonomy (NCBI): domain Eukaryota; kingdom Metazoa; phylum Chordata; class Actinopteri; order Cypriniformes; family Cyprinidae; genus Onychostoma; species Onychostoma macrolepis. The sequence goes on from NC_081156.1 coordinate 3,003,331, forward strand.
TCCCATTGTATGAAATGATCTTACATTCATTTGAGGCAGAGGTCTTACCCCCCTCAATGAGGGAGGCTAATATCACATTAGTTCTTAAAAAGGGGAAGCCTCCGGAGGATTGCTCCTCATATCCTATAATTATAGCCTATATCGGTCCTAAATGCATATGTTAAGCTCCTCGCCAAAGTCCTTGCCTAACGATTGGAGGCCCTTCTCCCCTCTATTATTAGCAATGACCAAATGGGTTTTATTCGGGGGAGGTTCTCCTCGCACAATGTAAGAAGGTTTCTTAACATCATACATTTCTTGTCTGTGAATAACTCTAAAGCTCTGATAGTTTCTCTAGATGCTGAAAAAGCGTTTGATTGCTTGGAGTGGCCCTACCTATTTCTCACACTTATGAAATTTGGAATAAGCGAGGATTTCATTAAATGGATTCAGATATTATATACCTTTCCCCTATCGGCAGTGATCACTAATGGTGTTAGGTCAGATAATTTTAATATAGGCAGAGGGACCAGGCAAGGCTGTCCCCTGAGCCCGCTATTATTTGCTCTTGCAATGGAGCCTCTTGCGATTGATATAAAGCAAGATGTAAATATTAAAGAGGTTATGCTAAAAATAAAATTATATGCTGATGATGTCTTGTTGTATCTGGAATCCCCTAAGCAATCCATTCCCAAGCTGATAAACCTGATTAATGAGTATAGTTTGTTCTCCGGATATAAGATAAACTTTTCAAAAAGTGAAGCTATGCCCCTTAATAGTGCGTATAGAGCAGACCCCAACATATCGCAACCGTTCCATTGGTCCCCGGCAGGGTTCTCCTATTTAGGCTTAATGAACTCTCCTCGATTATTAGAGCTATGTAGATTAAACTTTGTCCCTCTTTTACAATCAGTGAAACATAACCTGCAGACATGGTGCGGCCTATCTTTATCGTTGGTAGGTCGTATTCATTTAATTAAAGTGAATATTCTTCCGCACCTTCGCTATGTATTTCAGATGCTTCCTATTAGAGTTGGGGGAAAAAGCCCTAGCCGATTTAAATAGATCAATAATTTCATTCATATGGGCAAAGAAAAGTGTGTTGTGTTACCCTGTCAAAGCAGGCGGCCTAGCAGCTCCATGCTTTTCAACTTATCTGCTGGCTGCTCGGACTAGATTTCTTTTGGAATGATTCATAAACGATCCAGATTCTATTTGGATTGGGTGCGAGGCAGCGACATTGAATGGGATTCCGCTATCTAACTTGCTATATATGTCACCTGCTAAAATTAGAGGCAACATTATTCTAAGGAACATGGTGAATGTAATGAGACCGATTAGAAAGCGTGAGGAATGGAAACAGATTTTCATTGTTAACCCCTCTCTAACCTTGACTCCCCCCCCCGGCCTTCATTCCGGCCTTGCTGGCTGGAAGAATTAGGGTATTTTAGTAGTGGGAGATATTATACAGAACGACGCTATTCTCTCGTTCCAACAGGTGAAGAGTAAATATGAGTTATCTGATTTGGACTTTAAGTACTTGCAGGCCCGGAATTTTATTTTGGCTAAATTAAGAGAATACCCAGGTGGCTTTGGAACCTCACCTATTGAATCCTTATTAGCAATTGACAAACAGACCAAATTTGTTGCGAGATGTGTATACAATTTACTCTGTCAGCCTAAGTCTGATTTGTTGAATACTCTTAAAGAAAAGTGGGAAACTGATTTGGGCAGCGCAATTGATGTGGAGTCATGGAAGGAGATCTGTGGCAAATCCATTCTGGGTCTAGCCTCCAACTCTGCTTGGGAAAGACAATTTAAGATTTTGCACAGATTGTATATCTCACCGGAGGTCAGACATAAAATGAACCCAAGGCTTTCTGATTTGTGTGGCAAATGTAAATCCGAGGTTGGGACATTGTACCATTGCCTATGGAGCTGCCCACATATACAGCGTTTTTGGGATCTTATAGATACACTCAATTTTCAAACGGTCATTGCAGTTTGGAGCAAAGATGTGTATCCTTGTCCTCAGTGATGGGATTTCCTTAGATCCACAGAATAGAGACCTCCTCCACATTTGACTATATTTGGCTCGGAAATGCATTCTGAGCAGGTGGATTGAAGCGGACCCTCCCACATTAAATCAATGGCTGGATACGGAACCCTTTCTTTGACTATCTGGAGACTCCCAAATCCGATAGACTGAGAGCGGGCCTGCTGGACCTTGCCTGGGCTAAGGAATTGTCCTAATTTTATACTTTGTTATTGTTCTTGCCAATATGTGTTATTTGTAATATATTTCTCTCTTTTTTATTTATTTTATTAGATTTTTTTTTTCCTTTTGGAGGGGAGAGGACAATTTGTTTGTTATACATACTGGTTTAAACTTTGCAACAGAAAAAGTTCAATAAAAATGTTTAAAAAAAAAAATCATTCCGCTTGAGACACTGAGATCTGTGTCAGTGTAATAGCAATCAACCCTACCAAATGCTGCCGTTGCTATGGTAACAAGTGGCTCTGCCATTAGACTGAAAGAGGGCTCTGACTGGACAGAGAGGAGTCGGCATGTCATCATGTATGATACAGATCCTTTCCTTCTTACTGCTGAGAATGATGAGAGCCAAGTTTCCTGAGGGATAGCTGTAGCCATGACAATAAGGACAAACAACAGCACACGTAATAGACTAAATCCATTTTCAGATTACTTTAAAATCATAGTTTTTGATGATTCATTGCACCACTCTCTTGCCCTTATACTTGTACACTTTAAAAATAGTTTTAGTTTGTGTTTTGTCTCTTAATGAAAAAGTCACAGACAATCCTAGAAATTAATAATTACTTTTTTTTTTTTTAAGTTTGCATATGATAGATAATCAAGTAAACCTAAATAGCTTCAGTCCGGTAAGTATTCATCTTGAAACATTACTAACAATATAAAGGTTATTCTTACATATACTTACAAGATGATTTACATAAAAGAGACGTGTAACACAACCTGAAGTGGGACAATATAAATGATACTTAAAGGCCTTTTACTTACTAAAAAATATTAACTATCAATCAGATGACAGAAGGCATGCAGTAGATTGTGTACAACAGGTTTTTCAACAAAGTTTTGATCATGTTGATCATTTAGAGGCCTTGGAAATTTGTGTATCAAATATGGTACAGTAAGATTTATAAGGTTAAGTAATAATGGATGAGTATATATGCTGCTTAAAAGGACTCATTTAGTATTTCACATTATCAAAAGGATACAAAACTTGCGCAGAAGCATCTGGAAACACGGTGAGAAATTTATCTCCATTAGAGTAGTACTTCTCCAAGAAACTTGAATTGTACTGAAAAAAAGAGACCAGCGTGTTTAGTTCATGCGCATGATGATACAACTTTAACACAGTAGATTATGATCAGTCACCTGGTGATGAGATAAACCAAACTGAATTGACCCCGGATTAGAAGACTCATGTGTCCATCGTCCAGAGGTCTCGTCCACATGCATGTACTCTTTAACTTTCCAAGCATCCTCACTGGGTGGACAATTGGAGAGCCGGAAACTGATGACTGTTTTATCATGAGGCACATCTGGGGAAAGAAACCATTAATTTACAACATCTCTGTTTTACTATTGTCACGAATCCAGTCTATGAACTTCCGTTCACTCACCACCAGAGGTCACCCGCTCACCACATGGACTCTCACACTACACAGACTGTTACACCAGTGGTTTTCAATCCTGGTCCTGGGGACCCACTGCTCTGCACATTTTGTATGTCTCCCTTATCTGACACATGCAGTTAAGTTCATGGATCTCTCTCCTAACGAGCTGATGATCTGAATCAGGTGTGTTAAATAAGGGAGACATACAAAATGTGCAGAGCAGTGGGTGCCAAGGACCAGGATTGAAAACCACTGCCTGTTATACCTGTTTGCCATTGTTTGACTCTTGCCTTTTTGTGACCACGTCTTGGAATAAAGTTTGCAAATGGATCTGCACGTCTCACGTCTCGTTCGCCCCGTAACAACTATATCACATCACATCACACACAAACTAATAATTTCACACTATGAGAAACAGGTGTTTGAAGTCATTAAATTTTATCCTACATATTAAACAAATAAACAAATAAAAATGTCTAAGCAGTTTTAAATGCCGGCTTGTGAAATATGAAAGCACTTTTACTTTCCCTTTATTCCTATCTAACTACAGTGACTTGCATACACTCTGGCAACAGACTTTCCAGGTATGTTACGGAATAATGATTTTTATCATGTAATATCATTTACACATGATATGATGTAATGGAATATAGGGGTCAGTGCATATAATATTGTCCATGATAAAGAAAATATTTGAAAAGTTTAAAATGCCTGTGCCAAATTCTTAGAAATGTTGTCTTTGCATTGTTGGCATCAACATTTATACCATTTCCAAAAAAAAAAAAAAAAAGTTCAAACTTAACGACACATAAAAATGTTATGTGGTGTAACCATCAAGTAAAAAAAAAAAACATTTTCCTTACACATTGAATACATGTACACTAGGGTGGCCCTTATTTTTGGACTCTTGAAAATCCTCTGCTCTCACCCACCCGGTCAACTCTCCAAATTAAAACAAAACAAATTTCGCTCAACAAAGTTGAATGATCTTAAAAAGTCTTAATGATCATAAAAGCATGTAATTATTAATTATAGCCTACAAAACCATTAGTGAACTGTGAATTAGGTTAAAATCGAGAACACAGAACAGTGTTGCTAGTCTTAAAATGTTAAATTTGTGCCGATAGTCTTGTGGGTGCCGTTGGGCTTCAGATGTCCCGAGTTCGAGTCCCGGCTAACGGACCTTTCCCAATCTCGTCCCCTTCGCTTTCTGTCCACTTACTGTCCTATCAAAGTAAAGGCATAAAACGGCAAAAATAAAATCTTAATTAATTACAAAGTTAAATTACAACGCTGCTGATGAGAACCGATCTTTGAAAAACTGCGATCTGATCTAGATCGTGTTGATAATCTGACACATGCTTCAGCTGCAGAAACTGGAAACAGATTCTGTTGCTCTCTGACAATCTGCATAATTAACTGCATTTTCTTCAGATTTGAGAGGAGTCTGCTGTACTCTTAGATACAGCTCTTTGGCAACACCTCTTTCTTGCATTGTTTGCCCAGGTACCAGAATCTTCATTTAGGAAGAGTAACGAAGAAGTTATGAGTGTTCTGCCATTATCGTGACACGTAATCCGTACTCAGAATTTCTGTTCTGCATTTAAGCCATCCAAGTGCACACATACAGCAGTACAGGGGTGCGTTTCCCAAAAGCATCGTTAGCTAACTATGGTCGTTAGTTCCATTGAACTCTATTGGTAACGACGGAACTTGCAACCATAGTTGTTTTTGGGAAACACACCCCAGAATAGTGCTTTGATAGCCTTGCTCAAGGGCACCTCAGTCGTGGTTACTACAGGTGGAAGAGAGTGCTGGTCATTCACTCCTCCCACCAACAATCCCTGCCGGTACCAAGACTCGAACCCATGACCTTCAAGTCCGACCCTCTAACCATTAGGCCCTGACTGCCCCTCATCTTTGATATCAGAAACAGTCAAAATTTTATCAGTGAACAAAACGTTGCTAATATCACCAATTAGCTCTTGAAGTACCTGTTGATAAAAAGATACATTCATTGAGCACAACCTAAATGACAAATTATCTGGATGGTATTTTGCATACATTACATACGTCTAGTGGAGAAACAAATGAGGGGGTGAGAGGTTAACATCCAGAAATAATGAAATAAAATCATCATGAAATAAAATATATTTCGTATTATTTACCACACAAATTTACTGTACGACTTCATAAGATTTATAGAATATAGTCATTTGATCCACTTTTGTGATGCTTTTATTGTGATGTTTTATTGGATAACGGGTAGTAAATAATGACAGAATTTATCATTTTTTGTTAATGGTTCATCCATGGGCATCCTGTCCAACACATTATGTGGATACTCACTGTTGTTTGATGCCAATAAACTGGAGTGAGCATCTCTGTCATATCTCTGCATCTCTCTCTGCTGCTGTCTGAAACTAAGCCAAAGGTGGGAATAACAAGTAAACAAATCATTTAATTCTGTGAAAGCATATTTTACATTTTCATACTATGATTAAGTTACAACATAGTAGCCTATATGCCATGTCGGTATGTAAGATTTTTTTAAAATGTTTTTCAAAGAGGTCTATTATGTTCACCAATTATAAAACATATAAAAATAGTAATATGATAAAATATTATTCAAATTTTAAAATAACAGCTTTCTATTTTAATATATATATATATATATATATATATATATATATATATATATATATATACCTGTGATGGCAAAGCTGGATTTTCAGTGGCCTTGAGACAAGTTTTTAAGGAAACGAAGAACAGAATTTATTTAAAATAGAAATCTTTTGTAAGTTTATAAATGTATTTCCTGTCAGTTTACCATCTTTACTGTCACTGTCAATTCACTGCATCCTTGTTGAATAAAATTATTAGTTTATTAAAAAAAAAAAACATTTTCCTTACACATTGAATACATGTACACTAGGGTGGCCCTTATTTTTGGACTTCTTGGAAAATCCTCTGCTCTCACCCACCCGGTCAACTCTCCAAATTAAAACAAAACAAATTTCGCTCAACAAAGTTGAATGATCTTAAAAGTCTTAATGATCATAAAAGCATGTAATTATTAATTATAGCCTACAAAACCATTAGTGAACTGTGAATTAGGTTAAAATCGAGAACACAGAACAGTGTTGCTAGTCTTAAAATGTTAAATTTGTGCCGATAGTCTTGTGGGTGCCGTTGGGCTTCAGATGTCCCGAGTTCGAGTCCCGGCTAACGGACCTTTCCCAATCTCGTCCCCTTCGCTTTCTGTCCACTTACTGTCCTATCAAAGTAAAGGCATAAAACGGCAAAAATAAAATCTTAATTAATTACAAAGTTAAATTACAACGCTGCTGATGAGAACCGATCTTTGAAAAACTGCGATCTGATCTAGATCGTGTTGATAATCTGACACATGCTTCAGCTGCAGAAACTGGAAACAGATTCTGTTGCTCTCTGACAATCTGCATAATTAACTGCATTTTCTTCAGATTTGAGAGGAGTCTGCTGTACTCTTAGATACAGCTCTTTGGCAACACCTCTTTCTTGCATTGTTTGCCCAGGTACCAGAATCTTCATTTAGGAAGAGTAACGAAGAAGTTATGAGTGTTCTGCCATTATCGTGACACGTAATCCGTACTCAGAATTTCTGTTCTGCATTTAAGCCATCCAAGTGCACACATACAGCAGTACAGGGGTGCGTTTCCCAAAAGCATCGTTAGCTAACTATGGTCGTTAGTTCCATTGAACTCTATTGGTAACGACGGAACTTGCAACCATAGTTGTTTTTGGGAAACACACCCCAGAATAGTGCTTTGATAGCCTTGCTCAAGGGCACCTCAGTCGTGGTTACTACAGGTGGAAGAGAGTGCTGGTCATTCACTCCTCCCACCAACAATCCCTGCCGGTACCAAGACTCGAACCCATGACCTTCAAGTCCGACCCTCTAACCATTAGGCCCTGACTGCCCCTCATCTTTGATATCAGAAACAGTCAAAATTTTATCAGTGAACAAAACGTTGCTAATATCACCAATTAGCTCTTGAAGTACCTGTTGATAAAAAGATACATTCATTGAGCACAACCTAAATGACAAATTATCTGGATGGTATTTTGCATATAATACATACGTCTAGTGGAGAAACAAATGAGGGGGTGAGAGGTTAACATCCAGAAATAATGAAATAAAATCATCATGAAATAAAATATATTTCGTATTATTTACCACACAAATTTACTGTACGACTTCATAAGATTTATAGAATATAGTCATTTGATCCACTTTTGTGATGCTTTTATTGTGATGTTTTATTGGATAACGGGTAGTAAATAATGACAGAATTTATCATTTTTTGTTAATGGTTCATCCATGGGCATCCTGTCCAACACATTATGTGGATACTCACTGTTGTTTGATGCCAATAAACTGGAGTGAGCATCTCTGTCATATCTCTGCATCTCTCTCTGCTGCTGTCTGAAACTAAGCCAAAGGTGGGAATAACAAGTAAACAAATCATTTAATTCTGTGAAAGCATATTTTACATTTTCATACTATGATTAAGTTACAACATAGTAGCCTATATGCCATGTCGGTATGTAAGATTTTTTTTTAATGTTTTTCAAAGAGGTCTATTATGTTCACCAATTATAAAACATATAAAAATAGTAATATGATAAAATATTATTCAAATTTTAAAATAACAGCTTTCTATATATATATATATATATATATATATATATATATATATATATATATATATACCTGTGATGGCAAAGCTGGATTTTCAGTGGCCTTGAGACAAGTTTTTAAGGAAACGAAGAACAGAATTTATTTAAAATAGAAATCTTTTGTAAGTTTATAAATGTATTTCCTGTCAGTTTACCATCTTTACTGTCACTGTCAATTCACTGCATCCTTGTTGAATAAAATTATTAGTTTATTAAAAAAAAAAAAAAACTGATGTCTGAACACAAGTGTATTGTACAAGACAAACCTGTGTTTTCCTCTTTCTTGTAGTTCTTCGTCCTCAGTGATGAAGGGGTCATCTAGTTGAGCAGGTCCACTAGGCCTTGCATCAGAACGTTTCATAGCTAGATGCTTTTCATGGACCACAATCTCAAACAACTCTCTGTAGTTCTCACAGCAGAAGTCCTGAAGTACAATTAGAAGATCATAAACTTAAGGGGAAAAAAGTTCTGAAGCAGTAAGTGTCAGTGTCAGCTGCATCCTTTCTCAAGAGACAAACCTCTCGTGTCTCTGCATAAACCGGATCCAGAGGCGGCCAAGCTCTCAAACCACAGAACTGACAGCATATTGGAGAGTCCAGTTGCTGTTGAGGCTGGGTAAAATAAGTTATTTATAAAAAATAAAAATCAACAATTTTATACAAACCGAATTCCAGAAATGTTGGGACATTTTTTAAATTTGAATAAAATGAAAACTAAAAGACTTTCAAATCACATGAGCCAATATTGTATTCACAATAGAACATAGAGAACATAACAAATGTTTAAACAGAGAAATTTTACACTTTTATCCACTAAATGAGCTCATTTCAAATTTGATGCCTGCTACAGGTCTCAAAAAAGTTGGCACGGGGCAACAAAGGGCTGAAAAAGCAAGAAATTTCGAAAAGATTCAGCTGGGAGAACATCTAGCAACTATTTAAGTTAACTGACATCAGGTCTGTAACATGATTAGCTATAAAAGGGATGTCTTAGAAAGAGTGCGTAAAAAGATTGTGGAATACTTTAAAAACAATGTTCCTCAACATCAAATTGCAAAGGCTTTGCAAATCTCATCATCTACAGTGCATAACATCAGAGAAACTGCAGGAATCTCTGTGCATAAGGGACAAGGCCGAAGACCTTTGTTGGATGCCCGTGGTATTAGGGTCCCTCAGACGACACTGCATCACTCATCGGCATGATTCTGTCATTGATATTACTAAATGGGCCCAGGAATACTTCCAGAAACCACTGTCGGTAAACGCAATCCACCGTGCCATCTGCAGATGCCAACTAAAGCTCTATCATGCAAAAAGCAAGCCATATGTGAACATGGTCCAGAAGCCCCGTCGTGTCCTGTGGGCCAAGGCTCATTTAAAATGGACTGTTTCAAAGTGCAAAAGTGTTCTATTTTTGTCCAAATTTGACATTCTTGTTGGAAATCACGGACGCTGTGTCCTCCGGGCTAAAGAGGAGGGAGACCTTCCTGCGTGTTTTCAGCGTTCAGTTCAAAATCCAGCATCTCTGATGGTATGGGGGTGCATAAGTGCATACGGTATGGACAGCTTGCATGTTTTGGAAGGCACTATGAATGCTGAAAGGTATATAAGGTTTTAGAGCAACATATGCTCCCTCCAGATGACGTGTATTTCAGCAGGATAATGCAAAACCACATACTGCAGCTATTACAACAGCATGGCTTTGTAGTAGAAGAGTCCGGGTGCTGAATTGGCCTGCCTGCAGTCCAGATCTTTCACCTATAGAGAACATTTGGCACATCATTAAACGAAAAATATGTCAAAGATGACCATGAACTCTTCAGCAGCTGGAAACCTATATCAAGCAAGAATGGGACCAAATTCCAAAACCAAAACTCCAGAAACTCATAACCTCGATGCCCAGACGTCTTCAAACCTTTTTGAAAAGAAGAGGAGATGCTACACCATGGTAAACATGCCCCCGTCCCAACTATTTTGAGGCCTGTAGCAGGCATCAAATTTGAAATTAGCTCATTTTGTACATAAAATTGTACACATTTCTCAGTTTAAACATTTGTTATGTTATCTATGTTCTATTGTGAATAAAATATTGGCTCATGTGATTTGAAAGTATTTTAGTATTAATTTTATTCAAATTTAAAATGTTATAAAATGTTACACTTTTACCATGGCAGTGATCAAATGAATGGCTACCTGAGGACTGTACATCCTTTCCTGGGACTCTCTTTTGTATCTTAAAAGTCCTGGAAGCCCACGACAGAGATCTGGTGAGGATTCCAATGTCTGGAAATACTCCTGCTCCATCTGCTGGACAGTACAGAAAACAGTGTGGCCAGACCATAAGGGTGAACAGCTTAAGAGAAAAAGCATTCATTTTTTTAAACACTAAAAGCAGAACCTATTTTCTTGTTGTACTTATATTTGGCACATATTTTTAAGAGAGTTATGCACACTGTATAAAAAAAAAAAAAGTACTATTTCAATGTTTATACTTCAAAATTTCAGGTTTAATTCAATGTTGTATGATGTTTTTTTGTAATTATAAAATTTACTAGCAATTTCTTTGTGAAAACTGTTTCACACTCTGCACCATTATTTATTTATTTATTTATTCATTTTAAGTGATCTCTGTGTGAAAAGGCTAAAAAAGTACAAGTTTCCACAATGTAAAAAGCTTTCAATGTCTGGAAATATCATAAGAAATGCTTCTTACACAATCAATATAATTTAGGAGTGTTCCCATCTCTGAATCCATCAATGCCGAATCAGCATCTGACAAAGTCAAAAACAACTTTATTATTCACATTTATAGAGGTAATTCTAATAACTGCTTTAGTATTTTCTGTGATATACATCAGGTAGTATTATTTTCATTTTAGTTAGATGCCCCTAAAATCAGAATATCATTAAATATATCAATCTTATCACATTGATGAGTTACTAAAAAGGTTTAAGAACTTAAAAAATCCACAAAATCTTAATGTTTCTGCCAAACAACTTACACTCTAAATTCTAAACAAATTCTGCAAAAGATGATGAATTGATATGCTCACCTTGCTGAAAAGTTCTCTTTTGATTTTCCATATCACATAGGTATTCCTGGGTATAGGTATACCATGTTCATTATTCCAATGGTCCGGATTATATTTTACCTGCAGTTTCTTATATATCAGACTTTTTTTTTTTCTCCTTGAATAGAGAAAATATATTTGTATATGAAATATGAGATATTTTTATTCCTCTGTCACACTTTATCTTCTGAATAATGATCGAACCTGAGGTCAGGAATGTTTAGACTCAGCTGGATTGTTCCACAGCGGTGCATTGAAGGTATGCACCCAGTGCAGTGTTGATGGTATCCATGGATATTTGAGAGCTCTTAGGGGAGTTGTCCAGCCTGTAATATCAAACGCTGTGGGAGACTGTATAGCGTTCAGGCAGACCTGAGTGTCAAAACACCAGAAGCACACTGTTGCACTTCTGTCTTAGTATAAATCTTTAGTATGCTTGTGAATAATTCATCATATATTTTGTTTTCTCTCACTATATGTTTGTACTGTATTTGATTGGGTTGTATGTATACCCTGCCCAAAACACAATAGAAAATGTAATGGATTTAATGGTTATAATGGGAATTGTATTGGTTTTAATGGAAACTATAATGGTGTCTACTGGTATGTGATGGATTCTATTGGTGGGATGTTAAATCCTATTGGAAAAATGCCCAAAACACACTACCAAAAGGAATTTTTTAATGTTTTACTGGAAAAAGCTAATGGTTCATAATGGTATTTTAATGGAAACCACTGGAATTTCTGTGATGGTTTTTATTGGGCTTCTATTGTTTTATTTTTTTATTTTTTTTAGCAGGGTATTGCTAAAATGCCTAAATTAAATGTCCACCACAAGATTTTAACAGGTTCAACACATAATTTGAGATGCTGTGAAATAGTATCTACCCTAAATAAATAGTATTGAAAATTACTCACATAAAATTATCACATAGAATTTAGGATGTACATTGGGACGCAGGCCAAGCATTATTCTTAGTTAAGCATAAATTGTCTGACTCGCGAATGCTCAGTTAACTGAAATAAACCAGGCTCGTTTAAGAAACGGCCAAAGAATCTCGCGTAATCATTAAACGGAACAGGTGATTTGCCTTTAAATTACGCGTTAATTTATGGAACGTGCGAGTAGCTACTTAAAGCAGCACCGCACGGTATTTAATAAACGCATCACATATTTCACAAGCATGTGCTATAATGGCGTTTTGGAAAATACGGGGAAGGCTGTTAATTATACTAAGTTCTTTCACCTGCATTACTGTAATACACTGCAGAAGTCTGCTACAATTTTCTGGAACGGAAAAAACAAACGATGAAGGTGGCCAAATTAATTCAAAACAATTTATGTCAGACTACGAGGGATATTTTGTGCCCTTAGCTGATTTTGACTATCTCGGTGAAGACGCCAGAGTTTCAGGTATAATTAATGCTTGGCTTAATTTCAGTTTATAAATACGGAAGTTTTGTCTATTTGAGTGTAAGAGGATTATAAATTTCAGGTCTGCAGAAGAGATCAATTAAAGGGCAATTACTCAGTTCTTCTGAAGCAGCCTGGGGTGCCATGTCTCCAAAGCTGCGGTGTGGCGACGATCTCATGAAGTTACAACTCAGTGGTCCAGAAGTAGCAAACGTTGAGCTTTGTCGAGGTAACCTGTGAACTCATTACTAAGCTTTTGATATCAAAATCATGTTTTCGTTGTACTACTTGCTTGTCCCACCTAGACTTTACATGCATCAATACAAAATAGAACTCCATATGGTTTTCTTGTAGTCCTTATACCTTTTATTTATATCACAGGTAATGGGGTGCCTGTTCCTCTCACTCAGTTGCCACCTCACTGTGGACACACCACACCCACATATGGAGGTCTTGTCTATGCTACTCCCTATGATGGATGTGGTGTTGCGCAACAGGTATTGCTTTCTCTGTTCCATTTAGCATGAGCACAGAGTAATGTAGACCAACCTGGGTGTTCATTGTCTTTCAGGGAGGGAGTTATGTGATGCAAATACAGTGGCAGGGAAACTCCGCAGTCATTTCTTGTCCTATGACCTCTACCACTGCAAAAGAAACCTTCCAGGGACCTCATCCTCCTGAGTATCTGCACATTCTGCTGCCTCCCTTTTCTCCTGGTACACAAAGTCCAGAAGCACTTGCAATGCCACAAGCATCTGATACTACTACACTGAAACCACCACCTCCTGGGTACCCACAAGGGTTTTGGCCTTTCCCCCATTATCTTTATCCTGGAAGGGTTTATCCCATAGCTAAGCAAACCGAGAAACCGGTTACAACTGCCCAAGCACCAATTGAAGAGCATCAACCTCCACAGTACCACCAGATGTTTTGGCCAAACTATTACCACCCTGGTTACCTTCATCATGGCAAACCAATGCCTGCTGAGGAACCTTTTCCAACCTCTGGCTCGAACACTGAATCAGATGCCCAAGCACCAACCAAAAAGCCTCAACCTCCACAGTACCACCAGATGTTTTGGCCAAACTATTACCACCCTGGTTACCTCCATCATGGCAAACCAATGCCTGCTGAGAAACCGTTTCCAACCTCTGGCTCGAACACTGAATCAGATGTCCAAGCACCAACTGAAAAGCCTCAACCTCCACAGTACCACCAGATGTTTTGGCCAAACTATTACCACCCTGGTTACCTCCATCATGGCAAACCAATGCCTGCTGAGAAACCGTTTCCAACCTCTGGCTCGAACACTGAATCAGATGCCCAAGCACCAACTGAAAAGCCTCAACCTCCACAGTACCACCAGATGTTTTGGCCAAACTATTACCACCCTGGTTACCTCCATCATGGCAAACCAATGCCTGCTGAGAAACCGTTTCCAACCTCTGGCTCGAACACTGAATCAGATGCCCAAGCACCAACTGAAAGGCCTCAACCTCCACAGTACCACCAGATGTTTTGGCCAGATTACTACCCTCATGACCCTCTCAGGCCAAAGCCAGCTCCAGCCATCCCCACTGCTCCCCCACCAGGCTTGCCAGCAACAACCCAGATGCTGCAGCCCCCAGTATACCCTGGAAGTCTATTCCCTCAGTATAACACTTACCCTGATTATCCTCTCTATCTGCAAGAGTTTTATCCACGACACCCAGTTCAGCCTCCCAAAACTCCTACTGCACCGCCTATAACCACCACTCCTCAACCCTGTACTACAACTGCAGCTGCTGAATGCAGACCCTCTGCCAACCAGCCTCCCAATGTTCCACCCCAGCGACACATACCTCCCAGTTCTGTATCTTATGAAAAAGACCCTGTTGCGCTTCAATTTGTGGACTTTTTGAATCCTGACTCTTTCCCATGAAGTTTTGTTATGAGGACTGAGGCCAGATGTGTAGAATTAGGCTGGTAATGTGCTGCATGTTGTTTTGAAAAGGATTGCCTCCTGACTTAATGCTAGTTATAATGTATGGAGTGATTGAACTGATTCCTGCTCCTGAACTGCTTTTTGTCTTCTCAAACCATTCAATAAATCAAATATGATCCAATGCCCCTGTCTGTATTTCATTTTTATTTCTTTCCCCCTTTAAGGTGATTTAGGCATTTGTATTTAAATCTAAAACTGTAAGGTGCCTGGGGGTAGAAAACACATGGTATGACGTGAGATTGGGACATCTAGTATGACATTGCCAAAACACTGATCTAGTTCACTGCTTCCTTTTCTTTTAAGTGCATACGTTTCACTGCGAGATGCTTGTGCTCCTCCTTAGCATGCTCGCTCATGCACTCCCTCCTCCCCCCTCCTTTCATGTGTGTGATGCTGGTCTCAAGGGTGTAGCTCAGACACTGCAGTAGAAGGTAGGGCTTGGCTGCTGCACTATACAATGCGCTGAAAGATGGTGCACCAGGAGAAATGTGTTTACCAGGTAAGATGGGTCAATATATCTTCTGTAATATCAGTGTTGTGGCACCAGTGTGCCGTGTGAAAATATATTGTGTATATTTACAAAGTAGTTGTGTGCGTGTTAGGTGGCTTTCAGATTTGTATTTCAGTTTTTGATATGAAGAAATTGTGCTTTGAGTGATGCTTGTAGATTTAGTTCAGTGATAACTGAAAAAAAGGTGCTGCTTGAACTAGAACTAATGTAGCCTATACCACACAAGGTCATATTTTTTGTTTTTATAGATGGCTGCGTTTACTTTAAGTGGCAACATCTCCCACTAATGAACGCAATCAAATCTAGCTGTTACTGTTTTTCAGGTTGTACCGGAAACCTGGTTTATAGATTGCGAATTACACCACAAGCAGAGCTATTGATTTTCATTTGCTTCTGTAATTTTTGAGTGTATCATGAATCAGCCTCTCTTCTACCCTGTGCATCCCTTTATCTAAATGTTCATCTCAGTGGAACTGCAGCCTGAGAAAAATAAGTGCATGGATATAGGAAGGGATCGACTTTATTATTGACTTTCACAATAGTAGGCCTTATTCCAGTGTTGGGTGCAAGGAATTTATATATATGTGTGTATATATTAGTCATCCTGAGCACCAGAAGGCAACTGTGTTGCCATGGCAATGAACTGAGTGTAATATGAAGATCTGAGAGAACATGTTATTTTTGCCAAGATAGCATCATCGGGAATAGTCACTCAGTTCTGTATTTACTCATCTAACAGAGAACATTCTCTGAACTTTGGCTAGTGTTCTGGTCAAACTGGAAATGAATAGAATGTTTGTTCAAAGTTATCTGGCTTTAATGTTAGCGCAAAAACATTTATACATAGATTATGGAACTTTTTCCAGAAATGTTTTAGTTGAATGTTTGTGTAACATTTAAAAATATTTTTTTCTAGTCTCAGAATGTTCAGAAGACATATCAAAAGTAACATTCCCATAATGTTTGGAAAATGCTAAAATGGCATGACTAAGAAAAAAATATATTTAAAACGCTTAAAAAAATGGACATTTTCAGTGTTTGGAGAACATTTAGAAATTATGTTTTTATAGCTTAACTGGAATGTTATCAAAACTCTATTTTTGTATTTTTGTGGATATGTTTGTCGAGCGCCTGAGCTCTTCCTTCACGTGTACTGCCTCGGGTCCCTCTGCATTTTTTCTCTTCGTCTCTGTAATTTGCCCTTTATTGAGGCAGCAGTGATTTTGCCACAAGCACAAAATCAGAATTTATATCATACATTCCAATTCCAATCCACTCTCTTTTCCCACAGCGATACCTTCATGCCCTTGAAATCCAGCATGTTATTTAAACTGTCATGAGCATAGCCGTAGCTGTATGAAAGTGGACGACATCTATTTTAAAATGCCACATCAAATGTTCCTGGTTGCAAGGTCTTCTGTGACCTACTACATGCTGAGCGTTCTCTTCATTTATTGAAGTCGACTGTGTTTTCGTCAGGCCCAGAGGAATGAGAGGGAGTCCATTAGGCAGAAGCTGGCCCTTGGCAGTTTCTATGACGACGGACCAGTTACCTTTACTGGCTGCAGCAAGAGCAGCAAAAACTGCCTGCCCTCACGGTCAGTGTGCGCTTGTGTTCAGTGGGTTGGTGGTGTGTCTTATGTAATGTTGATTGTTTGGTTTTTTTAGTGATCGACTGGAATGTCACTGTATTTACTGGTCAAAGGTTTAGAATAACTGCAAATTTATTTATTTTTTTGAAAGTATCATGTTCACCAAGGCTACATTTACTTAATTAAAAAATTAAAAACACAATAAAAGCTGGACTATTGAGAAATATTATTGTAATTTAGAATTGTTTTCTATTTTATTTTTATATATAGCCTAATGTATTCCTGTGGAGGAAAAGCTGAATTCTCATCAGCCATTACTCCAGTTTTCAGTGTCATATGATCCTTCTAATCATTCTAATATGCTGATTTGGTGCTCAATTCTTATTAATACTCAGTTATTAATAATGGCATTGTTATATTATTGTTTTTTGGAAGTCATGATAAAATGTAATCCAGGACTTTATGATGAATATAGAAAATTCAAAAGCATAGCATTTGTTAAAATTGTTAAAATAGCAACATTATAATTGTCTTTATTGCCTTTTCAACAATTAATTTTTTTATGGTTTTTGAATTGTAAGTGCATAACGGTTTCCACAAAAATATTAAGCACCAAAAACTGAAAATTCAGCTTTGTCATCATGGAAATAAATTAAATTTGAAAATATTAATTAAAAAAAATATTTTTAACATTTTTTCACAATATCACTATTTTTACAGTATTTTTGATTAAAGAAATGCAGTTGTTTTTCAACAACACTAAAAGTCTTAATTATGCCAAATAAAAATGTGAAATATATTATTTTATTTTAGGGTTCTGCTGATAATTTTTGTGTGTGTTGTCCCTTTTGCCACGAGGCATATTGAGGGCTCGTAATCGTCTCATTTTAATCATTGCATACCAAATATATCATTTGTTTTCAGCATATAATTCATGTTAACTTGAGTAGTCAACCCCATTTCTCACTTGACATCTAACTCTACTTCGTTTCCACTGTTTGATCAAACAAATGTTTGACAGAAAGAAAAAAAAAAGAAAGAAAAAAATCTTACTTTGTGGCTATTTTAGTCTGCTGTGTTTATTTTTTAATATTTGGAGCACTTTGGGAAGGAAGAAAGAGTGTCTGTCGACTCAAGAATAACATGAGGAGGAAATTTAGACAGTGCTGATGTAGAGAGGCAAAGATGTTGTAGAGAGTGAAAATATCAGCAATTAATCTGCAAAATAATGTGTCTGCAAGAATCTATTCCTTAAGAGATCAGTGTTTGTAGTTGTCATTTATGCAATTGTTATTTATATTATCCCTTAGTTTTATAAACATTTCCATTAATCCTAAAACACAATGCAATGAAGTGCAAAATTCAAAATACAGGTAAAAAATCTGTTTAAATAAGTACTTCTTAATAAATATTACTTAACTTACAGTGTACTTATGTGTGGTCCAAGCAAAAGGTGAATGCTATAGCTATATATATATATTTCAGAATTATTTTTATTCATCTTTGTTCTACCTTTAAACTGAATGTATAAGACACTGTAAAGAACAAATGAGAGAATATGACATTTAAACAGAGTCTGAAATGCTGCCTCAGAGAATGAAAAGCAAATAGGCCTACATGACAAATAAATATGCCTAATTTTATTTCTTTATATTTAATCTTTCCTAAACATTTATTAGCATAGTTACTGTATATAGTTATTATTTTTAGTGCTTTCTCTTAATAAAGACAGAAACCTCTTACCATTTATCACTTATTTTATATTATGACATTTTATTGCATTACAAATCGATGGCCTGACCATGTTGTAGTTGCTGCTTTTCTGTGTCTTTTCTTGTATTGCAAGTACGTTTCAACAAGGTTCCTAAAGCTAAAGGAAAGTCCAATGAGCATTAAAATTTAGGTGCATACAGTATTTTCCCACACTCCGCTCCACAGCGTATATTTCACAAAATAATTTTACGCAGCATATACCCTTATCTGTACATGAGATACCACAGAACCAGGTTTATACCAGTCTACAGAAGTGAACTCTTGACACTGAAGACATTTCTATGTACAGGCTTCACTTGAAGCTTATAGCCAGTGTTTTCGTAGAATACTATTAGGGTGTTTTCGTAGTATACTATAACCACAAAATTTTACTGGAACTGTAGAGAAAAGTCTAATGCACCACTTTCTGTGGGAAGTGCATCACTGTGGTTCACAAACTCTAAAAATAGACCTTTCACTCTTTCTTTCTCTTTTCAGTAAATACTATCTAATTTTAGAGTTATACTTAACAGTTTACTACAAAATTGTTCCTGCTATATGACTGAAAGAAGTCTTTTTTTTCCCCCACCTGAAATAACAGATAGATTACCAATCAAAATGTATTCTAAATCAAAAACGCATTCTAATGAAAAGCAGTGAAATAAAAAAGGTCAACAATAAATTGACAATTTAAAAAAATAAATAAATAAATAATAATAATTTTTTCACTGCATTCTCACTATAGGCTTCAGAATGGGGTGAATCTACAGATGTGCTTTGTGAATGACAGCAGCAGTGACCGGGACAGTGATGCAGAGGACAGCAGAACAGAGACCAGCTTGGACACCCCATTGTCACCTATGGTATAACCCCTAGACTCTTAATAATACATTAAACAAAGTTCTTCTACATTTTGGAACTGTGATAAAAAATGGTGTGAGGTTTTTGTTTCTGTCTCACTACAGAGCAAACAGAGTTCCTCTCTGTCTGACCGGGATACAGGAGAGGAAGACCTGGACTCAGAGGATTCCGAATTCTGGCGGTTACAGCGGCGGCTGCAGGAGGAGGCCCGTGTGGCTCTGGCGTTGGCCCGTCCCATGGCCCGCATGCAGGTGGAGGTGGAGAGACAGATTCAGCTTCACCGCAGGTCCCCCGTGGCAGACCTGGTCAGTCACACAAGTGTCCAAGAATAGTGCCGCGCTGGGTTATCCTCGCCGTAGTTTTCACAAGGGCCTTCGCTTCACCTCAGAGTGCTTGCTAATAAGAAAAAACACAATACATACAACTTCACTTAAATTTGTTCTTGTGTTATAGTTACCACATCTGCCACACATCAGTGAGAGTCTAATGAAGAGGAATCTGAGGCCTGTGGACCTGAGGGACATGAGTCTCGGTCAGTTACAGGTCATTACCAATGACCTGCACTCTCAGATTCAAGGTATAGAAAGCAGACAGAAATATTCAAAATAAGCACCTAGTTTGTAATTTCATTATTATTTCATGAGATATTCTTGTTTTTTTTTCTTTATTGTTTTTATGTCTGTGTGTGTACTTAATGTATAATATATAAATAATAAATATAAATAGTTAAAGAAACAAATCTTGTGTGTGTGTGTGTGTGTGTGTGTGCGCATACAGTGGGGCAAAAAAGTATTTAGTCAGCCACCAATTGTGCAAGTTCTCCCACTTAAAAAGATGAGAGAGGCCTGTAATTTTCATCATAGGTATACCTCAACTATGAGAGACAAAATGAGAAAAAAAAATCCAGAAAATCACATTGTAGGATTTGAATTCCTCGGTAAAATAAGTATTTGGTCACCTACAAACAAGCAAGATTTCTGGCTCTCACAGACCTGTAACTTCTTCTTTAAGAGGCTCCTCTGTCCTCCACTCGTTACCTGTATTAATGGCATCTGTTTGAACTCGTTATCAGTATAAAAGACACCTGTCCACAACCTCAAACAGTCCAACTCCAAACTCCACCATGGCCAAGACCAAAGAGCTGTCAAAGGACACCAGAAACAAAATTGTAGACCTGCACCAGGCTTTGAAGACTGAATCTGCAATAGGTAAGCAGCTTGGTGTGAAAAAATCAACTGTGGGAGCAATTATTAGAAAATGGAAGACATTCAAGACCACTGATAATCTCCCTCGATCTGGGGCTCCACGCAAGATCTCACCCCGTGGGGTCAAAATGATCACAAGAACTGTGAGCAAAAATCCCAGAACCACACGGGGGACCTAGTGAATGACCTGCAGAGAGCTGGGACCAAAGTAACAAAGGCCTCAAATCCTGCAGTGCCAGGCGTGTCCCCTGCTTAAGCCAGTACATGTCCGGGCCCGTCTGAAGTTTGCTAGAGAGCATTTGGATGATCATATGGTCAGATGAAACCAAAATAGAACTTTTTGGTAAAAACTCAACTTGTCGTGTTTGGAGGAGAAAGAATGCTGAGTTGCATCCAAAGAACACCATACCTACTGTGAAGCATGGGGGTGGAAACATCATGCTTTGGGGCTGTTTTTCTGCAAAGGGACCAGGACGACTGATCCGTGTAAGCGAAAGAATGAATGGGGCCATGTATCGTGAGATTCTGAGTGAAAACCTCCTTCCATCAGCAAGGGTATTGAAGATGAAACGTGGCTGGGTCTTTCAGCATGACAATGATCCCAAATACACCGCCCGGGCAATGAAGGAGTGGCTTCGTAAGAAGCATTTCAAGGTCCTGGAGTGGCCTAGCCAGTCTCCAGATCTCAACCCCATCGAAAATCTTTGGAGGGAGTTGAAAGTCCGTGTTGCCCAGCGACAGCCCCAAAACATTACTGCTCTAGAGGAGATCTGCATGGAGGAACGGGCCAAAATACCAGCAACAGTGTGTGAAAACCTTGTGAAGACTTACAGAAAACGTTTGACCTCTGTCATTGCCAACAAAGGGTATATAACAAAGTATTGAGATTAAATTTTGTTATTGACCAAATACTTATTTTCCACCATAATTTGCAAATAAATTCTTAAAAAATCCTACAATGTGATTTTCTGGATTTTTTTTTCTCATTTTGTCTCTCATAGTTGAGGTATACCTATGATGAAAATTACAGGCCTCTCTCATCTTTTTAAGTGGGAGAACTTGCACAATTGGTGGCTGACTAAATACCTTTTTGCCCCACTGTATATAAAATTATTAAATTGATCATGTTAAATTGATCAGGCAGTCATAATGTTTCAAAATATTTCTATAATGTAATTCTAAAAATACAAATGTAATATAAATCTATAAATATAAATAATAATAAAATAAATGTAACACAAACACATGAGCATAGTGAAGTAAATATTATCATTAAACTTTAAATATTATAACTATTTAATTTATATATATATATATATATATATATATATATATATATATGCAATTTGCATTTACAATGTAATTCTAGAAAATATTATATCTTGGTTTCCACAAAAACATTAAGCAATTAATATTTTCAACATAATAATAAGAAATGTTTCTTGAAAGAACGATTTCTGAATAATCATGTTACTGAAGACTGGAGAAACGAATGCTGAAAATTCAGCTTTGCCATTATAGGAACATTTTTCAAATAGGCTATATTTATATAGAAGCAGATATTTTAAATTGTTCATAATATTAACTGTATTTTTTTATTAAAATAAATACAGTCTTGGTGAGCAAAAAAATCTTACTGATCCTATAACTTCTGAACAAGTGTTGTATATGTTTTACACACACAGCCTAGAAAGACAAGTCATTCTTTGTAGTAATGGCAATAAAGTGGTTGATTTGACTTGTCATTGCGTTGCAGGTCTGAATGAGGAGCTGGTTCAGCTGTTGCTCATGAGAGATGAACTACACATGGAACAGGATGCCATGCTGGTAGATGTGGAGGATCTAACCAGGTTAGGCCGTGACCCATTTAAAACGCAGCTAAATTAGAGCTTACATTAAGGTTGGGATGAGCACACATCTTTTCTTTCATGTTTTTGAACAGGCATGCGCACAGCCAGCAGAGGCACATGATGGAGAAATCTGTGACCAAGGGTAAAGCAGCTTGCCACGGTCGCTGTGATTCTCCATTTTGAGGCGAACAGCACAGGGTCCAACCTCTTGTGTTTCACTATATGACGAAGCAGTGTACTCACTATAGATCCTTTTTTCTTTTTTTTTAACTAGATGTGTGTGTTTTTGCCTATGTTTCAAGCTTTGTGTGGATGTATGTTAATTATACATGCTGTAAGTGTTCATGCATGCCCGCACCTTAGCTGAGGGTTACACACTCACTTTGTTGATCCTTCATAATGTATAAATACAGAAAGAATCATCAATCACTGACAGGCTGGATCTTTTCCTGTACAAAATATCTGCTGGTTTCATGAGACCGAATGGGAATGGACCTAAACAACTCTAGAGCAGAAGGCTAGTTCACCCAAAAATGATGATTGTGTTATTATTTACTCACCCTCACGTCAATCCCATACAGTGGTATGCCCATACAGTGAAACTCAATGGGATCCAAAACAACATTACAGCAACTTTCATTTTCGAAATATTTCATTTTCCACAGAGGAAAGAGAGTCATCCACGCATTCGTTTTTAGGTGAACTATCTATCAGCTAGTAAACTGCTTCTCTGTGCAGATTATTGCTGGATTCGCTTATTAACCTTCTGCAGTATCCCTCCTTAGGGATGAATACGTTTACTCTACTCTCTAGTTTTACTCTGACGCAATGTTTGCACTGGCTGATGTGCGGTGTATGGAGCTCTCCTACCTAAAATATAATCAAAAGTGAATATTGGGATGATGTTATTTGTTTGAGGCTGCCTGATGTGGTGGTAATTAATTCTTGTGTTCACAATGAACTATTAATGTCAGTCTTTTAAGAATGTCTATTTTACTTACTTTTTCATCCAAATGTGGCATTTCCTGTTTCACAGATGTAGGTGACACAACATGGTTGAAATGCTGTATATCTTCGTGCACAGAAATGTAAAAGGAAATTATGAACAAATAAATGACTTAATGTGGGCCAGTATGAAATGGAATTACTATTGTGTTCTTCTTAAAGGGATAGTTCATCCAAAAATGAAAATTACACCATGAATTACTCACCCTCAAGCCATCCTATGTATATATGTCTTTCTTTCAGATGAACACAATCGGAGTTATATTTAAAAAAAAAAAAAAAAAAAAAAAAAAAAAATATATATATATATATATATATATATATATACATACAATGGCAGTTAAAGGCCGTTGTATATTCAATAGTCCAATAAAGTGCATCCATCCATCAAATAAAGTACTCTACACAGCTCTGGGGGGTTAATAAAGGCTGAAGCAAATTGAAGCGTATTTGTAAAAAAAAAAAAAAAAAAAATTTATATTTAAAATTTTATAAACCTTAATCTCTAGCTTCCACTAGCTTTAGGTGTAGCGTCTGCTCCGGTGAGAAGTGACAAACACGGCTTTGAAAAATAAAACAAAAGACCGGTCATGAATTTGAAGTACAAAATGAGGATTTGTAAAGAAAAATGTTGTTTATAAAGTTACAAATATGGCTATGTTTCTTACAAAAATGCACCGATTCGCTTCAGGATGCCTTTATTAACCCCCTGGAACTGCGTGGAGCATTTTTATGATGGATGGATGCACTTTATTGGACTTTATTGAAATCTCAGCACCCATTCACTGCCATTATAAAGCTTGGAAGAGTCAGGACATTTTTTAAAGAAGATAGGATGGCTTGAGGGTGAGTAAATCATGGGGTAATTACCATTTTTTGGTGAACTATCCCTTTAAGTTCTAACTGTTTAACATTGTCACAAGGGATGAAGCACTCAACACCAAGTGTTATTGTGGTTTGTATTAGGTCAGTCCCAAAAACGAAACCTGTTACAATTAAAAATGCAATAAATAAAAATAACTGTGTAAAAAAAAAAAAGTACCTTTCTTTATTGAGTACCCTTGTCTAATTTTTGTACCCAAGATCTCCACAGAAGTGGAAAAAAGCAGTGAAAATAGCACTTTGTCATGAAGTATCAGCATATGGTATCTGAACTGAGAGTCAAGTAGTTGTGTCTACTTCCCTTTTGTGGCCAGATTACGCAAAACACAGCACTCCTGCTCTCTCCCCTTGAGCCCATAGCCACAGTATTACATCATTTTTAGGAGATATGATGTGTCCGCTCCATCAAATGATCACAAATAATAGGGAAAATAAAACAGTTAAGTTGTTTTTAGTGGATATTCCACTCTTGTTCAACATTGTGGCCTACAAAACCAGTAATAAGTGAATGTATATGAAATGTAATAAAATGAAAGAATAAATAAATACGTAACACTTAAAATACATAAAATGAATGTAACAAATAAACTATGAATGTAAGAGCCTTTCTAGTTTCTACAAATGCAATGTACAATATGCAGTGTAAACTCTGTATATGAGGTATTTCCAGGAACAGCGATGTGTTACGTGCAAAAACAAAGGGCAAGCCATGTGAGTTTTTGATGTCAGTCTCTGTTAACACTTTTTTTTTTTTTTTGATGAAAATGTTTGAAAAACGTGACACTGGGAATGCTTATTGTTTCATGCTTAAATCATTGGTCACATTTCTAAAGAGAGGAAATGTGACAATTCACAAAATAATTTGACATTCTTATTGTCAAATTAAAGGAATATTCCAGTTTAATGCAAGTTAAATGCAATAAAATGTATATGGGACAAAATGTTGATTAAAAATTAACATAAAAATTATTGTTCCTTGTTTTCTTAAGAAGAAGAAGAAGAAGAAGTAGAAGAAGAAGAGGAAGAAGAAGAAATCAGGGGGCAAAGTTTTGATGTAAGGAAAGTTATTCTGCTAAAACATGTTTATTTGAGTAAATCTGTTTGAAACATTGTTATCACAGTTATTTTATGGTTTTAACACATCTATTTTAACATTTACAGATTGGCTCCATTCACCTCCATTTTAAGTGTCCTTTTCTTCAAGGGAATGAATGAATGAATAATAAATAGCAGAGATTAATTTTGTTTGTAATCAACATTATAGCCTAACACAAATTCTATCAGACTGGGCTCAACCTTGAATATTTTTGACGTTTTACATTTTATACTATGCTATGATAACATTCCACAAAATTCCTATAGGACCACATCTCTTAAACCCCATGTTTCTGCAAAATGTTTATGACTGTAAACGAGAATACAACTAATAAAAAAAAAAAAAAAAATGCATGAAACTGATAGTGATGAAAGGGGTCTTACTAAATAGAAAGGTTCTAGATTCTTATCCTGCACACACACACACACACACACACACACACACACATACACACACTGTCCTTGTGAAGTAAATCGAAACGTGCGTTAATTCCCAGGTGCAGTGTGTCCTAAACTCCAGAGCCCAACATCTGTAATACCACGGAAATTACAAAACACATGGGTAGCCGGTTATTTTCATTTTAGTTAACAGCAACAAGTTTTGAAAAGGAAACTCCCTCATCTCCAAATCATATATAAAGCGCAAATCCTGATCCAGAGCATTAGAATACGCAAAAATTGAACATAACAATGCTCCCCAGGGTCTGTACTTGTAAGTATTTGTATTTATGATTTTAATCTACAAATTATTTCGGTGCTCTATACTATTCATTTTAATATTTCTAATAAATAAAAGGTACATCCTATTTACATAATAAGTAGTGAAATGTGACTTTTTTTAATATATATATATATATATATATATTTTTTTTTTTTACAGATTTGGCCGTCAGCTTTGCTTTGCTGTGGCAATGTAGCACCGCCGTTCCGCTCGGAGCGCGTCAATCACCGTTGCGCCTCACCGGAACGTGCAACGCACTCGCGCGCGCTCTGCTCTTGAACGTGTCAGCGGTGCTGGAGATGGTGAGTGTCATTCAGTAAACCAACACATAATAGCTAATACGCACACACACACACACACAAGTGGTCTGAAGTCTAACAGCCTATTTATTATCCGCTTACAGGACCACTTGTTCAGCGGGTTTGACTGCACACAGCAGAACGCAGAGGTGCACATCAGGACGCAAACGGTGTCTGCTTGCACACCACAGGTAAGAGAAGAGAGCCACATTAACAAATTATATGATGATGCTATCCTAATGGAGTTTAAGCATACAATGAAATTATTATTAACATTATATTGCAACTATCATAAATATTTATAGCGCAAATAGTCATAGCATATAAGTGAACAAGGCGTTACAGTAGAATGGCATGTCCATTACAAAAAAAAAGAAGCATCAAGATTTTAGGTTCAATTTATATATAAGCCAATGTATAAGTAGGTGTAATATTCATCACTTTTTTTTATAATTTTTTTTATTTATTTTAAGGATATTTTGCCTTCATTAGTCAAATGGTCCTGAGATGTGACAAATAGTTATTAAAAATTACAAATATTGAATAGTCATAAAACAAAAAATATATATTATTATTGTTATTGTTACTACTACTACTAAAAATAATAACAAAATAACAATAAAAGTAAATGCGGTAACACTTTATTTTAAATGATGCATAATTACATGCAAGTGATTCTCCTCACCCAAACCCTGACCCTAAGGGCATGTAGTTAATATTAGTACTTAAATGTATAATTACACTGTAACACCTTAAAATAAAGTGTAACTGTAAATACTACCAATCATAATAATAAAAAAATGAAATTGTTGTTGCTGTTTAAAATAACTATAAAATATGACTATAAAATATGACTTAAAAGTTCAGCTTGTTGAAATGATAGACTCTTGTTTGTGAAAATAAAATGGGTTTGTTTAAAATTATAGTGCTTAATTATTGTCAGTAGAAGCCAGTGAAAACAGTTACCTCAATTTCCTTTATTAGTAAAGATCAGTAAGTTTGCTGATGAATAGAAATAGCCATTGTATTAAAAAAAAAAAAAAATCATTATGTATATTTCTCCTTTCCTCATCATAGAACATTCTTGATTGCTGAATTTCAACATAATCAAAACACGTCACATATTGTATTATGTTTTCCACCCAACAGAACTCCAACTGCGCTCACAGTGCTGTTCTAAATATTGATGAGGTAACAGTATAATCCATTTTCCCAATTCTTCTGTTTGTTGGCTGTTTATTCTTCTGTCGATTCGTGTCTTTTGTCTGTTATGCTGACTTAACCTACATTGACATATATCTTTGTAGAATGAGTGCCTTCAGAGAATTCTAGAAGATCTCCATTACTATCTGGAGACATTTAGAGCCTTCTCCAACTCAGAGCTCACCAAATCTGTAGTTAGGAGCATTGATGAACTCATGCAGGTAAAATAAGCCGATCAAGCAAACACAAACAGCTCTCTTTAATTACTGTTGATTTCAAGGCTCTTTTTCACTTTCTTTTTTTATGTCGTAACAGAACTGCTTCTCTGTCTCTGCCATGGACAACTCTCCGGCCAAGGTAAAGCAGGTTATCATTTATTGATAATAGGCATGTAACGTTTCGAGTGCATTCTTTTGGCCTCTGTGATGCTATCATGTTGAAGTATGATTATGTATTTCTTTCAGGTGTCCATGGGTCAACAAAAATCTTTTCAAGAACGACTGCAGCTGTGCAAAGTCCTAAAGGGTTTCAACATTCGAACAATAACAATAAATCGTGTTTTCAACCACATTTTGTCAAAATAGAAAACTAGCAGTTGATACGGGCCAAGCACCTTTTCGTTTACTGTTATAAAAAGCAATGATTATTTATTAGTAAGTTATTTATTGTATTTAAACATTATTTATTAATGCAATAATGTATGCTATTTATTTTCTGTGAACTTGATTTGTTTCTTGTTGATTTATTAAAGGTGACCATGCACTTCAGAAAAGCCTTGTTGTACTAGTCATGCTTTGTTTTATACAGTAGCCTAATAAGATGTAATTAGTTAATAATACAATATATAATTTGTGTATCAGTTTTGTGCATAGAAATGTTTACCTAAATAATCGAGATGACCAATAAGGAAAGTGATCATTCAGGTTATCCTTTCTTTCTATTTTAGAATATCACTGCCATATTCAAACATATGTATGGTTATATTACCAAAGCATTACAGTGTATATTATAGTCTGGTAATTGCTTAACAGGTGTACTATTACCAATACAACTAGCATAGTACTAACATCCTCTCCACTTCCCTATACCTTTTGCAGTTTCATCATCAGTGACCAAATATTGAGAAATTGTATTTTTCTTTTGGTTTCATATATGCCAATGCTTTAAGACCACAAAACAATTGCTGTCATCACATAAGAAGAAGTATCCAACCACTGGATTACTACGTTGTAATTCCAAGAAACATTTTCAGTAATATAACCAAATTTTAGAATATTCTTATTTTATTCTAGCCATAAGAGAGAGAGTGGGAGAGAGAGAGAGAGAAATAAAGTGATCAAAAAACAGTTTTTACTAAGGTGCCAAAAAAAATGTACTAAAAAGGGGATTTAGTGAAAATGAATATGAACAAAATCATCTGCAATTGGAATTTGGACTGCTCCCTCTCATTCTTCCAAATAAATGGTTCTTATGTCCCAACTGTATTTCTGAATTTGTTAAAGAAGTTGCAATGTTTGAAACTAACAGGTCTCAGTGTTCACCTCAGCTGAAATAACATCAAACCAGAACGCATAACTTCATTCTACAAACAAACAAACAAATTGTTAGGGTTTATACAGCGAGACTGTCTGAAACTTTAAACAACATACAAAAATATGTGTACTGAGCCTTAAATTATGGGAGGCACCTCTGGTTTGGGGAAATTCCACTCAAAAAGACCAAAACAACCATTTCAAATAATAAGGCTGCATTACAAATAATCTGTATCTGTCAATTTGACGGAACGAGATGTACACTTTCCTTCATGATTCATACTCAGATGTCAGGAGAATAACGTAATGCCTGGTATTTTAATGAGCATTACAAGAATATCCACAAAGAGCTTTCTTTTACCTAATTGTTTTCCCCTTTCTTTTGCACTGTAACAATATGAAAAAAGACAACATATACTGTGCGTTTGTGGTCTGCTCCCCTGATTTAATTTACAGTATATCCCATGAATAAATAATTGAAGTAATTTTCTCTCAAATACTCATGCCCTTTCCAGGTTTATCTTCACAAGGATGCTTTAAAATGTAATTTTGCTTTTAATCAGGAGTGATTAAAAGCAAAATTAGGAATGTTACTAAAAAGGTAAATACAATATTTGCTATTTGCCAAAATGATGGAAATCACTTTGAAATATTATCACTCAGTGGGTAACACTTTAGAATACTGTTCCGTCGTTAATGAATAACTACACGGGAACAAATGGCAAATGCACTATTAACATTGTAGTAACTACTATTAACTAACAAGAAACTCTGATTAACGATTTATTAAGTAATAGCGTTAAGTTGAAACTGGTAGTTTACTATTAGCTAACCAATAACTACTTTTTTTTTCATATATCCTGAGAACTCCTAAGAACTACTTTATACAGGCTCATAATTAATGTGAATTATGCATAATGAATAATTAATTCTAAAATGAAGATCATGGTAACCCACTAGTAATGACTCAAGAATTACCAAATCTTTTTTTCATTAAATAATTATTTATAACACTATACTTGTATTGCCTAGCACTGAATTACAATTTTTTTTCTAAATTTCCTATTTTCTACTGTTATAGGGTAGATGTTACTGTAAACAATTAATCTGTGTGTAGACAATGTTTCATTTTTTTTATTTTTTATTTATTTTTATATTTTTATATATCTGCGATTTATAATCTGTGATTAATAGTAAATCTCCATCACGCGCTTTAGCGGCATCTTCCCTCTGAAAACGTGTCGCATTTCGGGGCAAAGCAAAAAAAACCAACATCGAACAACAATATAAAATGCTGTAAACTATTCATTGGTTATCCTAAAATTAATTGAATTACAAATTATACTACAACTGGAAAATACTGTATATTGACAAACTGTTTGGCGTGATGACGTTTAATGTCTCCGACAGCGCCTGTAGTCCCATTTAGCAACTTGTTAGCAACCGTCTTTTTTAAGAAACATAACAGCTTAAAAAAATCACGAGTGGGGTGTAACTGGTGTGTTTTATGTCGTAGAATAAAACGTGAAAGTATCTTGAGCCCGTGTGAACCACGCACCTTATTTTAGGGATTTAACCAAAATCCCATTCAAAAAACCCATTGACTCTGGGACGTTGGAACCGGAAGTGCTAAAATGCTAACTCGCTTCCGGCTTTTCGCCTACAAAGTGACATCATAGTTCCCCCACTCTATTAACTACGCAGAGCTATAGATCGTTGACAAGCTAAGCATCTAAGATTCATCTGCGATTATGAACGCGATATTGCGTAGCTTGTCAGCAATCTATGGCTCTGTGTATTAAATGCTGCTCCATCTGAAAGCATGTGATGGAGATTTACTATTAATCACAGAACTGGCTTTGCTGATGAGATACGCATGACAGTTGCATGCAATTTATCATGCAGCCCTAATCAAAATGTCATAACTGGACCATGACCTATACAGCGTTGTTGCGCCACTGGCGTCCCGAGTTCGAATCTTGACTAGAGAGGACCCTTCCCAATCAATCCTGCCCCCCTATCTCTCTCCCACTTCGCTTCCTGTCAGCTCTGATCTGTATGCTATGCTAGTACATAAGCTAACGAATACAGACATTAATTATCATTGTAAAGTAGTTTAAACAGCATTTATCACAACATAATTTTGTAGGAATTGTAATCAGGCACTAAAGAGAATACCTATTAAAAGTAATTTGAGCCAATGGGATCGCTTGGGGTCCTAATGGGACCCGATTTCGAGGGGGGACTCGATTTGTCACCACACCGGCAGAATTTAGGACCCGGTGGTTTCTGTCCGTCACATCCCGGCAGCTCGAGGCTAACGACCGTCGGAATGAAAATGCCGTCGTCTTTATTCAACATTGCCCTGGTTTCTTTTATACTGGTTTTTATTGCGTCACATTTCGGAGAGGTGTTAGCCGATGGACAAGGACGAGGTAAAAATGTCTATAAATTTAGGCATCTGAGCAAATAATCCCTATCAACGCTAGCCGTGCTAGTCCACCGGCTTCTGACCCGGAACGCGGATCTAACGTAACTCCCGATTGACTGAAATAAATCTCTGAACTGTCTCAGTAAGGTTAAATGTCTACTGCTAAAACACGGTATTCTATCTATTCCCATATAAGTGAAAGAGTATGTTTTATTAAATGGTGAGCTCATTATAAACCTCAATTGATGGGATTTTGCAGCCGCAATTAAGAATAATGATCATAAATGATCAGATGTATTTAGATGTAAAATTATGCACTTTGTGACTAAGTGCAGCTGTCATTGCATTGTGTATTGGACGAAAGACTATGATGAGATCTCTGATCTCAGGTGCATTGTTGCAGATCTCTTTGTTCTGTGGTTGTAGTCGTGGCTTGTTCCAACAGGTACACTTGTTCCTAACCGGATGTATCATGTTAAATTTCTATAATGTATGTGACTTGTATGTGTGTATTCAAGGATTTGGGGACCATATTAACTGGCGGAGCCTTGAAGATGGGAAGAAGGAGGCAGAAGCAAGGTGCATATGGTGTAATCTTGTCCTTCAATGTACTTTGTAACATTGTAGTTTAGATGTTTTTATAAAAGGTAGGTTTATGCCAGACTTCCAAAAATAATCTGGTCAAGTTCAGGCACTTAACCCTATAAAGCCTGCTGTATCATATTTGAAAAACACATTTTAAAGGGTTTATCAGCATGATCAAAAAAAAACAAAAAAAACCCCAGTTGTACACAATCTACTACATGTTTTCTGTCATGTGATTGGTAGTTTATAGCTGCTTTTTTAAAACAAATAAAAGGCATTCTGCATGTTACATTTTAAAAGGCATTTGACAGGTGATATTTTTAAATTGTTTTGCTGTGAAGTCATTACCGAGTTACTAACATATTATTGGTAGACATAGGGTGACAATAGAGTATTATGCATTTTATTCAGTTAGCTATATATCTCACTAATTCACATTGCAGTCTATTAGAATTTCATCTTACTTTTTCTACCTTGTGTATATCTATATTTGCACCAATTTTTTTTTATTTCCTCGAATATGAACTCTATATTCTCCTTTATAATGTGCAAGCCATAAGAGCCCGGTGTATCAAATGTGATACTCAACAAATTAAAAAAAATGATGACTTGATGAATATTTGGCATGTTTACAGGGTTATTATCTATTATTTTTGATTATTCATACAACTGCAAGAAAATTACCAGGATCCCTAGCAGAATGGAATTATGTTACATTAGCCATTGTTCAGTGAGGCACTGTGAGCTATCTTGTTGTTATCTTGAAACGTTTGCTTTTGAATGAATTGTTTTAAACGTGATTTAACAAATGTAATTCTGATCTTGTTCCAGTGGACTGCCTCTGATGGTCATTATTCACAAGACTTGGTGTGGAGCCTGTAAAGGTATGATGCTGGTTGAGACAGTGTACAGCTTAATGAGATATATATGAATATCTGTCATAAGAACTGAAATACACTACCATTCAAAAGTTTGGGTTTAGTAATTTTAATTTTTTATGTATTGTTAAATAAATACGAACAGTGATACTGTTATTTAAATTACTACAATTTAAAATAACTTGTATATCATTTTTTTTCATCAAAAAAACTTTTGAACGGTTGTATTTTGTGATGTATGAATGGCTTACTCTGTTACCTCAAAGTGTACAGATCATAAATCATGTTTTAAAAATAACTTTAGCATTAAAGCCCAAGTTTGCTGAATCAAAGGACATCTCTGAGTTGGCTCACAACTTTGTCATGGTTAACTTGGAGGTAAGGAGCTCCTCTTCTCATTATTTAGTTTATGCTTTTCACAAAATGCATATTTTAATTCCGTCAGAGAGGGTTAGATGGTAAATGGTTATAATGTTTTTTTTCTTTTTTTCCTGTGTACTTTTTCCCTGTAATATTCTCTTGTATTTTTCATTTTTGGCTGAAACACATGTAGTAATACACATATTGTCAAGTAAGTGTGTTATTATATTTCACATTCTCATTACATGCATGTCCTATGTGGCTATAGGATGAAGAGGAGCCAAAAGATGAGGCCTTCAGCCCAGATGGTGGTTACATTCCAAGAATACTTTTCCTTGGTAGGTCATATACATAAACAAACCTGCTAAGCAAATGCACTCGTTTAGAACGTCAACCATTGTTTAAAGGCAGGCTCTTCCTTCAGATATTAGTGGCCTAGTAAAAATCAGTTTTTGTGGAGGTAAGAGTCAGTCATCTTTTGGGTGTGGAAAAGTTTTTACCACATAACCAGCGGAATATGACTCCTTTTATCCCGGTGACCATCCTGTTACAGGACAGTTGCAGAATTGCAGAAACACATTACGTTTAAATAGTGTGATTCTACAATACCGTCAGTAACATAACATTTTACTCGTGCGATACTACATCCACACCCCAAGGTGTCAGTAAATGATCAAGGTGACATCTATCACAACATTGATGGAAAAATATTTTTTCTTCCTTGGTAGATCCCACTGGTAAAGTTCATTCTGAGATCACGAACAAGAATGGGAACCCCAACTACAAGTACTTCTACAGCAATGCAGATCAAGGTAAGAAAATGTAAAAAGACACACAGACACACACACACACATTTTATTCATTTATTATCGCCCACTTTTTTTTAGCAGTGCTGTTTTTGGATATATTTTTACCTTTCATTTTTCTCATAGGGATTTTAAAAAGTCTTTGTTACAGCGTTAACTAAACCAACCAGCTGCAAGTGAAACACAACTTTACTAACTTTTATTTAAAGTATTTCAAAATCTGACAAAAAGACAAAAGTACAAGACTGTGTACATAACGCTTTATTGAAGGAAAGAACTACAATCCCATGAACCATTGTGAATAGCTATGTATCCATCCACCTATTTTTATGCGCATTTTGAAATGTGGATGGTAACGCCAAGAAGCGCATAAATTCTAAAAATGCGCATAAAAAACTAATGCGCACAATTGAGTAGGATAAACTTTTTGTCCGATAAGAAAAAATGTGCATAAACTATGATCGAAACACATATAACGAATAAATTCCTCCATGAGCATCGAAAAAGTCATGTGACATGTAACTTGACTAACCAGCGGACCGATCTCGTTGCACAGCTTCTGAAATGTTGTTATAGTCATTCTGAAATCCCTGAGCAAAGTCTGTCGTCAAAGTATGTCTATATAACTGTCTTTACCAAACAGCAGCATCCGCCTCCGAAAGCAATGACTGCATTTATTGTGTTTCGTCTGCTCGCTCTGAGGCGCAAGTAGCCTAATTTATCATATATGAGAATTATTATATTCAGTGGCTCCTCCTAGCTTTCTTAGTGATATTTAGTGCCAGTTTATCAGGAAGTGACGATTTTGTTCTCTTTGACTCATTGGATGGAAACGGTGCTTTATTCGCAAATGTTTTATGCGATATTCCAGGTTTGTGCAGTTTAATTGAAAAATCTTTGGATGAAAACATAGCTAAAGACATGATCAAGTTAAACAAAAGGCATCAACAAAAGCATATACCTTTGATTAACAACCTCTGAGCTTACAGTAGGCCTGTCTTTAAAGGTTTCCAAGTTAATGTTTAAAAATGAATTTCCCTATGGAGAAATCAAATGGCATTTTTACTTCTGGAATCTGACTGTTGCACTCTGTAGGAACGCAATAGTTATGACGCAACATTTTGCTAAAATATATTTTACAGTATTTTGAAAAATGTTGTTGTCATCGTGCATAATATAGTGCATTATTTACATGATCATAAACTTGATCTGTGTTTGAAATGAATAGTTTTTGCTTGCTTTGCTTCAAATAGCAAACTTTCCAATGGCAATGCAAAACAGGACTGACTGTGTGTGCAGTCTATTCTAATGATGAATTTGAAAAACAAATGAGATTTTAGGTGCAATGTGAACAAAACGAGCGAGATGTTCCTTGACCACATTTCTCTTCTGTGTGCAGTTGTGGCTAGCATGAAGGAAGCTGAAGACAAGCTGACTGGAGATGCCTTCAGGACCGCTCACATCGGGGATGAACTCTAAGAAGGGCAGAAGCTGCAAGGAAAGATCTCAGCCAGAATACTGCATCACCTTGCTGGCCACATTAGATCCATCCATCCATCTCCAACCTCAACTCCTCCTCCCGTCATTTCATTTGAAATGCTATAGCACAAGACAAGCTTCAAAAACGAAGGAATTTATAATGGATTACATTTAAAAGTATCGCAGCTTGCGGTAGATTGGCTTATTACTTTGTGAACCAAAGCATACTTACTGTCCATGTCACATAAAGGGTGCTAAAATGTTTTTTTTTTCGTCGCATTTCAGAAATTCAAAGCTAGCGTGTCCATATTGATTATTCATGTTGAAAACAATCGCCCCTCTTGACTGCATTCTTAAGGCACTCTGTTTTTTAAGAAACATGTCAGTAATGCAGTTCTCATGTGCTTCCAAGCCATATCTTGCGCGCTGTGGTAAAACTGATCCAGTTACCCAGTCACTTTTATGAAGAGCTTTATAATCCCCAAACTGTACCCAACTAAAAACTATTATGTGTGTTTTCATGAGCGTACCAGTTCTATTATGTTAAAAGTTATTAGAAATGCGAACAGTGTCTCTTAAACTTGCCAAGTTTTAGTCCTCAATATATGGAGTCACCTTTCATTTTAAAGAAAGATTTTTACTATTGACAATACCTGTGAATTAATGCCTGTAATGTGAACTGGTACTTTTTTCTTTCTTTTTTTTTTCTCTCTCTCTCTCTCTGTTTTGGGATTGAGAGGGAATTGTCTATTTTTTACCAATATGTAAAATGAGGCTACAAATAAAGTTGATATAAAATATTGGAATATAGTTATTTCAGTGTTAACTTACAGAGTAGAGTGACCAATACTTAAATCTATTATTTTTTAGCAATAAGTTTCCAAAAGGTACTTTATGTAACTATCGAAATGGTCTAATTAGTGCAAAACTAAATAATTATTTGCTGCATGGTGGATTTGAGCACAATAGAACAATAAAATTGTCAATAAAAAGTTGATAACCCATTTGGAAACCAAACAAAAGAAGAAAAAAGTGTTTCATATAAAAGGATCCCTAAACTACTGTTCAAAGGACTTGGGTCAATTTTTTATTCATCAAGGATGCATTAAGTTTCCCAAAAGTGACAGTAAAGACACGTATAATGTTGCAAGATTTCTATTTCAAACAAATGCTGTTCATTTGAACCTATTTCTTAATACATGCAGCCTTGGTGAGGTTTTTTACAAAAAAACTAAAATATCTCACAGGCCCCCCCTTTTTTTATTATTATTATTTTTTTTTTGTAGTGTAAATGCATGTCCAAACTATCTTTGTTTCATTGGTATTAATTAAAGGATAACTTGTAACAACATTTTTATATTCATATCCTACTTCCACATTATGGAGCTGTTTTGCCTGATAGGGTTCTTACACAAACCACAACCTCATGATTGGTGCTACAGCAGGGGGCAGTCATTATCCAGATAGTCCACTGTGAAATGGAAAATGGAAACTACTTTGCTATTGGTGGTGTTTGCAGCAAGTCAAACCCCAGTGCAAAAACATTAACAACATTCTGAGCATAATTCAATGCTGTAAATAAGAATTAAATGACATGCTGTGGTTTGAATTATAAGCAGCAATCTTACCTGCCGTTGATAAGCTAAAAAATGATCAAATTCACAATGCAATTTAATGCATCTTTTTTCACCTTTAATAAATGTGAAAAGACAAAACCTGCGATTTGAGCACAGTAGGAATTGTTCATACAAAATTACATTGACAACACAAAAGTGAAGGCAGACAAAAACATACATCTATCATACAAAGTGATCCCTTTATGTATTATATTTTACAATAAACTAATAACAATAAAATCAACAATGTGACCAATTCATTTGTGAGATTT
Source organism: Onychostoma macrolepis (assembly GCF_012432095.1). Lineage (NCBI taxonomy): Eukaryota > Metazoa > Chordata > Actinopteri > Cypriniformes > Cyprinidae > Onychostoma > Onychostoma macrolepis. Next base: position 3,041,098 of record NC_081156.1, read on the forward strand.
TTTAAATTAACTGGTTGGCACTATTTTTAAGGGTACATGACAGCATACGACCATGTTTTAATGTGTATATTTTTAATTGACTAAAATATGACCATCAGCTACTGAAGCTGCAATTTCTCAAGAGTTTCATCACTTTATTAAATAAATTAAAGTCTAAAATAGCTCTAAAAAGACAACTGATGTATATCCATAATTCTATACAAAATTCTCTCTATGCCAAGGAGTGTTTCAAACATCACCCTTTCCCTTGGCTTTTTTTTTTTTTTAAATATCAAACTCCCAGCTTCACCTACAAATTCTAAAACACAGAAATAAATTCTCTAGATTCTCGTCATCATCCTGGTGCCTAACTGCTGTTGAAGGTCTTTGAAAGGCTTTAGAATGTATTATGTCAAGAAAAATACAGTGGTGATATTTACTATTATTTTTTGTTTATTATTTATTTGTATTTATAAAAATGTTTTTGTCAATCACATAAATTCAAATGTTCAGCATGCTAGCTATAAACTGCATGACTCTGAACAGGATGCTCTTGATTTCAGCACAGTTTTTTTTAATGTGTGGTGTGCGTATTGCGTATGTGTTTAGCAGCACTTAAAACCGTCCCTGTTTAGCGTCACCGATGGCTCCCCAAACGTCGAACACAAACTCATCTGGGAAGGCAAAGTCACCAAGAGCCTCGTCCAGAGCCATGGCAAACTCATCAGGGTTCTTCTTATCTCTGCCCACCTCGACCATCGTGGCGGCTGTACAGAAGTGAGGAGGAGGATACAGTCATCTCGTTTTGCAATACTTAGAGCCTGACACTTTTTAATAATATTAGGTAATGCAACAAACCATTGCAAAAGTCACTTCGGCACCCAGATTTTGGACTGTGTGGTTACCCAACACAGTACCAAAATTATTATATATATTAATTTTTTTTTTTTACATACATAAGCAATGAAGATGTTAAAAGTGTAAATGCACTCTACCATTCAAAAGTTTTTCTTCCTTTTTTTTAAATTTTTTTTTTAAAGAAATTTATGTTTATTCAGTAAGGATGCATTAAATAGGGCTGTCGCGATAACCGCAATATCGCAATACCGCGCTATTGATGAGCATAACCGCAGAGGAATGCAGCAACCGCGATATTTCAGTGTTTTCTTTTTCGTAAGGTTACGCCCTTCTTGTTTTACACTTCGTGCATGTGTACTGAATATTAGTAATGATAACTATGTGTATCATGCTGATTTGCACAGAGGCTCAGTAAATTTGCACTTAACAAGCCTAAACAGACAGTGAATGAGAGAGAGATCGACTGATCGCGTGCGATTACCTGCGTCTGTCCTTCAGGCGGAGTCATGTACATTTGTGAAAACAGGTTGTCATGTCCAAGGAAAGCGAAATCTGTCTTAACATCGACGCTCTGCTGGTCAGCTGAGCCTTTAAAAGTGGCGCTCAAAGTTAAAATGATTTAAACAGCGTGTTTCATTACAAATCTCTGAATGAATCAGAGCTTTTGAACGTGTAGTTGAATGAAGACTCACTCAAAGACAGTCTCTTGCCGCCACCTTGAGGCGAAACAATGAAACTGCACTGACAGCCGTCTAGAACACGCAGGTGAAATATCAACAGAAAAAGTATCGTCAGTCAGATTCGAGGATCAGAACTAATTGTTATATATATATATATATATATATATATATATATATATATTTTAGGCTAACAACATACTAATGATCTTATTGTCGGGTAAGTTTTATGTGGACCGTTATTTTGTCACTCTCTTCTGTTTACTTCACTTCCTGTTTCAACGCGATTTAGTTTCGGTTTTATTGGTTTCTGAATATGACCTCCTTACATCGTGACACATACACACACAGATTATATATATATATATATATATATATATATATATATATATATATATATATATATATATATATATATGCGGTAATACCGCATACCGCGCTATTGAGCCACTCAAAATTACCGCAAGGGAAATTCCTTAACCGCGACAGCCCTAGCATTAAATTGATCAAAAGTTTCAGTACAGACACTTACAATGTTTAACAAGATTTCCATCTCAATTAAATGCTGTTCTTTTGAACATTCTCTATTCAAAACCATGTTGATCAATAACATGCAGCCTTGGTGAGCATAAGAGACTTTTTTCAAAACGTTACAAATCTTACTGACCCCAAATCTTTCAATGGTAGTGTATTGTCTTTCAAAAATAATAATAAACATAGATTTGTATAGCACTTATCATACAAGATAATGCAGCTCAAAGTGCTTCACAACATATAATGCAGGCATGAAAAGAAACATTGACAATACAATTTCACACAATATCAATAGAAACAATACTAAAAACAACTTTAAGAAGTTCACAAGGTGAAATGTTCATGTTAAAATATAATCCTTAAATGAAGATGTAGGCTATACTCTATGATGTGAAACTACAGAAATCTCACCTAATTCAGTGTCTCGAATGCCCATGTAGCTCTCAAGAAGGTCATCCACTTTCTTCACTGCCTTCTCTTCAAACTCTGAGGGCTGAAGAGTAAGAGAAAAGCTTTAGATATACTCCTCAATTGAAAGTCATCATGACTCTTAATACTATCAGTGACATTGTTATGTTATTATTACATATGTAAGACTGTTTCCACCATGAAATATGAAATTAAAGGTCAATTTTATCTCAAAATTCTGAATTGAGTTTTTGTTGCACAATTCTGACTTAATTTTCTTAATTCTTAATTTCCATCTCACAATTCTCAACTTTTTTTCTTGCAATGCTTTTTCTTGCAATCTTGAAATTCTAACTTTCCTTATTACAATTGTGAAAAATTTGTCAGAATCGCAAGACAAAAGCCAGAATTGTAAAATATAAACTCAGAATCGCAACATTGAGAAAACTCAGTTACCATCTCCTCGACTGTTGCGGGACCTTTGGAGCGTAATCTGAGGGTTTCTCTGCCTGTGCCTATCTTGCCATCTCCTGATGATTTGCCTCCGCCTCCGCCTCCTCTTGACCTTGGTTCAAGCATCTCTGCCAAGTGAAAGAACATTTTTACATTAAATCTACATTTACCAACACAGTAACATTTAATAGATCACATAATGCACAGAAATAGGGATAACAATAACAGTTCTAGAATTTATTAATACATTTTTTTTTTCCATCTGGACTTCAAAAAATTATTCAATAAAAAGTTCTAAGTCTTGAATCAAATAAGAAGCTTGGATATCAATCACAACATTAAAAACTTGGATATGAGGCAAAAAAGACAGTGTATTTATTCATTAGGCAGTTAACTTCTAATCAAGTATGGCGAATTATGTAAAGAAAATTTAAGTATAAAACGTCAAATACATAAAAGTAGTTTAAGTCTCGATTATGTCAATAGCAAGTTTTTTCCAAGCTTTCTTGCTGCAGTACACATTGCCATGACTTCTTTGATTGGTGGATCTCTCTTGAGGATTATGGGTAGTGTAGTTCTCCATTGGGAATTCAGCAATTAAACATTTTTCTCTAAAAATGAAATTAAAATCATTGACTTTTGGCTTCTTCAGCAGCAAATACCATCACTTATCAACCTTAGAGCTTAAGAGCAGTCTGTCGTATAAGATGTATACTTTATTGTTAAGAATACACTTCTGTATTGAGAATATAAGTGGGATTTTTAGTTCAGAAACTACTGTTGCACTCTACTGTCTAGATTTTATTTTTATTTTTTTGCATACACCAGTCCCATACAATATACAATATCCAGACAAAATGAGTACTTCAACAAGAATGAATGACAAACCGAAGGCTTTCATGGGCTCCATGAGTTTGATGGTGAAGGACTGATCCTTAGGCAGCTCCTTCAGCATTCGTGCCACCTCAAAATGCCGCATTCCAACAATGTTCTTTCCGTTAATGCATTCAATATGATCTCCCACACAGATCACCTTTACCCCATCCATCACACTGCCCTCTTTGATACGCTGCCAAACGGAAAAACAGACACGCTTCATATTTAATAATAACTTTTGTTAACATGTTAAAATAGCAATTGAGCAAATGAATTGTTGGTGTACTTTTACTTTTTTTTTTAAAGGAAGGGAAGGAAAGGAAAGGATGTGACTTGTGGCCAAGTATGGTGTCCCATACTTGGAATTTGTGCTCTGCATTTAACCCATCCAAGTGCACACACACACACAGCAGTGAGAAGTGAACAAACACACACACACACACACACACACACACACACACATCATGAGGAGCAGTGGGCAGCCAATGCTGCAGCGCCCAGGGAGCAGTTGGGGGTTCTTGCTCAAGGGCACCTCAGTCGTGGTATTGAGGGTGGAGAGAGCGGTGGACATTCACTCCCCCCCACTGACAATCCCTCCCGGACCTGAGACTCAAACCCGCAACCTTCGGGTTACAAGTCCGTCTCTCTAACCATTAGGCCACGACTGCCCCATTACCTAATCATTACTTAAAATAATACGTATAAAGAATTTAAAAAATGGGTCTAAAACACAACTAGCACTTTGCTTTGAAGATTCAAATCCAGCATTCAGAGTACTACAGCATGAGATCTTACAAACACAGTGTGGCATTCTTCTAAATTAAATGATTAACTTTTCTCAATCAAAGCCTGGCTAAACTAAAAGCAGACAAGAGATTAAATATCATTTTTACTTGTGCACAGAGATAACTTACAATTTACAGAAAATCAAAAAATACTCTTCAAGCACTTAATTTGTTTACTTTCAAAAATATGCAAATCATTATCTGTACATGGGCAGTGCTAGTACTACAAGCTATAAGCACTGCACTTGGAAAACTAATTACACTGCTAAAGGGGCGGCATCCCAAAATAACAGCCTGATCTAACGAAAGCGTCATTGTGAGTCTACCTTTATGAAGGCATATCCAGCTCCATTGTCTGTGATGGTGAGCCCAAGTGCCTCCTCAGCTTTGTACACCTCCACCTCCTTTTTGAGCCCTTTTATGTGAGCGAAGATGAAGTCCTCCAGTCCTATCTGCCCTCCCAGCAGCTTTTCCATATCAATTTTGTGGGTGTTGAGTGTGCAAAATAGGATCTGTTGTAATACATCGAGAGGAGAGTTTCAACTATAATGAGATGGCAAGTTTTAAAGTCAGAGAACAATGAGAACATTGAGGATTTATGCAAATGTACTAAATTTAGTTTAATAGCTGATCTCACAGCCAGAAATAGAAAATGTTCATTTGTTGTTTAAAGGGATCATGAAAGGAAGAATCAAAATGTTCCTGATATTTACACATAAAATGTTACTCTAGAATAAAAGCATACTGTAAGTTTCAAAACTCAAAAGTAACTTCCCAGTTTAAAGGTATGCTTACACGACAGCAACGTAGTAAAAACGGTTGAAAAAAAAAAAAGTTTTGTGTACAGATGACAACATTGACAAAACGGTCCTAGTTCCCACGGATCAGCGAAAACAACTCACAATCTTTCTCAACATGCCCATTAAACGGTGTCATTGACATATGTAATCATAGAGGTGTGTTTTGAACAACTCATATCTGTCCATTAATCACAAGAGCAATATTGCTGTTAGGTAAAGAAAGACCTTTTTTGGTGCAAAGAATTTTAATTTATATAATATAAAAATTTGAAACCGCATTTCATGACCATTACATCATAACCTGTGATTGTATGCTCATGTACATTTTTTTGTTTGTTTTTAATGAGAACAAACCATTGTAAGCGCACCTCAGGAAACATTATAAAATAATTTCAAAAATGCATTTCATGACCCCTGTAACTTCACCGAATATACTATAACATTTTTAAAAGATAAATCAGAAATGGAAATCTGCACTGAAGTATTAAAGCTTTGTGTTCACTTGCAAAGGCACTGAAATATAGTTTTCTTTCCTCCTACCTCATATAACTTCCATCATAAAATGTTTATGAGTGAACACAATGCTCAGGGAATGCAAACATTTTGCTTGAGAATGTGACAGCATTGAAATATTATTTTATTTTTTTAATTATTATTTTTGCTTGCAACTTTGCATACCCCAGAAAAACCTTGGGGTAACACTTTATTTTGACATACATTTTACTAAATATAAGCAACTACATCAACTGTCACTCTTTAGAGTATTACTGGACTGTCTGCTTAATATCTGCTAACACTTTATTGTGATGGTCCCAAACACATACTCTACTGACTATAAGTAACTTTTCAAATACATCAACTTTTCTATTAATTTTTCCTCCCACTTCAAAAGTATTTTTAAGAGAGAATAGAAAACTTCTGCGAGAAAAGACAACGTTTCTCATGGGGACATATTAAATCATTCGCAAAAATGTATTTTTCTCCCATCTCTCTTTTTTTTTTTTGCTCATGTCCCTTTAAGGCCTGTGCCCAACATAAATATTACCGTTCAGAACACAGAGTGCAAAAAGAAAAATATTACTACAAAATAAAGTTTCCCTGCATTTAATCAAAAGAAAATCTATCAGTACTGTACAGCTTCTTCAGCTCCCAAAATGATGTCCTACAACCGTCCAGTTGAAAAACATTATTCCAGTACAACACAAGTAGTGTTTCTCTTAAAGATAATATATAAGGACACAAAGAATTAAACATGAATTTTAATAATAATAATAATCCTGTAAGAGTTTCAATTAATCCAGTAGGATACTTTTTTTTATTTTAATTCGATTCGAATATGATCCAACAATGATTGCTTTGGATTGTTTCCAAATTACGATAAAATTTGAATCCTGTACACCTTCATATATATAAATTTCACTAGGTATTACAGTTTGTTTATCAAAAAATCTGATTTAAAAAAATGTGTTAATTTTTCAGCAACAAGTTTCTCACTTAACACATTTCACAACATTCTCATTTCACAGAATTTCCCCCTTAATCAATGCAGAAAATGTGAAAGAAGTGCAGATTAAAGGAAAATATGCATTTAAAATAATATTTTTAACATCTGTTATGCAAAAATAAAATAAAATAAAATAAGTTTCCTGTCCAGTCTTGTATCATTAAAAAATACTTTAAAAAAAAATATTGGCACATACACAATATAATACTAATACAAAAATGCAAGAAGAACTTATGCTATGCTATTGTTAGGCTATTTGCTCTGCCGCCCAGGCCTTTCCATGATGCTGCCAATCCAATAACAGTGTTTTGTTGACCTCCAAATGCAGAGATCCACACAGACAGATGGAGTCACCCTGGTGTCAGTCATCTAGAAATCTGGCATCATGTCTTTCACTGTGACCTCCTGGCAGCAGCAAGGAAACATGAGACCTGGCAACCTGAGACCCCAGATTTAAGGTTCACAGCTGATGAGTCGGGCCAGTCAACACTTGGTGAAAACTAGTAGTATTATATAACAAGTCAAGAAAGACTAAAATATTCAATTTGTTTCATGATAACTTGATTGTAAACATGTACAAACACGCACATTTTCTAGGCAAGTACAACCTTTGGACACAATTTGATGAGAGACGGAAGAGAAAAGATCAGTCCATATCAGCTCTTTATAACGACCTTTGGTGGAGCAGCCACTCCAACAAAGACGACTTGTTTTCTCCCCCTTTTGTGCATTGCGGGCACTTTGGACACACATCAGCTGACATGCATACAAGACTGTTGCCCTGGTTACCGGAGCCTATCAAAAGGCCCGGGATTAAGAGGGAGCTTTCGTAGGGACACGAGGGGGTGGAAGGAGAGGGCTGTTGGCTACTAGTCGGCCAGCTTTGCTTCGCCCTGGCAGCCTGGGAGGCGGATCTTTGCCATATCTGTGGGCGGATTCACAGACACCTACACTGCGTTACCAAGGCTGCGACTGACATCATGCTTCCTCTTACACATCGCACGTTTTTAGAGACACAGGACGTCCTCAGCAGCTACGCCGTGACGTACCCTCCCACATCGAATGAGAAAAAAAACCTCCTTCAACTGGCAAATGTTTCACCTTCGATATGAGGCACACCCACAGACAGGATTGTGACAGGCCGACCTTTGCAGAATCGCATTCTCAAGACAAGCAGGAAGTCAACTGAGCTGATCAAAACAATCTTGTCAGCCAATATACAGGATTATAGTAATTACTACAACACTTCTGAGGAAACAAAGTGGATTGTGGGACAAATCTCCATTTTTGGTTGGATAAAGAGATGGAGAGGCCTGTTTCTTTGGCAACCAGGTGCTATTTTGAGGTCTTGGCAGGGCAATCTGCTTTAATTACAATGAATGAATGAATGAAGGAGCGGTGCCTAAAGATTAAGCAGGCATTAATATGAGTCCAAAAAAAGAACAAACGTGTGGGTTTGGGCTTTAAAAGATTAACACAGTTTAACAGGTCAAAATGCTGAAGCAGCAAGGTTTCACACCACATGAACATGTTTGTTGACGAGGTGATGAGAATCATCAAATCATTCATTACAACGACTGACTAACCAGCTAGTTTAAAGATTACTGCATAAATCCATTCACAACAGCAAAATAAGACTCATCAACATTTTTCTATAGGTAACCATTAACACTGCTGAAGTAAAGGAAGCTTTCAAAACTTCACTGTTTACGCCCAGTGAATGAAGAGTGTCGATCGCGCTAGTGAAATTCTCAATTGGGTCAACTTTGTTTTTAACACACTTAACATGACACCTGTTAAAGAGAAAGTTTCCTTAAAAACATATTTCTGTCATTGTTTACTCACTCTCATTTCAAACCTGTATGACCTTATTTATTTATTTATAAAATTTTCAGTTTCAGATGTTTTTGTCCATACAATGATGGTCAATGTGGACCCTGTTTACTTTCATTGTATACAAAAAAAAAAAAAAAGTGAGATTTTTTTTTTTAAATAACTACTCTTGTGTTCCACAGAAGTCATTCAGGTTTGGAAAGTCATTAACAACATTTTTGGCAGAACTATCCTACTGTGGTAGCCAAATAAATGGCATGTTTCTGCTATTTTTATCATAAAGTAGAGGTAAAAATCCCATCTAACATCCATATGATAAAACATATTTATTCAAAATACACAGAATGACGTCTGAAGTTACAACATAACCATCTAAACGGGTTTCAATAGAGGCGCGACTGAAATTGTGTTGTGTTTGAATACATTCCATTCAGCTGACAACAGCAAGTACATACTTGAAGGACATGTTACAACACTGATAAATCATATTCCTTATAATGACCCTGAGCGGGATCAGACTCTGCTTTCAGGGTGACAAGTACTGCAACATATGACAAGCTGGTAAATGACTTCTAAATGAAAATGAGACGAAAATGGCAGAAGATATGCACGAGGAAAAACATGTTAAATGATTTATGAATCAATGCTTTGTAGGGACAATATAAGTCAATATATCCCTAAAGAGTTTACGTAAGGCATTTTTTAAAATTCTCATTACAGTAATGCATCTTTTACTTTTGAGCTTTGTATTCGTCATACTCTAACAAAATATTATTCCACTGAAAATATAAGTGATCGTTTTCAAAAGTACTTGATTCATTCTCAAAACATTAAACTTAAATATACTAAAGTATCAATTTAAGTTACTGATCATTCAAGAGTGCAAAAAAGTGTACCATATTGTATTTAAAAATGAAGAAAAACAAAATGTGTACTTGTGTGCTAGGTTGAAAATATAAAAACACTGCGGAAAAAATGTGGTAGTATTTAATTAAATATATTCACTGATTAAAATTACTGTCCACCACTGGTAATTTTCAATTATGACACAATAATGTAATATAGTAATGAGAATCACCGTGTCAGGACACAATTTTATTAAACCAGCATAAAGGCAGTGCAGCAAATACTAACTTTATGCATAAATACTGCTCAAACAATAAATCAATTATTTGAAATATGGTAATACGAATTCTTAATACCCCCATAGTATATTTTTCCAATTGTTGACATACTGAAACAGGAAGTTTGCATTGGAAACAGGAATTCGGACACTGAAATATTGTGACCGATTTATGCATGTATCTATCTATGTATGTATATACGCATGTATGTATGCATGTATGTATCTATCTATCTATCTATCTATCGCCAATATGCTTTTGTTATGTCTTAGTCATAAACCATAATGCTAGTAGCTGCTGGTGTTGGTGGGTGGGATATTTCTAAGATATTCTGCACTACACAAATGTTTGTCTAGTCATGAGTAATGAAATATGTTTGGTGATTTTCCCAGAATAAATAGACATTTTTTCTATATTAGCTACTTTCAGTGCCACAAACTCCAGCTGTAAGTCTTTAACAGACATTAAAATAGGTTGAATTTTTTTGTATGCAAAATATAAAATGCTTTGCTTACTTCTAATTTTAATATTCCTGCTGGGCTTTACAAAATTCACCTTACCATATCACTGAATAATCCAATACTGTCATAACTGGAATTAAGTGTCTAGATAGATTTCAAATGGTTAAAGAGACCTGGTCTTGTATCTACAACGGATGATACTGTCTATGAAGCATTATAGGAATCTAGATTGTACATACCCTCACTGGAGGCCATTGTTACAACTACAGTTTACATGAAAGAGTATGCAGATGTCACAAAGAGATATACTGTGTGTACCTGCCACACCAAATAACATTGATGCTAATTAACATTGATGTCTGTCCAGCTTTTCAAAAGCACAGGTCTATTTACAATAACACAGTGATAACAGTGAGCAATGGAAAATTGCAACTTGTCTGGCACCTATTATAACTCTGTTATACCTTTCACTCAAATAGAAGGAAACTTTCTAGTTCATTTTTAGTTTTTAATAAGAACTTCAAAGAGAAGATCAATGCAGACTACACTTGCTCAGAACACAAACTGGTGAGTAGATAAAGTAAAATTAACTAGTCAAAACATGCAGCAGTTTGAAGGCCTAAAGCAAATGTTTATTCTAGTCTAGTGAGGCCTGATAATTCAAAGACAACACAGCAATCAACCAATACTCCTAACCGATTAACCCTGCAAAACATAGAAAGCAAAACCGACTGCTGAGCAGACAACGCAGTGTCCAGACAGCAGCACCTGCATGCAAATGCTAAACAAATGACATGTTAGCTGAACACTTGTGTAGTCACGCAGTCCAGCATGTGCAACAGAGTTCAACTGCCATAGTAATAAACAGACTTTGACCAGTGAAGTTCTGTAAAATTACAGATGAATGTCTTTTTACTCGTATTAAACCACCAACAGTGAGTCTGGCTTCAATCTGCCAGTCACTTGACAAAAGGAGTCTCTTTGTCACATTAATTTTGCATAGGAAGGTAATGAATGTTGTACACGCGTTAACATGTTAACAGAGGGCAGTCTAACCTAATCGGCACTGCGCTTATAACCAGGTATACTTATTTTCACGAAGCTGACAAGGGGAAGGTTTGAATGCCTTGGGTGATATGATATTGGGAGTAATTTAAGCATACCAAACAATCAATAACATATGACACAGCTTTCCAAACAGTACCCACTTCATTGGCTAAAAAAAAAAAAAAAAAAATCACCCAAACATCCTGGTAAAGACAGCACTAAGAATCAATAGATAACACATGCAAAAGAGTAATGAAATGCTGCACAGTATGCACTACTCCGCTCCCTCCATCCCCGGGGAGGCCGGAGCGATTTATCATCGTGTGCTAGGGTTGTGCCCACTGTAACAGGATGTGAGGGACTTCCTCTGAGGACCTGCAATAAACCCACCATTTCAACATGCAAATAATTAATAGTACATTTCTAAAGAAATTGTACTGGATTGAGGTATCAGCAATGGTTAAAATTCACACGGCTGCCGAGTGATTTATATTCAGATTACTATCAAATCCATCTGTTAGCTGACCTTTAAACACCACACACCCGATAGGTCTGTCCAAACAGTCCCGGTTACTAGTCTGACCGGTTTTTAGGATGAACCCCCTTAAGTGCTTTCAGTAGAGCAACTATTCTAGGAAACTTTTTCAAAAGAGGACCAACTGATACATGAGAGGCCAGACAACACTATTCACTGACACTCTGGAGAATAAAAGTTTCAATTACAACCAACAGGATTTTTAACACCTGATTCCTTAGGAGAGTCTTTTCTTACTCAATACTTTTTAGTTTTCTATCGATTTAGAAAGTGCACTGCTTTAAAGCACCCAGAATCAAATACACTGAACTCAAAAGCCTATAATATCAACAACTATTTTTAATCTCCAATAATAACCAAACTCCAATTTTTAGAACCGTCTCCAAACACCTAATTCAAGAACTTGGATACATCCTTGGAATAGAAAAAAAGAAAAAATTCATCCAGTGAGAATAATTACAAACATTTCCAACCCAATCCTGAGAAAACATAACTATTTCATTTGAACTTGTACGAAATTTGTACAAAAACATACAAATAAGATGTGAATTTTAAGCCACCACTTCACCAAAATGTAAAACATTTATAAATTGCAATGCGAGTGTTGGCATTTCACCTTAAAGATTTTTATTACAAATATAAGCTAAAAGTGAATTATGTGGTGCTTTTAAAATCATGTATATGGGTCAATGTTATACCACTTATTTTTTTATATAAAATTATATTAAGAAGCAATGCAAATAACACAAATATTAACTTTAAAACACCTATGTTGCACTAAACGACAAAACACAGGAACTATGCCAATGATTAAGCTAGAAACGTTTTTTTTTTTGAAGAAACAAATTCTTGAATAAAAATAAAAAAACAATGTTGTTGCTTTTATTCTAAGGATAAAAAAGAGCCATCAGTGTGTTGTAACCATCATAAAGTAAATCTATGGTATAACAAGAACATCATAAAACAGAGAGGACCCCTTTAGACCCTGATGACTGTCATTAAGTAGGCTACTAACCTTTTTATGTTATGTTATAAGGTTTTGTTAAGGTCAAATGGATTAATAATAAGAAAACTTCTTGATATTTATGACTTTTGTATTCAAGATGTTTGCAAAAAATATTTCGCTTGTTAAAAAACTGTTTATGAAAATTTTGTTTATTGTATGGCGTTTGGGTGAAATGAAGGTTCGGGTAAAATATTTTACCATATTCTACTTGGTGATTGCCACCACCACGCCCCCCCCCAAAAAAAGGGATTTATGCAGATAAAAAAATAAATAAAAATCTAAGCACTTGGCACGTGTTTTAAACTAAATTTTTAAAAGATTTTCCATTTTATCATATCAAATACCCCTATTTGCCATTGACCAATTTTTTTTTATTTTACAAAAAGTTCCACTTTCAGAGTACAACCAGAACTTATTTCTGAAAAGCAAAGCTTGTTATCATCAGACAAAAATGTCAACGACGTCCCGCGATTTTCAGTTCCCTGTACCCAGAAAGACGCACCTTATGCAAACACCACCAGGCAGTTCACGGGGAGGTTATTGATTTGCACTTCGTTTGTGTAATTCATTTCTGACTCACTGCCTGCCTTACTGACTCGAGTTCACGCTGAGATTTTGAAATAGTTGACATTTACCTCATCTTGATTTAAATTAAACGCTTCTGCTATTTTTCCGTACAGCTCTTTGACGTTCGTGAAGCCCTCGATCCGGCCCGTGGGACTCCCGTGCGCGAGCTGCGTGTGAAACACCAGTTTCGGTCGCATGTTGGCAGGTGGAGCAGGCAGTCCGCCACCGTTCACCGCGGACTTCCCGACACCTGCGTGTCCGCTGACCTCCTCGTTTTCCACTAAGTTCGAGTTTTCCTTCGACTTGTTTTTCTTTTTCCTGAGTCCCAAAGGCATGTTCGCTCCTCCTGTAAATCCGTAGGGGGAATGAAATACACGGGAACCGGACAGCTACAGCATTGAAGGACGGAAATCAACCTGTTGAATGTGTCCTTTTTGTTCCCACTCTTCGAAACAGATAGCAGATCGGTAGCAGATGAGAAATAGACGGTATGCGGGTCTACTGTAAACTCTCTTGTCGTTGAGGCGCAGGACAATGAACTCTATGGCCGAACGCACGCGCGCTACAGGACGCCGTGACGTCATCCAGAAACTCATTTACCTGGCTCAGGTGTCAATTACATTATTTATTTTTTTTAACGCCAACCGGTGAAAGCAGATGATGGTAAACATACGCCTACCAATAATGATTATTATACCATAAATAGGTACACTTTCATCTCAAAAGTCATATTACGTAACAGTTACGGGAGTGTAGAAACTATAGATAACCAATAATAGCCTACTCATTTTGAATTTGTAAAAGTCTATTTCGCCCAGTAGCCTACTGTGTAAATCATTTTTAACATCTTCGTGCCATTCACTTTTAATAAGGATCAATCTTGTTTGCCATCATTGTTTTCACTGAGATTTAAAATCTCGTTTCCGCTTTCAGAAATCATATCCATTATTCTGATACGATGACTAATTCTGAGTAGCAAAGGTTGCTGACTCATTTTGGACCTTATTTCCCTCATGTAGTGGCATGAACATGTGGCATTGAACATGTGGCGTCCTCTGGCGGATATTTCAATGAATCACGTGCACAGTAGTTGAGCATTCTGCATCTCCTACAATTTTATTAAATTGTATCATAAAGATTTAACCATAAACCTTCAACACAATGCACTAGGAGTAGTCAGTGTAAGATAAAGTAATTCTAATAATGCAAACGCTCTCTTAATTTTCCATGAATAAACATGGTATGCTATGAACCCACAGCACAAGTAACCAAATTTTTGGTCTCTGTCAAAGACAGTTACATTATGTGAGTCCGTTACTCACATTTAAACGGATCTGACATATCAGATCTGACAAGGCATTAGTAGAGTCTTGCTAAATGCTATCACAAATGAAGGCAAGTATCCATGGTACCGTCACACAGTTCACTCCAAGCCATCATTTACTAAAATTATATCATATTGTGCATTTAGAAAGAATAACAGTACATGATCTGTCAGCACAGATGGGATCTACTTGTAAAAGGCAAACAAATAGATCAGTATAATTTAGTCTGCAAAACACTTATTTCAATACCGCACAATTCAAAAGAAGCATAAAAATAACAAAAAATATTCAGACATAGATTGCACTGTAAGTTGGCACTGTCACTGACATACACAAGCATGCAACATAATTCATATATATGCATTAGATATATAACATATACATATATATATTTAACAAACATTTAGATAAAAAATAGAAATTGCACATTCTCAAAATTTGATTTGTCATATTAGTCCACCTATGAAGGGGACTGAATTGTTCATAGAAATGTCACTAAAGTCTGTCCAAGCTCACTTTATGAGACCGGTAAGTGTCGTTTCAGGACATCCTTGGCATTCGATGGCAGACTGTCAGGAAAGTTCACATCAAACTCCACAATAAGGTCTCCTCTTTGTTCTGGGTTCTTTGGGAAGGGCAGTCCTTGTCCAGCAATGATCTTCCTCATGCCAGGTTTGATAACATCAGTTATCTTTATATTGCACGTTTTACCGTCTATCGTCGACACGGTGACAGAGCAGCCACACAATGACTATTAGCAAAGAAAAAAAAAAACAATCGTTAGTAGGATAAGAAATATTGGTAACACTTTACAATAATATTCTCTTAACTTTAAATATGCTATAAGACAAAGAACACATAAAAGCAGTCTTGTTAGTATTTATAACTGCATAACTACTATATAAATTTTACACTGCCATCCATTTATAAAAAATGATTGACTACGTTTTAATGGATGCCTGGTGCGAGATGCTTTCAACTCTGATACAGTAACTCTGTAACTGAATTGGACCTGCTTTTAGATACGCCTTCATTTTTCATCTTATTCATAGATTCACAGTATGTTCTTTACACTTTCTTCTTAAAATGACAAGCATCAGGACAGGAAGCTGGGAACAGAATGAAACTTTCACATTATGACAGTAACCTGGGCAAATACCTACTATAATTCCAATTTATAGGCTGCCGTGTGCAAAAATACATCAAAGTTTTTCCCTTTTGTCATCTGCATCCCATCCAACAGCCTGAAAGCATATTTTACTGGTTTGACAGCCACTCTGTGTCATGACATTTACAGACACAGCACTGTCTATCAATGATTCTGCCATATATGTACATCTTGATGGCCCTGTAACAGTTTAAGTGGGCGAGCTCCTTTCTGGCATCTCACAACAGCTGATCGAGCTCATATTCCTTCCTGTCCAAACTGCATTATGTAAGAGACGAGATTTCACACAAAGAACTTGACATTTTGAGCAAGGCAAATTTACAAAACCTTGCCTTATACAAACCTGCACAGATAGATAGATCTATAGACGGTAAAAGTGTTTATATTTTTAAATTGACACAAAATGCTACAGTAAAATCATGTTAATTGGCAATTTAACATGATAAACTGTACTTCTAAATGACATACCCTACCATAAATTGTGGAAAATTAGCTTGCATATAATAGGATTAATAACAAGTATACATTTAATACCTGTAAGCCTAATTTTACTATAAAATACTGTTTAAATTATATTTATTGGAAGTAAAAATAATGAATTACCATATAATTTACAAGGTGAAAATCTATATTATGTTCAACAAGTCAACATTTTTAAAGTCAGATGGATGAATGGATGGACAGATAGATTTAGAGATTTAGAGCCCTGCTGTAATTTAACTTACCATATATGGTTGAAAATGATATTCCATGAACTATTACTGTAAAATACTGTAAAAAAAAAAAAAAAAAAAAGCTTTTGGAAGTAAAAAAAAAAATTACCATCTAATTTAAGTGAAAATCTATATTATCTATGTCAATATTGTCTTTTAGAGTCAGATGGATGGATGGATGGAAGGAGGGATAGATAGACATTTACAGTCAGATGAATAACAGACAGTCACAGACAGATGGGATGGATGGATGCACAACACAACACAACACTTCATCAATCACTTCACCCCTTACTCAGGATGGCCCTCTTACTGCCCCTGGATAGATAGATAGATAGATAGATAGATAGACAGATAGATAGATAGATAGATAGACAAATTAATTTGGAAGTGGCTTCTCTCACCTGGCGCAAACTGACCCGGACCGGGTACACGATATCAGACCCCTCTCGGCGAAAGTGGGCGTGGGGCTTGTCTTTAATGACAAACACAATATCGGCAGGAATAGTATTAGGCGATTCGTCACCCTCGCGTGGAAACGTGATTTTGGTTCCCTCTTTCCACCCACGCTTGATCTCAATAGTGAGGATTTTGTCCTCGTTTCTCAAAGTCCGACCGTCTGGATTCAAGCGCTTGCGTGAGATTTTCATGCGCTTGGTGCATCCGTGAAAGACCTCCTCTAGAGACACCCGGAGCTCGTGGTGGATCGCGGGGTCCTGTTTTCTGCGCGGCGGGCCGCCCGGACCAACGTGCCGCTCGCGTGGAAATCCATTTATGTTAAAACTCGTGAAAGAACCAAAGGGGTCATTTCCGTCCACCTCCATGTCATCGTCATCTCGTCCATTGATTTTCCTGCCAAAAAATATCTCGAAAGGATTGGCTCCCCCGAAAAACGTGGCAAACGTCGCGTGAGGATCTCCATGGAAGGTGTAGGTGAAGTTGCCTCCTGGCCCGTCGGTCGCCCCTCCACCTCCTTTAAGGCCTAAAATGCACAGATTTGACAGAAAACACGTTTTATCGCTGGGAAAAAAAACTGAGGAAAATTTAGGCCACATGGCCTATTATATATGATGCCTGATGTTTAATTACTATGATGTTAAATTACTGTGCATCCCACTGCAGTAGGCTATGCCTAATAAATAAACACACATAAATCATGCGCACTTCAAACCAGAGCCTATAATTACAACAGCGGTGACATCCAATTTTGACGCTTAAATACAGAACATAGAGTCTTTTCCCGATTTAAAATAATGTGTTGGTTGAGCACCGAAAAGGTCAATAACCCAGGACTCCATATGGTCAACTTTGTGTACTCTCCAGTAGCCTAAATGTCCTGAGAATTCGTTTTCATTACATTTACATCCGATACATTCAAGAGATTAGACAGTAGGATTAAGTATTCATATTGTTATTACGGATAGGCTATTACAGAAGCAAGCCTACCTTCTTCACCGTACTGGTCATATAT
This sequence comes from Onychostoma macrolepis, assembly GCF_012432095.1. Classification (NCBI taxonomy): domain Eukaryota; kingdom Metazoa; phylum Chordata; class Actinopteri; order Cypriniformes; family Cyprinidae; genus Onychostoma; species Onychostoma macrolepis. The sequence continues at coordinate 3,059,222 of NC_081156.1, forward strand.
TTCTCGTTTCTTTGGATCACTAAGAACTTCATAAGCCTCCGCGACCTCCTTGAATTTCTCCTCCGCATTGGCCGTCTTGTTTTTGTCAGGATGCCATTTCAGAGCCTGTTTTCTGTACGCCTTTTTGATGTCGTCGTCTGATGCTCCTTTTGCGATTCCCAATATTTTGTAATAATCTTTGCCCATTTTCTCCTATGCAGACCCGGTTGGCGCCGCTTCCCGAGGATTCGTAAGTCTCTTGAAAAAGACAGTGAATAAATGCACCGTCGTGGTGACTACGGTGTCAAAACCTGCCTCTTTAAACCGTGATACAGATGATCAGTTGAGCCTGTTGTGTCTGTTTGGAGGCGGTTACTCAGCACTAAAGATCTTGTGTTATTTTACCCTCTTTAAATAGCCATTGCTCCCTCCCCTGTACCAGTGCAGCTCTGGAATCAGAGTGTGCTTTCTAGAACGTAGCAGAGGCACGTCATTTCCCATTTCAGATAAATCTAAATTCGAGCACGAGTAACGATGTGTAGTTTATGTCTCCGAGAAAATTCTGTGCTGTGGAGATATTCTATCTATCTATCTATCTATCTATCTATCTATCTATCTATCTATCTATCTATCTATCATTATAGTTTATCTGGTCATCTGAGGATTATGGGATGACATTTTAGTGGCTGTATATTTTACAGTTCATACATTTCAGTAGATGATAGCCTACAATGTTATTATACCAACCTTGAACTACTAAAATCTGATTTGTGCCTTAAAATATATTCATAACATCATAATAATACAAGTATTATTTAAAAAAAAAAAAGGAAAAACATCTGATGACTTAATCTTTTGATGAAGTTCATCAAAGTTGGACTTTCCATGAACACCTTTCCAAGGAAACATAGCCTACATGAAACTAATAAAACAAAATAAACATTAGCTAAACAACATAAATCAAATATATAATTCTATCTGTCTGTCTATCTACCTGACTGTTTTGTTGTCTTGCTGAATATAATATAAATGTAAATCTGTCTGTTTACCTGACTCTGTTTTGTCTTTCATTGTATGTTGATTAAAGAAAGCCTGATATATTTTTCAAATATGAATGATCAGTATGCTTACTGTGGGTCATATGAAACATTTCATTCCAAAATTAGCTCATGCTGCTTCATTAACTGCAGTAGCCTTTATGACCTTTCTGTTTTTGTGCTTCATATATATTATATTGTCTCCCATCAGAACAGTTTAACCCTATCTATCCTTCAGATCACTCTAAACCTTTAGACTAAAATAATAGTAATAAAACTAAACAACAATAATAATAAAACTAAACAATAGGCCTAAAAGTCAAACCCTGTGTAGCTTTAGCTGTTCTAAAACTGTAATGCTACATTTGTGTTGTAGCTAGTAATCAAAGCTGCTATGGATGCAGGTTATTGGACGTCATTTTCTGAAAATAGATGGAAAATATGAGATAATAAAAGGCACCACTCTAAGAATAGTAGTTCAATCTTTCACTGGCAGGTGGCAGCCTGCCAGAAAAAGATCCAGTTTCCTCTCCATCCCAACCTTCTCCTCACTCAGACCTGCATACTTGAAGCAATCTTTGAAAAAAATAGCAGATAACGAGTCTAATAGAAATACAGCATAAAGGAAATAACCAGAAATAACCATGTTTGGTCTGTAAACAATATTGACTTTAATAATCCGCACTGTTTATCCATATAATAGCACCACAGTTCCATCTGCTGGTTAGCATCGGTATAGCATGAACTTTCTCTGAGATGCTGGTATTCATCTGGACCACCGCATTGTACTCCATTCTCTGGCGAGAGATGACTCGGCGTTATCAGAGTAAATAAAGGTGAAAATACTGTAATTCACCTCAAATTAAACTAATAGACTTAGCCTACTTAAAACTATTAACCGTATCATTTAAATACGAATATATATATATATATATATATTACATTGGATAACCTAACAATAATAATCATGGATCACTTCCGCGGCTTGTTTGATAAACTCGACAAGAATAAAGACGGGTTTATATCTACAGAGGAGCTGCAAAGTGAAATGCGAAGGATAGGCGTGGAACCAGTTTGTGAAAAGGTTCAAGTAAGGCTTCTTTGTGTGGAATTACATACTGTTATACATTTGTAGCGATGTAGCCAAAATTATTCATTTTTTCATATGTATCTGGATTACATTATTGTCAGTAGGCTTAATATGATTCTCTCGTTTAGGCTATCATGTCCAGTTACGACCAAAATGAGGATGGACGTCTAAGCTATCAGGAATTTCTAATTTACATGATGGACAAAGAGAAGAAATGGAAAATAGATTTCCATGCCCTTGACAGAAATAAATGTGGTAAACTGTCTATGACAAATATCCATGTTTGAAACTGTTCTTTGTTTAAACGTGTAAAATGTGCTCTCAGCTCACAAAACAATACCAAGAAAGTGGCAAAACTTTATTTATAAAATCTTTCCTTTGATATAGGGGCTATTGGCCTGGAGGACATAATGTACCTGTTTAAGGAATTAGGTTTGGTCATATCAAAACCAAACGCAAAGCGGATCATCCAAATGTAAGAGGCCTGATGGTGTTACTTTTACATTTGCAATATTTTATCCTTGATACTTATTATAAAGCATTGTTTACCAAGTCACAAGCATCAAGATCCCTCCATATGTGTAAGATGAGGCTGATACTTTGACATATATAGGTTTATGTAAATCTCAAAGAGACTTTGTTATCTGACACAGTTAATTTTGATTGTCATTAGGATGGATGAAGACAACTCTATGACGGTAGACTGGGAGGAATTCCTCCAGCATGTCATCATAAACCCAGCAGAAAACATTGGAGAGTTGGTATCATCCTGGAAACATAACCTGGTAAAAACAGATTTTAAATACTTAAAAAAATACGTAATACATACCTCACCTAAAAGGAAAATTCTCTCAATATTTACTCACCCCCAGTGCCATCTCTGTTGTGTAAGACTTTATTTGTTCTGCAGAACACAAACAAAATATTTAAGCTCCGGCAGTGACATTTAGGTGTGTTCCCTCCCAAAAGTGATTAAATCAGCATACATTAATTAAACCTCTGGAGCCATATGAATTATGTTTATACATGCCTTTATGTGCTTTTTGGAGCTTCAAACTTTGTATGCAGACTTTGTCTGGAGATTTCAATCTATCATTGTGTTCTGCAGACAAGTTGTACACGAGTGTGACATAAGTAAATGGTGAAATTGCAATTTTTAGCTAAACTATTACTATTGTGCAAGTATACATTTAATCTGCACTGTTCATAATCAGGTTTATAAAAGGATGTTGTTTTTTTAGGTGTTTGATGTAGGAGAGAGTCGCTCTATGCCTATTGAGTTAACCCAGCAGGAGACTGACCTGTCTGTCTGGGGGAGCTTTATATTGGCCGCAGGATTGGCAGATGCTGTGTCTAGAACTGTGACAGCACCAATAGACCTGTTAAAGACACGACTTCAGGTAGTTTTTGTTAGTCATAACAAAAAAAAAAAAAAATTTGACTACTTATTGAATTGACTTTAATGTATTTAAAGGGGTCATATGATGCTATTTTAAAGATCATAATTTTGTGCTTTTGGTGTAACAGAATTTGTTGACATGCTTTAATGTAAAAAAAACCACATTATTTTTCAAATACTGTACATTATTGTAGTTCCTCTATGCCCTGCCTCTCTCAAACACATCGTTTTCTATAAAGCCCCTCCTTCCGACAAGTGCAGTCTGCTCTGATATGCCCAGCTGACACAGTGCATTGTGATTGGCCGAACACCACAAGCGCACATCAGAAATGTAACACCCCTTACAATAATCGCGAGCTTCAGCTTTCAAAGTAAATATAAAGACAGTTAATAATGTCCTTAGTTTTACCATCAGTTAAAGCCCGAAAGGGGAACAGAGTCGCTTGACAGACACAGTGATGATGCATTTGCAGTACACAAGCCATGGTTAAGACACCTGACTCCACTGTGATTTGACCTGTCTCTCTCTCTCAGACACACACACACAACGCGTTACTCTACTCTGCGCAAAACTCCGCATTTGAACAGTCAATATAGCAAATATTTAAACTAATAACAAAACATACTGACAGTTGCTGATTCAGAACCCCCTCTGCCCCCTGGCTGTCCGATGTCCGTGAACATCGCTCTAAACTAAGGGCTGCAGAGAAGAAATGGTGCAAATCAAAAAACTCTACCGACCTTAGTGTGTATCAGTCACTCCTCTCTTCCTTCTCTACAAATGTCTCCATGGCTAAAACGACATACTACCACAACAAAATTAACAACTGTTCTGACTCTCGCACACTTTTCAAAACTTTCTCTTCTCTTCTCTGTCCTCCTCCCCCTCCTCCTTCATCAACTCTTACAGCTGATGAATTTGCAATTTTCTTTACAAATAAAACAAGAACCATCAGTGGCCAATTCCCCGCACCACAAACTGATGATAACTTCACAGCGACAAATACACACTCTCTCTCTTCCTTCTCTCCACTCTCGGAGATGGACGTTTGCAAACTTATCCTTTCCAATCATCCTACTACCTGTTCGCTTGATCCTATCCCCACTCACCTCCTTCAGGCCATTTCTTCTTCAGTCATACCTGCGCTTACTCACATTATCAACACCTCTCTTCACACTAGTACATTTCCCACAGCATTCAAGCAGGCTCGGGTAACCCCACTGCTTAAAAAACCCTCTCTAAATCTAACACTTTTAGAAAACTACAGACTGGTATCCCTTATTCTGTTCATTGCAAAGACACTTGAGCGAGTTGTGTTCAGCCAACTCTCTATGTTTCTTGCACAGAACAACCTCCTGGACAGCAACCAAGCTGGCTTCAAAAGCGGCCACTCAACTGAGACTGCCCTGCTCTTGGTTACTGAAGCCCTGAGAATGGAAAGAGCAGCTTCCAAATCCTCAGTATTCATCTTGCTGGATCTGTCTGCTGCTTTTGACACAGTTAACCACCAGATCCTCCTGTCCACCCTGAGAAAGATGGGCATCTCAGGAATCGCACTCCTGTGGTTCGAGTCCTACCTCTCAGATAGGTCCTTCAGGGTGTCTTGGAGGGATGCGGTTTCTAAGTCACAACTTCTTGCTACTGGGGTTCCTCAAGGCTCAGTGCTTGTACCACTTCTCTTCTCCATCTACATGTCGTCATTAGGATCTGTCATTCAGAAGCACGGCTTTTCTTATCACTGCTATGCTGATGACACTCAACTCTACTTCTCATTCCAACCAGATGATCCAATGGTAGCCGCTCGCATTGCAGCCTGTCTAAGAGACATTTCTAGCTGGATGAAGGACCATCACCTTCAGCTCAACCTTGCTAAGACAGACTGCTCGTGGTCCCAGCCAACCCATCACTTAATCACAACTTCTCTAAACAGCTGGGTTCATCAACCATAACTCCTTCCAGGACAGCCAGGAACGTAGGAGTTGTGATCGATGATCAGTTAACCTTCACAGACCATATTGCTACAACGGCCCGGTCCTGCAGATTTGCCTTATCCAACATAAGAAAGATTAGACCCTTCCAGTCAGAGCAAGCCGCACAAGCCCTTCTCCAAGCTCTTGTTCTCTCCAGACTAGACTATTGTAATGCTCTCTTAGCAGGCCTTCCTGCATGTACTATCAAGCCTCTGCAACTGATCCAGAATGCGGCGACGAGAGTGGCCTTTTTAACGAGCTGAAAAAAGCTCACGTTACTCCTCTCTTCATCAGGTTACATTGGTTACCAATAGCTGCTCACATCAAATTCAAGGCACTGATGTTTGCCTACAAGACAACAACTGATGCTGCACCAATATACCTAAACTCACTAGTTCAATCTTATGCACCCTCCAGAAGCTTGCATTCTGCAAGTGAACGACGCCTTGTGGTGCCATCACAAAGAGGTAGCAAATCACTCTCACTGACCTTTTCCTGGACTGTGCCCAGCTGGTGGAATGACCGCCCGATCTCAATTCGAACAGCTGAGTCTTTAGCCATTTTCAAAAAACATCTAAAGACACATCTTTTTCGCCAGCACCTGACCAACTAATACTAGCACTTACCTATTCTATTCTATTCCATTTTATTCTATTCTATTCAACAACAACAACAAAAAACCACCAAAAAAAACCTAGCTACATGTACTGTGTTGAACTAACTGAGACTTGTCATGGCACTTGTATACTTTTGTTCTCTCGTTGATCTGATTGGTTTTATTGTTCTCCTCATTTGTAAGTCACTTTGGATAAAAGCGGCTGCTAAATGATTAAATGTAAATGTAAATGTAATTAAATTGTGAGTAATCACAATATATTTAATTTGTAAAACTGTGAGTGTCTGATCTGACAATAATAGCCTAAACAGTGCAATATGCTAAACAGGTTTTTGGATCCAAAGCTGTGTCTCTGGGATTCCGAGAGCTGCAGACTGGTGGATTTAGATCCTTGTGGCAAGGAAATGCTGTGAATGTTCTTAAAGGAACACCACAATCAACGCTTCAGTGTTTGATCTATGCCCAGGTGTGCCCACAAACACATACATTCACTCACATGCACAAATGTTCAAACGTTAATTCTTTATCTCACTGTCCTTGCAGATGAGGATGTACACTCTTGGTGAGAGGGACAGTCTGTCGGTCCATCAAAGGTTTGGACTGGGCTGTGTGTCAGGGGCCGTGGCACATGCTGTGTTCTACCCCTTAGAGGTATCACAGTGACAAAACAGGTTGGAGTTCCTTACTGTTAGGTGTTGTTTGTGAAATCTTTGTTAAAGAAAGTGTGTAGTTGTCATTTCTGTCATCATTTATATCTAGAAGGTGAACTTTTACAAAGAATTTCTCATGCAATAACCAGTAACATCCTGGAAGTCATAAAAAGTTATAGTTTCTTTTTCAGAACACAATTGACACGTTGAGAAATATCCATATCATATTACTTTCTAATTTACTTCACGACAAAGGCAGGATACAACAACATAAAGAGCAAATATGGATGCAAATTAGGTGTATAACTGACTCTTTATCTTTGTGTTGTATTATTTTCATGCTTGTTTCTGTTTCCTTCGGAGAATGATGTCTAATGTAGCTTTGTTACTCAAGCCTGTTGCCTCATATAACAGCAAAATGCACGGCAAAATAAACTGCTACATTTAATCGTCGGTAATTATGACCAAAAAGGAACACGAAAAGCATAATTAATGTTTTTGTTACTTGTAATAAAATAAATGTTAACTAAAAATGGGGGGAAAAAACTTTACTTGGATTTTTGTACTAAAATAACAATAACTGATGTAAAAGTTGATAAATATAGGCAAGAAAGACAAAACACAACTAAAACTTTAATTAGAACTGACTTGCAGTTAACATTCACAATTACGACTGATTAGATCAACACTAATTTGCTGACTCATTTTTTAATTCTTCTAATGGCAGGTGTTGAAAGTTAGACTCAATCTCCAGCCTGCTGGTACCTACAATGGAGTTTTGGGATGTGCCAGATTGATTTACCAGAACGAGTCTGTGTCAGCTTTCTACAGAGGGTTCAAACCCAGCATACTCTGTATGATACCTTACGCTGGAGTGGAATGTGCAGTGCATCAGGTAATTCAGGGCACTGGAGGAGGTACCGTATCTGAGCATTCAGTCAAGAAGAGACAAACTGCTTTTACTTTCAGGCAGTGTTATTGCTGAATAGGCAAACTGCAAGCTTTACTTTCTTAACATCCTAAATTACACAGCTGTAAGTTTCATCTATTACTGATTGTACATAAAATCATAAAATGTTAATTAAAGAACATTGCTAAAAACTTAAAACTAAATATCTTAGTGTGTGTTTTAATTACCAGTAATTTCATATGTATTATTTATGTTGTTTTATTTTTTATTGTATGAAATTATTTGCATCAGTGAAGAAAATATTATCATGAAATGTGCTCCATGCAAAAACATCTACATTAATAGATTTTATTCAATAATATTTGGCATCATTCATCTCAACTTAAATATATTAAGTTAAACCAGTAAATCAGAATGTAGCGGTTATATCAGATAGAAATAGCTCCTTAAGAAATGCAGATTAAGCATTTTACCTTTTTACATGTTTGAGGATTATTACTAAAATGTAAAAAAAATATACAGTCTATTATGTTTTTACCATTGTGAAAAAATGTAATATCAGTTTGCATATTTGTCATCAGACCATTGCACAAAAATAGTGTAATTTTACTTAATATAGCAGCCTTAACAATTATTGCCACCACTACGTTGATGTGCAAGTAATAAAGAAAATGTTCAATTATAATGACGAATTTTAATTAACTTTAATATTAACTAATTAACTAAATATTTGATTTTATTTCACTCATGAATCAGTCATTAACATGAAACCTTTATCCTCTGGCAGTCAATTATGAGCTGGGCTAAACAGGATCCAGAGCACTTCGGTGACTCCAAGCTCTTCCTCTTCAGTTTTGCAGCATTTGCATCAGGACAGGCCACCAGTTACCCTCTTGCTGTCATCAGAACACACCAGCAAGCGCAAGGTGAACGTTAACCTGAACTGATGATAATTACGTGGATAAATGTTTTCTTTCATCAACAAAAATAGAATCATGTACATTTTATCTTCCTCATATTAGAATATGGCTGTCAGTCTTGTTTTAGAGCACTAAATACAGTTCTGTTCACATACAATTGAATTTGTTAGCGTTTTTAATGATGTTAAGGCCTTCCAGTGTTACAGAAGTTGCTACTTTTTATACATTTTAGTCACTCTCTTTGTGGTAGCAAGCATTATTCAAAGGTTTGAGGGCAAAAACAGCAAAAGCTCGACCTTCAGTTGTTCTTTCATACATAGAGTATTCAAACTGGTGTAAGCTCAAGAATATTAGTTATATATATAATTAGTAAATATTCTCCTGTTAGTATAAATATAATCGTCAGTCCCAGACTGTGCAAACGTGTTGTATAGCATTTGTCTTGTGAATTTCTTTAGTATTTTAAAAAAAATTATTTGATATGTTGTTTTTTTCCCTCACAATTTCAGCTTTCTGTTCCAGCTCACAGAAGCCTACAGATGCTCTTCAAGGACTCGTTGGAATCTATGAGAAATATGGAGTCAGAGGTTTTTATAATGGAATGGGTGCTAGCTTTCTAAGAGCGGTTCCTTGTGCTTTACTGAATTACACCCTGACCTCAAAATTTGAGACATTGCTTTCTTCATTGTTATAATGTTGAATAATGGATCAGGAATGATGTCATGAACCTTGTGTATATTTATTGTTTTTATTCCTTTGAATTACGTTAGATTACATATAGTCTTGGGTGACCTGTTATGGTAACTTATGACTATGGTATCAGTATTACAGTATCAGTTTTTGAGATCTGAGCCTTTTAACAAATACATGAGCACAGTATCTGTATTGTGCATTCATATTGGCAGCACTGTATTGGGTTATGTATTTCACAGTTTACAATATGTTTTTGCCATGAAATGTTAACCATGTATCCAACCTTCCTGACATCAAAAAACTTTATTTGCTTGCTGCTATGAACTTAATGAGTATATGCCACTGGTGTTAAATTGTAAGGCCAACTCAGACTTAATAAAAACTGCCATTTCTTTTTTTTTATTTTGCTTTATTCCATTATATTTCCTTTTATGCTAAGCCCCAGATGTTACTAAATTGGTGAAAAAAATCTACTTTTGGCAGTACATTTTTTGTTCGCAAAGAACAAAACAGGTATACTGAAAAGTAAGATGGGTAGAGAGATGCAGTGAGCTAGTGAACAAAGTTTCAAACTTGTGATATGATCACATACAGTACCTCTAAACATTTTGTAAATATTAAAGGAATAGTTCTGCCAATAATGAAAATTAATTCTTCATTGGAACAGATTTTGATCAATTTAACGTTAAATCACTTACTCACCAATGGATCCTCTGGGTGCCATCAGAATGAGAGTCCAAACATCTGATAAAAACATTACAATAATCCAGTAAGTAATCCAGAAAAAAAAAAAAAAAAAAGACATAGTTGAGCCATGGGGCTAGTTGTAGGATAAGGAAGGACTATATCAGTAACTAAGGTTTTAAAAGAAAAGTCAAATTATACGTTTTTTTTTTTTTAATGTCAGTTTCAAACACCACAACTCTCTTAATTTACAGGATAATTTGTGTGAATTTTCTGACCTTGAAACTAAACTACCAATATCAGCATATTTTTGCCGTTGGGAAAACAAGTGGACACAGTGGTACATTTATAAAACACAGAACACAGAGAACTTGAACTGTGTTATTGTGTTTCTAAATATCTGGTCAGGGCAAGTTTGCTTCATTATAATGTTATACAAATCCCTGATGAAAAATAATAATAATGATAATAGGAACCATCACAGACTTTCTAATGGTTTCCACTTATACAAACATTACAAACCTTCAACTGTTAACCATTAAATCCATTACCAAATGATTTCCAGTAGTATGTTTTGGGCCAAATTCCATTAGGTTTAGTGGTTTTGACATACCACCAATAGAAGACAATAGTTTACCAGAGACCCACAGGGACCAATAAAGTTTTCAGTAATACCAATACAATTTCCATTATAACCATTAAAACCATGAAAAATTCTGTTAGGGTTTCTATTGTTTTTGTTGTTGTTGTTGTTGTTGTTTTTTCCCCATAGGCCTACCCTGCAGGCATATATAACAGTAGCTTCACTTTCTTTCTTTCTTTCTTTCACACAAAGACAGATATTTAAATAGTGGTTCAAATAAATAAAATATGATTTCATAGGCTGAATAGCCTATAATTTAATATCAAGTAAATATATGGTTATCCTACAATAATAACAGGAATGCCAGGATAGTACCAGAGCCTTGTTTAAGCTTTTATGGGCAATGGTGCCCAAATATTCAATAATATTTAGCTAAACATTTGTTTTAATTATTGCCAGCACCATGCAATGCGCAGTTTGTTAGACACAACTAAGATTGATAAATCGCTCTTTCACCTAATGGGCTGTCCTGACCCTCATAATTTACTGTATGCTCAATTGACCTTATCAAACGGGCTTTACTGACGAAAAAGCAGCAGTTAGTCTATTCCTTGCTTTGCCACAAGAGGACAGCATTTTTTAGTTTTGTTTTTCCGGATCGAAGCAAGCCGTTCTGGTTACGTGGCCAAGGGGACGTTTCACAAACATGGCGTCGCAGCAGAATGAAGTGGATGAGCTGTTCGATGTGAAAAACGCGTTTTATATCGGCAGCTATCAACACTGCATTAACGAAGCCCAGAAAGTAAAGGTGAGTGTCCTGCAAAAAAATAGTGTTCATGAGACGAAAACATTTCCTCAAGAGTTTTAGGTTCTAGAGTACGTTACGTCTGTTGGCTAACGGCTAATTCATTATAGCTATCACGTACCTATTTAAAGATTGTAAGTTAATTAACAAATGACAAACAACTACATGAAACTATTCTATATTTCTTTTAGACGTCAAGTCCAGAAAAGGATGTTGAGAGGAACATTTTTCTGTACAGAGCATATATTGCTCAGGTAAGTTCATCAGTCTGTTGTGATACTGCTGCTGCGTTATTTTGATTTTAATAAACACTTATACAAATGTAGATTGATTTGCATATTATAGTTTTTTGTAACTGTCAGCTACAATGTATTTTGCCCGCCTGCCAGTAAAGATGCACAGCTGTTTCATCTTTAGAACAACAAACATAGTGAATAATGTCCTTTTTTATATATATAAAATCAATAATTAGGTGGTTAACAGTGATGATTTCTGTATCCTCAGAGGAAGTATGGTGTTGTACTGGATGACATAAAGCCCAGCTCCTCTGAGGAGCTGCAGGCTGTCAGGATGTTTGCAGAGTACATGTCCAATGAAGGCAAGAGGTTTGTGCAGTCTTTTTATCTTTATTATATCAGACCATATGTATATATTATTTAAAATCTAGAAACATACAGTAGAGTTTAGTCATTTTTTCTGTCATTTAAAAACATTAAAAGCTGCAGAAGCCTTGAATTATGTATGAACTGATTCCGTGTATTTTATGGCCTTATACTTCTTTTAGGGATGCAATAGTGGCAGAACTGGATAAAAAGATGGCCAAGAGTGTTGATGTTTCCAACACCACCTTCCTGCTGATGGCGGCTTCAATCTATCTGCATGAGATGAACACAGATGCTGCATTACGTACCCTGCACCAGGGAGACAGTCTGGAGTGGTGAGTGTCCTGAGACTTTCTGACAGTTTCAAAAACTGTTGATTTAATCTAACACAAGTTGGATTACAAATCCATAAATTGCTCACTGTCTTTTTGTATTTCTCTTATAGCATGGCCATGACTGTCCAGATACTTCTAAAGCTGGACAGAGTTGATATGGCAAGGTATGTCTTTTAATTTATTCATTTTTAATTACTATTTAGTTTTGTATGTATGTACAGTAGGGCTGGGCGATATATTGCATGCAATGATCATGCGCATCTCGTCAGTAAAGCCGGTTCCGTGATTAGCGGTAAATCTCCATCACTTGCTTTCAAATGGAGCGGCATTAACTACACAGAGCCGTAGTTCACTGACAAGCTACACAATATCGCGTTCATTATCGAAGGCGATTCATCTGCGATAATGAATGCGATGTTGTGTAGCTTGTCAGTGATCTGCGATTCTGTGTATTAAATGCCGCTCCATTTGAAAGCAGGCGATGGAGATTTACCACTCATCACGGAACCGGCTTTACTGACGAGATGCGCATGATCATCGCGTTCGAAATATATCGCCCAGCCCTACTGTATAAATGTTTATATATATATGTTTTATTTAAAAAATATATATGTAATTGCAAAAAATATGTAGCTTATGATGTTTTGCTACAAATATAAAAAATTAAACTTGATTTTAGTTAATAGCTTTAAATATATTATTGTCATGGATCTGTTGTGTTGCTCATTGTCTCCACAGAAAGGAATTAAAGAAGATGCAAGACCAAGATGAAGATGCCACTCTGACCCAGCTCGCTACCGCTTGGGTCAACCTTGCAATTGTGAGTATTGAAGTAAATGTGAAAAGTTTTCTTGGACGTTCCTTGTCTAAAGGCTGTGAAACACCCAAGTCAGCTGTTTAGCCAGTATCAGGCAATCACTGAGTGTCTGTCAGCCTAGTTTCTGTGGTGTGTGTTCTGCACTCTTTGCACTAGTTGGACTACCAACAGTGGCTTTTTGGTCAATTGAGCATATTGAAATGGAGTCGGAGCCTTTGGTTGTGAGACTTATTGGATGTTCAGTTTAACCAGTCAGTGCATAAGAAAAGAAACAAAACAACAACGAAACAAAAGTCTCTTCTCATTTTACCTCAGCAAATATTTTCATAATGATATAGCCATTGGTGATGTAAGCAACCGTAGACCAACTGACCAACATTATATTTAATATAGTACGCAGGGCGCTCATTGTTAACGTTTGTATATCCTTTGACTAGGGGTGTAACGGTACGCGTACCGAACCGAAACGGTTCACATGGTATATTCCAAATGGAAGTGATCATCCCTATCCCCTTGGTGTGGGTACTTTGGAGTGAACAGGGCACGTGCGTGCCATTATTTAGTCGTTTGGAATGCACTTGGCAAAGAGAGAGAGTAATTTCCTCATCATCTTCAGCTGGGATGTTCCCATGACAACGCAGCACGGTGTCTGTCAGCAGATGTCGCTGTTTTAAAGGGGTACTATTATGCTCTTTTACCAAGTCTTGATTTTGTTTTGGGGGTGTAGAACATGCTCTCATGCTTGGTGGTTTGAAAATCGCATTATGTTTCACATAATTTACATTATTACAATACATTTCTCCCCAGCCTGACACAAACGGCTCGATTAAGTTCCGGTGAAAAGGGATTTTAAAAAAAGTAAATATCTCCCTTTTGAGTGGACTTTGAGATTTGTAACTTTGTAGATCTTTTTATGCCCAAACATACACACTACACACTGACTAAAATTCAAAAAGTGAAAAAGCATAATAGGACCCCTTTAATGGCATAGCATAAATGGCTTTTTAGTGTTGTTAGATTAACTGTTGTAAATGAACATACATTTTATATTTTAAAATGTTTTTTAAAGTGTTTTGCTATATAATATATAAAAACTAATATGTATAAAACTTTTTTAAATACAGTATAAAATGTATATTTTTTATGCCTGACTGTGTCTGTCAGCGAATCTGCTGACGCACACCGTGCTGCGTTGTCATGGGAACATCCCAGCTGAAGATGATGAGGAAATTACTCTCTCTCTTTGCCAAGTGCATTCCAAACGACTAAATAATGGCACGCACGTGCCCTGTTCACTCCAAAGTACCCACACCAAGGGGATAGGGATGATCAGTTCCATTTGGAATTTACCATGTGAACCGGTTTGGTTCGGTACGCGTACCGTTACACCCCTACCTTTGACAAAAATCTAAGTAAAGTTTTCACAGAACCTTATTTATACTTTCTGTACATTAAATATTTTGGGCAGGCCCTAAGTGCTAGTTGGCTGTTGACTGTGGTCTTTGCGGTGTGTTCGAATGCATGTACACTGCCTCCCAAATTTTTTGTCCGTCATAAAAAAATTTGGATCAGGTTCGAATTTTTTCCGTTTGATCGCATTCGTTGCAAGCATTTTGAGAGATTAATTAATACGCATTAGACTCAGTGTGCAAGGTTTCTGTGTGACGAATTTTTAGGATAATGAATACGAAAAAACGCATACGAAAGAGACCTTTAGACTTCCATCAAAATAGAATAACTTACTTTTCTTCTAAAAGCATCAATTTACATTTGTTTGCACTTAAACGTGAGTTGAAAAGTGTGAAATGATTTTGTTTTTCTATAAAATTTCTGCATATGGCTACTTGTTCAGTTTTTGCTGAATTGTATATCATTTTTTTTCTTGTTGACTGGGAATTGAATTGTGAAGAATGGTGTTTTTCATTCTTCTTCTACCAACAGGGGGGAGAGAAATTGCAGGATGCATTCTATATCTTCCAGGAAATGTCAGACAAGTACTCGCCCACACTGCTGCTGCTGAACGGTCAGGCTGCAAGTCACATGGCTCAGAATAAGTGGGATGAGGCTGAGTCAGTACTACAGGATGCTCTGGACAAAGTAAGAGCCTGAATTTCAGCACAGCAAATGTCAAGAAGTTTTGTCTAATTTGACAAGTGTAGACTGACTTCTTGGTTGAATCCAAGACCTTCAAGCTAAGACTGGCCACACACTGGAGGATTTTAAGGCCGATTTTAAGCCCAATTTGCACACCCGGCCCGAATCGCGGCTTGTTGCAACTGTTTTTTTATTTATTTTTGGTCCAAAAATCCTCTATTGTGTGGTATCATTACGATTATTTATCTGCTCCTGATCGAGATGGAGCGTCGTCGAACTCAAATAGTAAATATCAAACATGTTTGATATTTACGACACTTGATCGGGCTGCCTCTGACATGATACCCGCGATAGCCAATAAGAGCGAGCAAGTGTCACCTACCGGATGTTGCGTGCTTCTACAGCTGAAACTGGCAGCCACAAACATGCCATGAAAGCGATCACCCATATTCTTTTGTATACTGTGAAACAGAACGCACGCCAGCAGAGCCAGCTGACAACATTGATTGTCCTCTATTTGTTTTTCTTCTCTAGTCACGTTTGATCTCGCGAGTCTCCGTGAGATCACGTGTCACTGTGAAATCGTTCCTACAATCTTCAAGTGTGCGGTCTCCTGGTCTGGTCGAATCATCTAGTGTGCGCGTTCAGAAGATTATAAGGCTAAAAACTGGTTGAACTGTTTTCATATCTGTGGCCTCCCATGGTTTTAAACTTGGTTAAGATTTGAAAATCATCTAGTGTGCAGCCAGCTTAAGCAAGCAACCCAAACTCAGACTATAGAAATGCTATCCTGAATCACAGTCTAATCAGGGCTTAATTTTTCGGCTAGTCTCCTATGTTGACCTGTACAAGGCAGGAAATTGGTTGCCTTGCAGGGAAAACAAGCATTTGTGGTTGAAAACTGGAATTACTATTGAAATTGAAAGCAGAACTCATTAAGATGTGCTTCATATTGATTATTCAATGAGCTGGCTTTGGTCCACTTTTAACTGCGGTGAAATGTCATGATTTGTCCTTTATCTTCTATAGGACAGCAGCCACCCGGAGACACTCATCAACCTCATTGTGTTGACACAGCATTTGGGCAAACCTCCTGAGGTGAACTTTATAAATATAAATGTTCTTAGCACAGTCAGCTACAGAGGCAGTGGGATGTTAAGATTAACACTATAATCTGCATGCTTTGGTGTATGCGAAAGCATTTTATACCCCTGAGGAAGCATTAGCTATGTAAAGGATAGCAGAAATGTTCATAGTCTCTTTGTTTCTGCGCAGGTGACAAATCGATATTTGTCTCAACTGAAAGATGCACATAAGTCACATCCATTTATTAAAGAATATCTTACTAAGGTAAGATTATTTGGTGTGATACAGGACACCTTGTTCTGTTTTTCTTTTCTGAGAAGGCATTACTTGAGTAACTGTGAAAAAATTAAGTGCTAAGTTTAATAAAGACATTGTAAACTCAATTATGTTCCCACAGGAGAATGAATTCGACAGGCTTGCCATGCAGTACGCCCCCAGCGCCTGAAAGAGCTACGCAGTTTTAATTTATGTGTCCTACAATGCGCCGCAATATTATTTCCCCTCTTTACACCTTCTCAATGCCTTTAAACAAAATAATATTCAACTGTTTGAGATTTGTATTTGCTCTGTCTTTTTTGACATGTCCAAATGCTCTACAAACATTCCTGTACTATGGTTAAATAAACATGTTTATCATACATAGTGTTGTTGTGTTATTGAATGCTCATATCGGCCAGAGAACCTTGTCCACATCACAGCCAATGTTGTTCCTTGCCAGGCAATGGGCAAAAAAACTCTGTTGTGCCAAATCCAGTCTTGACAACACTCCACAACTGAGTCGCCATACGCCAATTCTATTGTCTTCAAGATGGCATGTTCTGCTTTGGCATGTTGGCTAATTATGTTCCTGCCTCTTTGTAAGATTGAACCCTGCTTCATATACAAAAATGCATTCATGAAATCCATTTCAAACAGACTTCTTCAATAGTGCATTTGTAGGCTTTCCTGATTAACATGCACTATAATACACTGCAGTTTACAGTAGCACAGAATTGGACTGTAAGCATCAACTGAAAATCTACACTTACTAGCACATACTGATATTGTAGATCTAGGATCCTTTATGAGTTGCGATCAAAGGGAACAGACAATGTTTGAAAGGCTGACAATATTTCAAAGTTTACATTGTCCTCAACTACTGGATTTGCTGAATTTCACACAGTCGAACATCAACAATGAGAGCATCTAGCTGTTGGGAGAACATAGCAAGCTTTCCACCCTCATGTGCTGGCCTTGCAATTCTACAAAAAGAAAGAGAGCACTTACGAATGTATACATACAACAAGAATAGTAATGGAAATTACTTCGATACATAAAATGTTTTATGGTTATTCCATAAGAATATTGTCACCTTTCCTCATCCAGCACCTGTAGTATTCCTCCTCTGCCTCTCATATTGTTTTCCTCCATTGTTAGTATCAACATTTAGCACACCTCAGAACTGACTAGCTGTGTATTTTAATTGCATCGTTAGAAACAAGTGTGATCAGTTTTGAGTTGTGTGTAAATGACAGCTGTATGGTAGCTGTGTTCAAGATGAGAATGTGTTTAGAGTTTTACAAAAACTGCAGTGTAACTAACTGAAATTGTTTTGCCAAAATAATTATTTATTCAATGGTTTATGTGTCTGAGCATTTGGCTCAGAGAATGGGGTTTAATGTTTTAGCAATTCAGGAAAAAAAACTCAAATTCTCAAAGCATGCAGTTTATAATTGACATTTTCACATCACTTGCTCTCATGTATCCTGTAGATATCCAATCAAAATAATTGGTTTTTAAAGACAAATCAAGATTTGCATTTTATTCAAATGAACAAATACAACCGGATGTGGCTGTTCAACCAACAAGAATGCCAAGTGTATGCTGTTCTTCATCATAAAATAAAAAGTTTTATTAAGAAACACTCCATATTTTGTTTTAATTACAAATGTTTTTGTAATACACCATAGCTCTTTGTACACCCATTTGACCTCAGACCTAAAGATGCTGGAGAGTGCAAGCTGCTCCTGTTTTCCATCTATAGTGTTTTCCAGGACCCTCCTTTAACGGCACACATATCACTACCCTTCCCTTTTTTCATGCTTAAGCAGCAATGCTGTGCTTTGCAAAAACATCAAGCAGGAGGTGATATATCATAGTCCTGGCACTGATCACAAGGAAAGTTCTGTAAATATGTTAAAATGCTATGTTATAGGCCTGTACATCTAACATATTTATGTAAAAAAAAAAAAGTTTTTCTAACATTCCCATAAAGCTATGAAAACCTTTTCAAAGAAAATTTGAAACGAAATGTAAATGTCTATTATATGTTAAATTTGTTATTTATTTTTTTAACTTCATTTTGTGTGTATGAGCAATGGGAACGTTTTGGTACAGTACACAAGACTTTTTAACTGCAAAATATGACAAAATGCATTGTGACCTTAATTATAGGAGGAACAGAAAGTGGACACAGTGCTGACTCAGTTTGTCCCAAATGAAGGAAATTACATGTATCTTTTTTTATTATTTTTTTTATTTAATGAAAGTTTCTGAAGAAAAATCAGTTATATTATCAGATAAGTCAAATCTGGCCTCTGGTCTCAAAGTTGCCCAAAAATAATTTCCATTGTTTTGCTGACATCTAAGACTTCTTGTATGCCTCATCCATCACTGATCAAATACAAACAATGGTGGTGTCATCAGTAAATGTGACGATGCAGTTGCTGAAATGGAAATGCAGTCAAAGGTGAATAACAGTGAGTAGCCTGATATAGAGCTGAGACAGCAGTTCTGTGTAATACAGGTGCTCTGAAAAAATATCCTTTTAGGATTTGCTAAGGACAATGTTTTGTTTGCACATAATATTTTCAGGTCGATGACAACTTTTCTACCTAGGACATTATTTCTCTCTGTTTATTTGTAGTTATTATATTTTAAAGGTTATGAATGCAAATTGGAGTCCAAAATCTGAGACCTGGACACAGATTGATCCATTAAAGAGAGTGACCAATATGAACAATGAAGACCAAGTCAAAGTTGAAGTTCAATCAGCTGACAGCAAACTGTTCTTCATTTCGTTTCATTTTGCTTCCAGTGTTCTGAGATACCCTGATCTCCTATAAGAATAACAGCAAATCAATCTCTCTAATCTCCAGTGAGACATTTAGAATGGACGGGAATATAATTTTTGGAGGATTTAAAAGCAAAAATTTGTTGGCATGATTTTAACACTAAGGTTTTAGTGGTTATCTCGACATTGCAACAAAGTTCTAAAATAGGATGTAACTTTACACAGAAAAGGTTATAAGCATTTTTAAGTTAGCATATAGTATTGTTTGCATCTTACGGTAATACTTTTGAAACTAGTTATTTTAATGTTTATGAATTGGCCCCATGAATTTCCATTGTGAGTGCCCCACTGTAACCCAGATTTAAAGCAAAAAGAGTCACAAGTGAAGATTTATGTTTAATCAACATTATGCCACAAGTGCTGTCGATTGAACATAGGAAACACACACGTACTGTACATCATAAGACAAGGATGACTAAATGACCCAGTGGCTCACATTTTAAGTACTCCTCTTATTATGTTTACCATCTTGACCACCTGGAGGATGTCTGATAAAAAGTGCCCAGTTTCAGTTAGATTTACTCAGCTCCAAGAGTTTTAAGGTCAGTTCTGGCATATTTATAGTGTTGAAGGTGGAGCTGTGGACAATAAATCAGTACACACATCCCAGTAAATGTATGAACAGCTCAAGGGCTGTTTGCAAGGTTGGAGAAGTGGTGTCATTGATTTGTTTGTTCAGTATGAAGCTGCAGAGGGTCCAAGGATTCGTGAATGATGTTGTCAGAAGAGGACAGAAGTTACCACAGTTTGACAGTAGTTACAGTATTCTGTTTGAAACGGACTGAAACCTCAGGTCAAAGAACTCTTGAACATGTCTGTGTAAACTGGGTCCAGCTGCTTGCTGTTTTGAGAACTCGCAGTGAGATGCCATCTGCTTGCGTTACTTGTTGTCACCTGCTAAGAACTTTGAACACAACTTGCAAATCATTTTATTGGCCTGGCACGATGTCACAGGTGGTTCAAGGTTTCAGAAAATGCTATAGATGGTACGCCAAATAAAAAGGAAAACTTGTGGTATTGATACGCAAAAATGGACTTTGGCGTACGATACGAACGTGTTTGGCGTGCATATAAAACTCAGTTTTCGCGTGCATATGATACCAAATTTGTTGGCGTGCATATGATACGCATCTACCCCACAACCATAATCCTACCCATCGCGTAGCATATACACGCCAAAGTCCATTTTTGCCTATCCATACCACGAGAAACACTGGGGCGGCCTTGGATGGAACATCTGGGACAGCAGTGACATGAATCTTTGAGGCATCACTAGAGTGGATATAACAGGGAATTTTGGTGTCAGGGACTACTGGGGTTGTGCTGACAGGAAGCTCTGGTACTGCAGTGACCAAGACAAGAAGCTCTGGAAATGTAACGGCTGCATCAATAGGACCTTCCAGGATGGGACAAAGAACTGTGTGACCAGGGCAGCTAAGGATACCTGAGACAGGAACCTCTGTTGTGCCTGTGACATGGACCTCTCTGACCTCAGCTGGTTCTGGGGCAGAGGCGACTGACACCTTTAAGGTGGCCTTTGCAGGGATTTCTGCTGTGGCAATGAGAGGAACCTTTTGGACCTGGTCATTCATGGTACACTCTTAAAAATAAAGGTGCTTAAAAGGTTCTTCAAAGCAATGCCATAGAAGAACCATTTTTGGTTCCACAAAGAAGCATTCAGTCAAAGGTTCTTTAAAGAAACATCTCTTTCTTATCTTTTTATAATCTGAAGAACCTTCTTTCACCACAAAGAACCTTTTGAGAAACAGAAAGGTTCTTCAGATGTTAAAGGTTCTTTATGGAACCATTTAGACGAAAAGGGTCTTTTATGGCATCGTGAAGCACCTTGATTTTTAAGAGTGTAGGAAGTTCAGGGATTGTATAGTGCATTTCAAACAGCAACATGAGTCAGAACAAATTTCCCTAAGCAAGTAATTTTGCAAGCTGTAAAATTTTTCACCTCAAATCATAGCTCCATATGCAATCATATGCAAAGACGCTAAGGCTACTCGTGTCAGCCTGTCAAATGCAAAATTGACCCTCTTCTCCATGTGAATGGGACCTGAATCAAAAACAGAAATCAGTTTTTTTTTTTTTTTCTCTAAAATTATTACACATAACAGATTTGATCTGGAAATCTCATACCATTACACAATAGAGGTGTCCAGTCCTGCTCCCGGAGGACCAATGTCCTGCGGTGTTTCGCTCCAACACACTTGCCTGGACATTTCTAATATTCCTGAAGACCTTGATTAGTTAGTTCGGGTGTGTTTAATTAGGATTTGACAAAAATTTTCCTCCAGGAGCAGGACTGGACACCCTGCAACAGACGTATTGAAATTATTTAATAAAATATTGCATGTAGATCACTGGCAAACCTAAAACAGTCAACAAACATCTTTCTCATTATTTTCTTTCATGAGATTAAAATAGCTGCTTATGACAGCAACCCATATGGTGTTATGAGTTCAAGTTCCAAACTACAGGTTTGAGGGACAATACATATCATAGTGGTTCTTGAAAAAGATCTTTTCAGCAGGACCTCCAAGGTGAAAAACAAGTACACTTCCATAATGTACTTAAAGTGCTCTATTTTTGCACACTAATTTTGTACTTAATATACTCAAAATTATCCTTTAGTACTTCTTAAGATAAACTTAAGATCATCTAAGTGTACTCAACTGTGCTATTTTGAGACACCATGAATATTTAGCACTTTAAATACATTATGGAAGTGCACTTGTTTTTCACCTGGGCTCTCACCCAAAGTCAATCAGTTTGATCTCCAGAGTGCTCTTTTTTTCGAAAAGAAGATTCTCATTCTCCATGTCCCGATGGAAGACCCCTGGGAACGGCACCTGACAGCCACTGCAATGGTTTGCCTCGTGAACTCCTCTCTTGAAGAGGCTGCTGTAGTGTTCCCAAAAAACGAGCATGTCCTTGGGTGATAGGTGCCTCAAGACCATTATGTAATGGTGAGGGTGGTCCTGTCAGTCCAGCAGCTTAATGATGTGAGGGCAGCTTGAGGGTCTTTACTGTCAGGGTCACCTCTAGGAGAAATGGTACGGGATGAACAGGCTATAAAAGACTGTTTTTATAATGGTCAGATGGAAGTGGTTTCTCAAATAAGGATTTAACCTGGTCTTGGACAAACTGAAGGCTGTTTATTCATTTAGACATTTGTAATGTTATTAACATTAATCTAAAATGTTATTAATTGAAAACCGTAAAAGATTGCAGCCCACATGCAAAGCTGATGAATTGCAAATCCCCAGCCAACCGAAGGCCATCTTGTTACCAATGCCAAAGTTCCAGCAAAGGTGGTCTATTGAAAGGGTTTTTTTTACACTTTAATTATATAATAAAGCAATTTACCACAGTGTGAGATGCTACATTGATTCTTATACTTGTAGATTACTTGTATACTTGTGATTATTATAGGCTACTTGTAGCCTTATGACTTAATAATAATTTATTTGTACTTTTAATACATTTGTACATTGCAGGACTATTTAAATTAATTGGAATATATATATATTACATTTGTGTACTTTTTGTTTATTTTCTTTTGTGTACTTTTAAAATGTTTCTAACAATCTTTAAAAGTATGTGATCATATTAAATTTGGGCTTAAATTATGCTAGTCTTTATTCTCTCTCTTTTTTTTTTTTTTTTTTTTTTTTGCGGCTTATTTTGCAATTTGTTTACTAGTCATTAATTTAGATGATTATTTCCTAATGTGGTTGTGTTTCCTCTCCCCGCCACCTGGAGGCAGCATTTATTGCTTTCATCCCACTGCATCTCTCTACAATTTTACATTTCAGAAAAATTACTTAACCAACATTAGTACTTTGGTTGTTTGCACACATACTTTAAAGATGTGCATGTACTGCCCTTTAAACTGATGTCAAAATATTTCCAACAGTCAATGCACTGACTAACTCCTATAACACTATATACACAGAGCAATGATAGCACAGCACAGGGAGGCACATTATAAATATATCCTTTTATATTCATCACCACTCTATATTCTATCCCAGTAATTTGTCTTATTTGCATAAATAGCCTGTTGTGTCGTATGATACATACATTTGAACATGATTTTTCTAAAAAAAAAAAAAAAAAATGATGAATGGATAATCAAGCCTAAGAAATATTACTAAAAATATAAATCTTGAAATATTACTCAAATATTAATTACCTCTATAAAAGGTATTCTTACGTTTACTTAATAAAACTCATTAAAGATAAAAAGAGGAAAAAGAGATATATTTTTTTAACTTATTTTGAACCACTTTTTTTGTAGAATGTTTTTTTTATTCATTTTTTTTTTATCATTGACTTGGAAACTTTCTTTATAAGTCTTTAGGTATGAAAGTTAATCTTACTGAAAAGATCACATACACACACACACACATTTGTTTTAATAGATAAAGAAGGCAACCAAAT
This sequence comes from Onychostoma macrolepis, assembly GCF_012432095.1. NCBI lineage: Eukaryota > Metazoa > Chordata > Actinopteri > Cypriniformes > Cyprinidae > Onychostoma > Onychostoma macrolepis. Next base: position 3,083,057 of record NC_081156.1, read on the forward strand.
GTGGTATTTATAATCAATCCATGTTTAATATTTAAAATTTAAATGAAACATTGGATTACTATTTGGTTTGAAAAGCTTTTAAATTATTTAAATGATTTATATGATGATTGTTGTAGATCTGTTTAACTAATATACTGCATTTTGATGGATATGTAAGTAAATACTGTCATGTAAATAGGTTATAAATTGATTGCCAAACAAAAATGATTCACTCAAACAATTCATCCTAAAACACTGATTTATTCAGGGTTGAAACACAACTGCCGTGTGTTGCTCAGAGGTGCGATTCATTTTGCTTTGGCTGCATTAAGAACTATTTTCATTGGAGGAGCAAAAACAGAAAGTGAATGAATGAATGAATGAATAAATATTCACAGTCCTGCTAATATTGGAACAACTGCATTATGCATTCTGTTTACGGAAATTGCTTCTTCTCTCCCAAAACTATAGTACGAGTTCAGAAAACTTTAGCATGGACTGATCGCGAAAAGATTGCATCTTTTTAGAAGCTTTGGTTCCTATTCTTTGTAATTACGTGGAAAAGAGCGACTAGCACATTATTCAAAACTTCTACTTTTGCATTCCACAGAAGACAGTCAGTCATACAGGTTTGGAATAACATGAGGATGAGAGGATGATGACAGGATGTTCATTTTGGGTGAACTATCCCTTTAATTGTTGTGGATGGATTAGGGATGGAGTACTAATTAGTGCATGAAACACTTCAAAGCAAAGTTCAAAGTGATAGATTTACCCTGTTTATTGTTTAATCTAGTTTACCACCATCAAATAAACAACTACTTAAGGCTACAAAGAGTTTGATAATGCCTTCACTCTGAATATCCTGACAAGTTTTTGTTTACACAGTATATGTGTGTGTGTACTGTGGTATATTTATTGTGTATATATAAATTCATGTATTTAAGAAAAATATGATACGTTTATATATTAAATATATTTATATATAATATAAATGATATGAATATAAATATATACATGTAAATACATGTAAATATTTTCAAAATATATACTGTGTGTGTGTGTGTGTGTATTTATATATGCATAATAAATATACACAGTACACACAGATGTATTATGTAAATAAAAACTTTTATTTTGAATGCGCTTAACTGCGATCGTTTGACAGCACTAATAGCCTACATATACAGTGGTTGAAAAAGTGTTGGCCCCCTTCCTGATTTTTAATTTTTTTGCATGTTTGTCACACTTTAATGTTTCAGTTCATCAAACAAATTTAAATATTAATCAAAGATAACACAAGTAAACACAACATGCAGTTTTTAAATGAAGTTTTTTATTATGAAGGGAAAACAAAATCCAAACCCACTGTTACGTGTTTTCCCTTCTAGTTTCCTGTTTGCCCTTATTTGGTTTAGTTCCGGTTCTTGTCGTTAGTTAATCAACGTTTATTTTCTCCACCTGTTTTGTATTAATCATCTCGTTTACTCCTTTGTTTCCTATTCATTATAAGCATTCAGTTTCATTGAAGTTTTGTCCGATCTCAGTTACGTCTAGGTGTGTATTTTCTGTTCTCCCGAAGTGTTCTATTAAATGTTACCTCTTACAAAACTCTCCAGTTGTCTCCAGCGCCTTCCTTCCTGACACACCGTTACACCCACATGGCCCTGTGTTAAAAAGTGCTTGCCCCCTAAATCTAATAACTGGTTGGGCCACCCTTAACAGCAACAACTGCAATCAAGTGTTTGCGATAACTTGCAATGAGTCTGTTACAGCGCTGTGGAGGAATTTTGGCCCACTCTTCTTTGCAGAATTGTTGTAATTCAGCCACATTGGAGGGTTTTCAAGCATGAACCGCCTTTTTAAGGTCATGCCACAGCATCTCAATAGGATTCAGGCCAGCTTTGACTAGGCCACTCCAAAGTCTTCATTTTGTTTTTCTTCGGCCATTCAGAGGTGGACTTGCTGGTGTGTTTTGGATCATTGTCCTGCTGCAGAACCCAAGTGCACTTGAGATTGAGGTCACGAACAGATGGCCGGATATTCTCCTTCAGGATTTTCTGATAGAGTTCAGAATTCATGGTTCCATCAATTATGGCAAGTCATCCAGGTTCTGAAGCTGCAAAGCAGCCTCAGACCATCACACTACCTCCACCATGTTTGTCTGTTGGTATGATGTTCTTTTTATGAAATGCTGTGTTGGTTTACGCCAGATGTAACGGGACACACACCTTCCAAAAAGTTCAACTGTCTCATCAGTCCACAGAATATTTTCCCAAAAGTCTTGGGGATAATCAAGATATTTTTTGGCAAATGTGAGACGAGCCTTTGTGTTCTTTTTGGTCAGCAGTGGCTTTTGCCTTGGAACTCTCCCATGGATGCTGTTTTTGCCCAGTCTCTTTCTTATTGTTGAATCATGAACACTGACCTTAATTGAGGCAAGTGAGGCCTGCAGTTCTTTAGATGTTGTTCTGGGTTCTTTTATGACCTCCTGGATGAGTCGTCTTTGTGCTCTTGTAGTAATTTTGGTAGGCCAGCCACTCCTGGGAAGGTTCACCACTGTTCCAAGTTTTCTCCATTTGTGGATAATGGCTCCGACCATGGTTTGCTGGAGTCCCAAAGCTTTGGAAATGGCTTTATAACCCTTTCCAGACTGATACATGTAAACTATTTTGTTTCTCATTTGTTTATGAATTTCTTAAGATCGCGGAATGATGTGTTGCTCTTTAAACATGCTTCACTTTGTCAGACAGGTTCTATTTAAGTGATTTCTTGATTCAACAGGTCTGGCAGTAATCAGGTCTGGGTTTGGCTCGTGAAATTTAACTCCGCTTTCTAAAATAATGTGTTTAATCACAGTTCTTTCATGATTTAATAGGAGGGGGCAATTAATTTATCACGTAGGGCCATGTAGGTTTGGACTGCTTTTTTCCCTTAATAAATGAAATCATCATTTGAAAAAACTACATTTTGTATTTACTTGCATTATCTTTGTGCAATATTAAAATTTGTTTGATGATCTGAATCTTTTAAGTGTGACAAATATGCAAAAACTGTAAAAATCAGGAAGAAGGCCAACACTTTTTCACACCACTGTAAATATATAAAGTCTTAAACCCAATGATCATTTTGAAACAATATGCAAAATCTAAATCTAAAATTAGGGTACAGCCTGGCATACAACTTTTTTTTTTTTTTTCCTGTGGCCTTTTTCTCATCTAGTTATTAATTGAGCTTTTCTTAAGCTTGCTTGAGGCTCAATTCTGTTTAACACGGCTTCACTCTCTATACAACAGAAAAGTACACATACAGCCATGCGGGTCAGCTTGATGTTACTTCTTGGTTTTGTTTGTTTCCACTGAACATTAGGTCTCTAGGCTCAGACCTAAAATAATATTTCTTTCTGCATGTCTTATTCTGTACATTTAATTTTGTGCTGGCAATGTTTGACATTGAATGAAATGTTTTGTTATATGAGCAGTAATGAAATATGGAAATTATTTTGATACTTTTATTAGTTTGATCAATTCCTATTTTAATATTCTTAAAAGTTTTATTCTTTTGTTCCAACCCGAAATTATGAAAAGCACTGTGCAGCCAAAGAGGAAACTAGAACAAGTGTATGCTAAAACTAGTCTGTCTTCTGATTTAGTAGTCTAGGCTTTGGAAGTGACTAACATTGGCGAATTTGTTCTGCTTATTAACAGAGGGGCCTGGTGAAGAGGTGAGTATAACCAATCAAAGTGAAGAAAACTTTGCAATTTTTTTTTTTTGCCTTTCCTAACATATAAATATGTTTATTTTATTTTTTGTTTTTTGCAGTTTTTTGTGACTCTCTGCTGGTTGCTAATAAACCGTATTCCTGTAGAGACTTGGGACTGGTGTTATAATGCTGTGCAGCCGAAGAAGGGAAGCACTAAAGATTTTAGAACTTACATTTGATAAGTTAAGGCAGTGATAGAGGCTTTTTGGATGGAATAGCGTCCCCAGGTTAAGGTAGGGCCACCCGTGTATAATATAGGCAATGAACATGAGGTTGCTCATGCACTTTAAAGTTGTGATATAACTGAAGTAATAACAGATCATTTCTTTCTTTCTTGTGAAACAGATTATCGAAAAAGAAATTGTAAGGTGGGGACTTGGTTTTATTCGGTTGTTGATTGAATGGTTGGAGATCTGAATGTGAGATACTCAACTGTAGCAGAGTTCAAGCAGACTAAACGACTGGAGAAATCCTGCATGCATTGTCAGTTAGTCTCCCTATACACTCTCAAAAATGTTACATTTTTGTATCTATGTGCAGACTTTGCAATAACCTTAAAGGGATAGTTCACCCAAAAATGAAAATTTGATGTTTATCTGCTTATCCCAAGGACATTCAAGATGTAGGTGACTTTGTTCCTTCAGTAGAACACAAACAAAGATTTTCAACTCAAACCGTTGCAGTCTGTCAGTCATATAATTGCAGTCAATGGGGCTCACGGCTTTGAGAGAGAAAAAAAACATACACAGACAAAACCAAATTAAACCCTGCGGCTCGTGACGATACATTGAGGTCTAAAGACACGAAACGATCGGTCTGTGCAAGAAACTGAACAGTATTTATATTTTTTATTACCTCTGATCCGCCGCACGGATATCGTCACGAACCGCAGGGTTTAATTTGGTTTTGTCTGTGTATGGTTTTTTTTCTCTCAAAGCCGTGGGTCCCACTGACTGACATTATATGACTGACAGACTGCAAAGGTTTGAGTTAAAAATCTTTGTGTTCTACTGAAGAAACCTACAACCTACAGTCACCTACATCTTGGATGGCCTTGGGGTAAGCAGATAAACATCAAATTTTCATTTTTGTGTGAACTATCCCTTTAAGAAAAATGGTGATGTGCTGCTCAATTAATTTAGCTGATTATTTTAGTGTTATATATTTTCTGCTGCTCATTTCAAAGCCTATTTTAACAAATCTACATGCACATTGAACATTTTGACCTCCAGTGTGAGGTAGTTATTTATTTTTATTCAGTTTGCACATTTTCGAGTTGTGAAAAAAAAAAAATCTAAAAATTAATTTCTGGTTAAACCATATACCTCAAAAGGTAGAATTTTGATAAGATATTTTCACAAGGAGGGGTTGTATTTTAAAAACAACTGGTCTGTTTTATATGCTCCATAATTTTCCTATAAGGAGAAATTGGTCCAGGTTCTTATGGGTTAAAATATATTGTTTCTATGGTATATTCAACATCTTTAAATGAAGAGTTTTGTATTTCACTATTGTTTTTAATTTGCTTATGTCATTCATAATGCATCATGGGATTGTGGGTTGTTTAAATAGCCTATATCAGATTTACCCAACACTTTTTTTAAAAGCACCGTAGTAATATTTCACAATATTATCTTTTTAATTGTATTTTTACTCAACAAATGCAGCACTGGTAAGCATAAGAGCCTAGTTTCAAAAACTCAAAAACTTTTGAACTGCATATCTCTTAGGTAAATAGTTCATCCAAAAATGAAAATATTGTCCCCAGCAAGTTGTTCCAAACCTGTATGAGTTTCTTTCTTCTGCTGAACACAAAATAATATATTTTGAAAAATGTTGGTATAAGCAAACAGTTCACAAAATAACTCTCTCTCTCTCTCTCTCTCTCTCTCTCTCTCTAGTAAAGGTTGCATAATGTCTCAGAGCCTCAATTAATTAAAAAGAAAAAAAAAAGAAAAAGGAATGTCCATAGCCTTGTGCAAGCTGCTACTGGAAGTATTTTGAAAATAATAGCATTCCCAAGCATTATTTCTATCATGAAATGCTTGAAAATCTGAAAAGAATAGTTCACACAAAAGTGACAATTTTGTAGTTTTTCTGTATAGAAGTCAATGGCTAACTGTTTGGTTACCAACATTATTCAAAATATCTTCTTTTGTGCGCAGCACAAGAAAGAAACTCATACAGTTTTGGAACAACCTGACGGTGAGTAAATGATGACAGAATGTACATTTTTGGGTGAACTATCCCTTTAAGAGGGAACTTTCTCTGGCACAGCTGCATTGTTGAGTCTGTCAGCACAGGCAGAGAATTACAGAGCCCAAGAGAGATCATCATTCAGAATCCATCTCAGAGAACCTCACAATGCCTGAATTAACACAGAGCCAGAGTCGCATTGTGCTGCTCACTTCATGACTTTGAATGCTGTGCAATCATGTAGAATCAACCGCAATTCTCACTGTTTCATGTTACTCTGACCTAGTTTAAATTGAGTACACATTTGCACATTTCATTCAAACGTTGACCATTATTTTCATTATACACTTGATTTTTTTTTTATAGTACCTTCATATTAAATTACATACACAATTATTATTATTACTATTTTTTTCAAATTTAACCAAATGGTTCCTTTGAGTTTTAGATGCTTAGCATTTGTTAGTATTTACTGGTGAACATGAGAAAATAACAACTTGTTACATGCAGCACTAATAATCTTATACATGATGTAAACATCTTTTATAATGTGTCAGTCAGATATATTCATGAGCATCTGGAATTGTTCAGCTATTTGCATGAAGATATTTTCACTGATCTCACATTCTGTCTATTCTATTTCTAACCTTTCTTGTAACCACATTTATTTAGTTATGTTAATGCTTGTACATTTTTAGATTACCTCTTTAAACAGCGTATTTTTTGTTTTTATAAGCAATAATTACAGTGAGCTCGTGTACCTCATTGTGCACAAATGCTGTAGCATTAAAGTAAATCTAAACAGACAATGATAAATAATTTTTACCGCATGTATATAGGCCTACTCTCTTTGCAACAATAGTGAAGTTAATTCCTGTCATCCACACGGCCATTCTTTACATTACAGTGCGCCGAACAGCACAGGAATGAAATATCAGTCACATGATGAAGGGGGCGGGGCTCTCGTAGCTATGAGCCAATAGGAGCGCACGTCCACCCGAGCTCTGTAAATCAGGGAATAGAGCATGAATAACGGTACTCCACAATATTTACTGAAATGTTTCATCGCAACACGAAAGTCGGACATCCATGGCACATAAATAAATCATTAAGCCGCCAATACTGGCCTTTCCGTCTATAGATAGGGACGAGCACTTCAGCACTGCGAGCTATTATTCAGTGTTAAGATGGCCTGGATCTGGAAGGTAAGTCGAGCTGAGTGTTTGTCTCGCTTCATATCTAGTAATGTATGGATGCGCATTAACGTGCTGCTCAGATTGCATACGCTAAGTTGGTATTTTAAAGTTAGAAGTGTGCAACGAGAAACGGAGGATTCTGCTAATAGCTTGGTTCTTTTGTTATGAATGGAACTGTGTGGTAGAAGCTTCATGTCTTGTAACATTGTTCAAGTGCGACACGTGTGATCACTCAGTTTGCTTACACTTTGCAACCAGATTTATTTGATGTATCCTGGCTTATGCAATGATTGGACTTGTATCCAATCATGTCGATGACGATGTCTGAGTCTGCAAAGACCTTCGTTGTAAGAGACATACAACGCAATAAAGTTATTAGTTTTAATGTAATATGCACGTTATTACAACCACTGATGTATATGGTTTTTATATCCTCCTTGAGGTTTCACAACCTTCTGTTCAGAAACAAATGAAGACCTTCATGCTTCAGGGTACCACTACTCATGATATGTGGCTGGAGGTTTTATTTATCTATTTATTTGTTTTTTGGATGAATCATTCTGTCTATTGTGATGTGAAAAAAGAACAGTAAAAGCATCGGGACAGATTGCATTTTCAAACATGCTTGAATCTCTGGCCTTGTGTCAATCGAAAAAATAAAAAATAAAACTCTAGAAACCTTTGAGAAGTGTTGATTTTGTATTTTTTGCAAACTTTCAGACATGGGCAGTACGTTATAAAAAAAGGAGAAAAGAACATATTAATTCAAGAAATAGCTGGAATACGCATCTTTTGCCTGATTTGTAGTCTGGATGCGTCAACGCAAGTTGCTAAAAGTCAGAGTCAGTCTGCAGATTTTCAGCAGTCGGAAAATTGTGTAGTTTATGATGGGTACAGGCTCCAATTTTAACTTCAGATTCTATGATTCCATCCAGTCTCAAGATATCAGACATATTTGATATTTTAAGCTGATTTTATAACACAAATAATGTCGACTAGCAAGAAGGCGCATGTTACTGCTTGAGTTTGTTGTTGTTGTTGTTGTGTGATCCTCAGTGTATGATGCCCATAAAAGTTGTGTAGTGTATTCCAGCCTTAAATCACAACATTGTTACATTTCTGATTTCCTTTATTTATCATTTTAGTTCTTGTAGTATTTGAAAAATTAAACACCCTATATGTCTTTCTCTAGTTTGTTCAGCTAGTGTTGTTCACCAATGTGTATTAAAGCTGTGTATTGTTTTTGCAGCCATTGGTAGGTTGATTTGTGCTATCAAAACTTTAACTTGTTTGCTTGAGCATCCCAACCAGCCTGACAAAAGCATCTTCAGTTGCATTTCCACAGAACTGCAAAACAATGATTGTTTTTCAGACAAGTTTCCTGAACACAGCATTGGTCAGAGACACAGATGGGCCTAGTTCTGCACCCAAAATCATGCTATTAATTTAAAGACAATAGCCAAATGTTTCTAAAAATGGTAACAAACGATTTGCACTTGAGCTTGGTTCGGCATGCCACGATTACACTACAAAGTGGAAATCCATACTAGTTGGGCCGGATCAGTACAGGGTTTGGAATGGCTAAGAAATGAGAATGGTTGTGCCAAACTACTCTTGTTGCTTAACAGTTCCATTCTGTGCTGATCCATGATTTTGGGGGTGGACCAATTGCAGACAAAACCTGCATAACTATGCAGAATAACCTTCTATATTGTGTGTTTAAAATGTTTTGATTTTGTAAATATTCAAAGTGAATGTAAAACCGTTTTTAACAGTAATGTTTAAAAGAAACAGCACTTAACAGCTAAACAAAAACAGCTGTATGGAAGGGATGCAATGGGTTGTTCAGCAACTATGTTCAACAAGTAACAATTTTAATTTCAGTTACAATGCTTGCATGCCATTCATTGAAACTGAAGACATATAATCAGGAGATTCCTGTGTGGCTGTAAATAGCCTTAGTTGGCTGTACTGTCTGATAAAGAGGTGCCTTTGTCAGTGCTTTATCATTACCCTTAATCTATACGTCTGCATCAGACGGCAATCCGCAAACAGAGAAGAGCAACATATTAACTATTTAAAGCTGCTCATATAAAATACATGTTCCTGCTTATATGTGGACGTGAAGTGTTGGAGTTCTATTGGAATTCTTAGAATTTTCCTTAAGCACATTGCTTTTCTTCTGGACAGTTTGGATGGTTTTGTGATGGTAATGTAACCTTCAAGAGCTGGTCAGAGTGCGGTGTGCCACTGAGAGCCTCTTTGTAATCGCTGAGAATTAGTTCCAGCGTTGTCCACTTCACAGGGCCGCAGTGGTCAGTTCGGCCTGCTCTCAGCCTTCTGCACGCATACTTCACTGTAAAAAGACCTGCAACTACCTTAAAGAGCTATTTCTACTTGATCAAACCATTTAATTTAACTTAATGTATTTAGGTTGATTCATAATATTTTTAATATGTTTGGAAGCACAGTTTATATATAAAAATATATAACAACTAATTCATTATTACTTATATTACTTATATAATTATATTATTAAAATAAAATATTTCTGAATATTTTTTACTTTATTGTATTTAAATGTCAATAATTTCAACAATTTATTCAATTAAGCATAATCAATCACAGCCTTTTGCGATTTGGTAAGTGTAGTAAGCCATATTGCAAATTCGATTTTAGTTTTAGTTGAGAAGTTATCTAGTAAATTATCTTGTAATTGATTGGAAACACTGGGTAGTGTAATAAGAAAATTTAGCCTATAATAGATTGTCAAACTCTCTAAAAGTTTACTTCATGTTTATTCTGATGAATTTGCTTGTAATGACCTAGTGATCTTAATAGATTATGTAGACAAAAAACATTGTAATGTGTGTTTTAAATGGGAAGAATGTCTTAAATGGTTAGAGTTATGACTGAAATCAAGACAATCTGGGTGTTGCAATTGCAAATATTTTAAACATTTGAGAAAGTATTAAAGACCCAACAAATCTAAATCCAGAGATTATCAGTAAGATCATGAGAAACAGACAGTTTGGATGGGATTACACACAATTCTATTAGGCTAATTTTAAGAGGTTTAACTTTGGAGTGGTCCAACAGTCAAAAATAAGCATTTTGCGTATTTGTATTGACATAAACACAATAGTAGAGACATGCAACTAGGAGTCTTTAGCATATAGCAAACTTTAATTTATTTTTAAACATAGGCTTGCATGGTATTAGTTCAATTAGCCAATTTAAACGAGCTTTCTCCGCACACATTGTATACTGACTAATCCAGCACCGCTCACACAGACTTACTGACTTCACTTTTGGTGCATTATACATCTTAACGCCACTGTAAAGGGGTTGCTAAGATTTCTTTTTTTTTTTTTTTAAAGTCTTTTATGCTCGTCAATAGTGATTGACCGATATTGATTTTTTATAACCGATACTGATACCAATTATTTGCATGTTTATGTGCCCGATAACCGATATGCAGAACCTATATTTATTTACTGTTATAAAGTAAATAAATGACTGAGTGAAGTAAGAACATGCTTCACTTTGGTTTTTCCTCTTTTCAGTCATCTTTTTTTTTAAAGTGTTGAAAATTAGCAGTCTTTCATGTTAAATTTAATCTTCATATTACAACAATAAAAAATATTTTATTTATAAAAAGCATCAGCAGCAACAACACTAAGCAAAATAAATGTAGAATGTCTAATGTTTTCAAATGGAGAAAATAAAGGACAGGAGTCATATCAACTTCATTTTAAACTACAGTTTTAGTAGGTTTATAAGCTGTTAGGCCTATGGAGTCAAGAATGATTCACTGGATAATGTTAATTCACTGAATAATATTCTCTGGAATATTGGAATATAACAAACAAAACATCGTATTTCATTGTATTTCTCAACTGGAATGTTATATCAGAATTATTAATAATGTTTTTGTCCTTCTAGATTATGAAATGCCTGCTGACAGCGTGGTTTATCTATGCATTTACACAGAACTATACTCAAACTGAGATCTCGCAGAGATAATAAATAATTAATTTCCATAGAGTTGTATTTATTTAGATGTTTATTAGCAAAATAATAGTTATATAGTAAATGTTACTACAGTTTAGGGTGTTTTAAATAAGTGAATCACTTTGTGACTCCGACTTCACGAGACTAACGATGAGCATAGACAACAGAGAGAGAATTCAATTCAGTGCTTTTATTTCCAACATGTGCTCATTCATGGCTGCGTATTATTGAATCCAAAGTTACGTCTTTATTGGGACAGGACATGACAGATTATTTTCCATGACTCCGTGAGTTGCTCTATATTTCTTAGAGCCAAGCTGCATAAACTACATAACAGGCATTTATGTAATGCATCTAATTTGTAGAGATGTTCCGATTCTCTTTTTCCCTTCCCGATACCGATTCCGATACCTAGGCTCAGGGTATCGGCCGATACCGAGTACTGATCCGATACCTGGGTGTGTATCTGGTTATACAGCTGTATGTACTACTAGCCCTGTATGAATTGATATAATTATTTTATGGTGTGCTTCACCATATACTATATATATATATACATATATATATAGATAGATGATAGTCTGGCGAGTAAACAAAAAAATATAATCTATAATGTTTGGAAAATGGAACATCTTTTTAAATATCTAAAAGTACACTCTTAACATCAGTCAGTCAAGCATTATAAATATATTATGATAATCAAGTATTATTTAATGATATAACTTTAGCAATTAGAATTAAAACTTGGTAACCATGTATGAATACATATTAGTCATTTTAACTGAACTTAAGACTGGTGGTGGTGCTTTTTTGGTCATTCAGTGTTTCTGTAAAAAATGGGGGGAAAACTATCAATAATACTGATAAGATAATCATACTATGAATTCTACTAAGAACAATATAAAACGCACTAAGGATTAACGAGCTGCTGGATTCATGAATATTAATCATGTTGTCTGCATTGGCTCGAACTGATTTGCTGAAATCAAAACAGGGACGATAATAGGTGAGCGCCAGCCAATAAGATTGTCGTTTGCGCATTAGCTCCGCCCACTACTGGAGAACCCGGCTGTTCTTAAAAGCTGAAGAATTCATTTCAATTTATCGGTGAAACCGATATGGTAAAATGCTTAAATATGGAAAAATGTCAGTAAATTGATATATCGATCGATCTCTACTCGTCAATACTGCATTTATTCAATCAAAAATATAGTAAAAATACTGAAATATTTTTGTTAGTATTCTTTGATGATGTCACGGTCTTGTGTGCAAATCAAAGCGCACGACACAGGAGTATAATCCAAAAGAGTTCTTTTTAATAATCCAAAGGAGAAGACGGGTACAACCAAACACAAATCCAAACAATAGCAGACAAAGAAACATGTTTGATATTTACGATTTGAGTTCAGCAACGCTCCGTCTCGATCGGGAACAGATAAATAATCGAAATGACACCACACAGAGGATTTTTGGACAAAAAATCTTTTGCGACAAGCCACGAACCGGGCCACACCCCCTGATCGTTCGGGTGTGCAAATCGGGCTTAGAAACGGCCTTAAAATCCTCTAGCGTGCGGCCAACCTAAGTAACTAATCAGAGCAACTAACTAGGATGACGGAAACACAGAAAACTAAACTAAAACAGATAATACATGTCACAGATGAATAGAAAGTAAAAACTTTTTTTTTTAAATATTAATTTTGTTAACATGATAAATGTCTTCACTGTCAATTTTGATCATTTTAACGCATCCCTGCCAGGATCAGAAATGAATATTTCCATTAAGGGTCAATATTTTCTCCCTTGTATTGATTTCCAGGAGCATTTATTTTTTTTACATTCATCGGGGCAATTTTTATAATTACCTCCTTAATTGTATCTTTGTTGTCTGTAATGCCAAATACTTAAATTTAACCAATTACTTGCAGTGAAAATATTTTAAACTGTTACCAATAATAACCAACTGTATATAAATGATACATTTTAGAAACAGGGACTCACTGACTAATCTAAACACCTCTGATTGGCCATTGCATTCATAAGCTCAACAGAAATGTGTGTGATTGGTTATAATGCTCTACGCTGCAAAAAACAACATATAAAAAGCAATCTGATGGAATGTGCACAGATCTGTAATCTATCTATCTATAAATTTAGGTTGTTATACATGGAAAAATGGAAATTGTCTATAAATATTTAGTCTTTAAAATTTCTTTCTTTTTTAACTCATTGTAACATCAGATGTCACAATACAAGGGATGAGTAAATAGAGACCCACTTTTAATTTTTGGCTGAACTACTTCCTTTAATAGCCCTGGTTCAGACGTTTTCTGCTGTTTAATGAAGCCAAGCTTAAAAGGTTGCAGGTAAGATGGATTAGCAAGCACTTTACACATAAACCTTCCAACAAGACGATTTCCCCTTTATTAAATCCAATTTGGTCCTTGCTCCATTAGGATGTCCTACAAGGAGACTCTGTTGTCTGAATGTGTCATTGTGCAACATTTAGTTTTGTACTGGTAGCTCAGCCTTGTTTGGGAGGTGGAGAAAGACAGCTAGGTCAGGAAGTGACTGACATCTCATTTGACTAGTAATCTGGCTTGGAATGGTAACAGTGTTGATGTGGGTAAGTAGCTTAGCAGGAATGTGAGGAGGCCAGGGAGAGATATTGCAGGCATCTGCTTGTGTGGCTTTTTGAGGATTTACACTTCTGATCCATTTGCACACAACAGATGTGAATCCAGACTGAATTTTGTTTGCCTTTCCTTAATGAAGTAGAACTTTGAATGGAAGATTTGGGATTTTGTTATGCAAATGTTATGGTTTACTGTATTGTAGGTCTCTTTTATTGTTTAATAATATGCTTATCAAATATTAATTTATTAAAAATGACACTATAAGGTGAACCGTTTAACCCTTTTAGAGATTTCTACTCATCAGTTGCTTGATTCAGTTAATCAGCACAGAATTAATCAACAATTACCCTCTAATATACAGTGCCACGAATGACGCAGATCATTTGAGCTGTTATTATTGTAGGTCTATGTTTCCACCCCATTGATTATAAACAGTATGTGATGAATTATGATGACATCTTGGACCATCAACTCAAGTGTCACTTTTGATTTAGATGATTTGTAAACAGTGTTACTCAATGTCCCTGCATGCCTATAGTATAAACAAGGAGTCTTTCAGACAAAAGAGAGGGTTTTAATAATGCTGGGCTTTTAGATACCAAAAATGTGTTAATTTGTACTAAATCAATGTTATTTTAAAATCTAGAGATCAGTTTTTAAAGCTGATTGCTGGCTGTATTTTGATGAAGTTTATGTTGCCTCAACATTTGCTGTAATAAGCGGTGTAATTAAAGTATATTACACCATAATAAGGCAAGCACCAAAGGATCATTTAAAAATTTTAAATGTGGTGAAAATGTGTTGCATTCTATTAAGACTAAAACATATTTAAATATTTTATAGTGTTGTGGAACAATTTCAAGTGTAGTTAAAGAAACAGTTCACCCTAAAATGAAAAAGTCTTTGATTACTTATTCAGCTTCACAGTGAGACGTGATGCACCGTTTTTAATTTTTATTATAAATGCAAATAGGTTTGAGTGCTTTGTCAGATTAAATGTAAGATACTTACACTGCTTTCTGTTCCTCATTATTGTATGCCTTCAGAAGACTTGGGATATTAGTGAGTCATATGGACTACTTTATGTTTCACATTTGCATAGTTATTTATTTAGCAAATGCTTTTATCCAAAGCAACTTACAATGAGGAAGCAATTTGTCATAAGTGCCAACAATATTTGCAGTACACAATGCCGAGATTAAAGTATAAACTAGATTAGTACACAAAGCTAGAGCAGAGGTAAAATGCAGAAAAGACAACCTGTTCTCACTCGCAAGGCATCAAAAACCAAAGTATAGTCAAGTGCCTTTAGTGTCACTGTTACGACGCTAAAAGTACCCCTATGCTTCATTTTTTTAACAAGCTTGATGACTTAATGAGAATTCTTTGGCATCAATACACAGGACATGGAAAATTTGGATGATATGTAACTGCGGAATTATTTCCAGTGATTAAAACCTTAGGCTAACTTTGTTCCTCACATAAAGATATAATATTGTAAAGATATTTGCTTCAGACTTCAAGACATGGAATGCATCACAAATAGTTTGTAATACCTTTTTTTTGGTAAATTTTTGTAAGAAATTGCCGTGACTGTACTTTTATCTGCCTGTTACGTGTTCTGTGTTGTTGAGAAGTGGGTAGGTTTAGGGTAGGGTGAGGTTAGGTCCTCAAAAATATCTATGAAAAAGTATAAATATGTGTAAAGTGTAAATATAATAAATATGTATTTCCAACTTTACAAATGGATGCAAAGAATTAAATGAATCTTGATGCATAAGGCAAGCAACTGAAAGCATGGAGTTTCTAGTTCGATATAGTGATTCAAGGGTACCATTAGCATCTTAATATTAATAGCTAGAGGCGTTTGACCATGCTTTATTTTTTACACCTTGGGAGTCAGAATACCTTTAATAGTAAGGGCATTTGTTTATGATTGTGGATTAGTGCTTATGGAAGAGGTGTGTCTGTAGTTCTGGCGTTACAGTGATCTTCTGAGGAGATCAGGTGAAGGTCAGCGGTTCAATCCACCAAAGACAAATAGAGAGGGTGCTTTTATGGTGCTTCTTTGGTGGAGTTTGACAGCCAAGGTCAAGATGATTGTCCTTTACGTTTACTTCAGTGATTCTAGCTTTTGTTCGTTATTATCCTGTATACTGTATATATTCTTTTACATATTGTTCAAGTATTTAAAATAGAGCTTTTACTTGATTCAAATATTTCATGAAACATTCAAACCTGTAATAATTCAAGAATGAAACAACTTTCCCATCACTTTATGAAGGTATAATGACAGTGTTTCATGGATGTGATTTCTGATCAGTTTGTAGAAATCCCTTTATGGTGTTAAACATAGGTCATGCATTAACTTGTTTAAACACTTAAGCACTTCAGGTACAAAATTTTGAGTTTAAACCATTCTGGCTTACATCTGCATTGTGTTATTGAAAAAAGATCAGCTAATCTGTCATTCCAGGTCCCACCAGTGCCTTCGTCTCTTTTTACAAACTCAAAACCGGAGAGTAAATTGAGATTTCCTTTCCCACTTCATAAGTTTCTGTACTATATGTTTGTCTTCTATAGAACCTGTCCTTGAGACTTTTTGGAAGAAAACTGTGTGTAATTCTGTTTTCTCATTTGAAATGTCTATTTAAGGAATGATACCATGTGAATTTTCCATTGCAAATCCAGATGTTGTGAAGCATTAATCTCTCCCTCAGAGAATAAATAGGTTTGCTGAGAAAGCAGAATTAATTATGATTCTTTCCAATCTTTCCGTAGTAAGAAAATGCAAGATTGGCTGGAACCAACTTTATGGATACTTAAATGGTTAGTTCACCCCAAAATGAAAATTCTGTCTTTAATTACTCTCCCTCATGTCGTTCCAAACCTGTAAGACCTTCGTTCATCTTCGGAACACAAATTAAGATGTTTTTGATGAAATCGGAGAGCTATCTGACCCTCCATAGACAGCAACACAACTGAAATGTTCCCAGGCCCAGAAACGTAGTAAATACATCGGTAAAACAGTCCATGTGACATAGGGCTGAAACGATTCCTCGAGTAATTCGAGTAACTCCAATACAAAAAATAATCGAGGCAAATTCTTGTGCTTCGAAGAATCGTTTAGTTCATTTACTAGGCATGTACTGAATTTTCGGCCGCCGAAAATATATGCCGCGCCGCGCCACACAGCAGTGTTCAGGTTTCACTGTCCTCCAGCCGCGTGACGCTCCGTTCAATATTCCGCTCTATAAAGTGCATTCTGCTCATTTACCGCTCATGCTCACCGGAAAAGCTAAGTCCGCTCAAATAACGCGTGATAAGAAATTTCTATGTAGTACACTTGTTCCTGTTTGCAGTAGCGCTGCTGTGCTGTGACATGCTGTAGTGTAGTAACGCTGGTCAAATCTCCTTCACTGATCTGCTCCCCGCTACGCTCTGCTCACATGAGCTGATAATGATAGCTTTGCCAGGGTTTTTATATTTTTACACATTTACTTGATATTTCTGTACACAGAATCATAATTTCTATTCATTTCCCACTGATTTACGCGATGTGATGAGCATTACTCATATTAACGCGATCATATCTCTATAAATGAATGGCAGAGACGCGCGTTTTCCTTTACCACACACACTGCCGACTCGATGAGGACATAAACACACAAACAACATCTCCAGAACTGATCTGAGAGTCACTTCATGAGCCTTTCACCGTTTCATTTGAGTAAAACTAGCTTCATATCATATTCACACAGAAGGAATCCACAGCAACCCGTCAAAATAAAAGTCCGGATTAATTTGAAGACATTGCAGCAGAAATATATTACTATTGTTCAATGTACATACTACTACTACTAAAATTATGAAAACTTAATTTTTTTGAGGAATGATCACACAACATTTCTTCCATGTTTTAATTTTAATAGTAAATCCCCTTTGTTTGCCAAAATGTTTAATTTTCAATAATTTAAAGATAAATAAAATTGTTTTATGCCTTCATTTGATAAACAGATACACAATACAGAATTTCTGAGGAAAAATAAAACATTTCATAAGGCTATTTTAAGAATGAATAACAATAAAACATTAGATGAGAGAAAATAAAACATAACTTTATAATTGTCATTTTCTTTAATCATAGCTATAATTATAGTAACACCTAAAATGTGTTGCATGTAAAAAGTGTTTGTTTCAGCCACTTGAAGGGTGGGTACATTGTGTGCACAGTGCACATGATCAGGATGGTACCACCTCCGCCGCATTTTGAGAAAGGAAAAACCCTGTTTGCAGGACTATACATTATTTGGATAATTAGTCAAAAACAACAACAACAACAGTTATGTCTGATTCTGTTGTATAGAACTGAATAAAAAATAATACATTGATATTTAATATTAATATATTTTCTGTCCAATTTTCTTTCAATAAAAGTGTGGTTATTTTATTGGCTTGTGTTTTTTAAATTCTTTGTCATTAAAATTGAGTTAAATTAAAAAGTCTTACAAAACTACTTTATATTATTGAATAAATAATTATTACAAAGCCGTTTGGTTCTCGACCAAGCACATCCAGAATTCTTGGTTTCAGCCCAGAATTTTCATTTCGGTGCATCACTGTAACTGCATAGAGTGCACTGTGTTTGCAACCACATGCTCCTTTAAAGGATTACACACACCAGTATGCAGAGAGAGATTTAAGAGGGTTTATTCTCCAAATAACTTTAAATTCATGTTGCTGAAAAATGTGTTAATAAATGTTGTGTATGGACTCTTGTTTTTGTTCCATGTTAGCTTCCTGCCCGCTAATTTTTGCCTTTTACAAAAGCCACAAAGCCTTCTAAGAAGACAGTAAAGGCTTATGTCACGCCTGAGCTGTAGTTAGGCTGAAACTTGAAAGTTAAGTTGCACAATGTTTAGGTTTTATTATTATTTTTTTATTACTATTATTTTGATTTATGTCTTAGTTTTAGGTTGTACTATGTTTACCTTTTTTAAAGTAATTTGAAATAGATTTTTATATTTTTATATATTTGTATTTTGAATGTAATATGGCAATTAAATGCACTAAATGGGTTTAGTTTTATTAATATATACAATTTCAGCAATAAAAATGTAAATTTTTCTAAAAAGGAAACAAATAACTTGTTCATTTTAAGCGACCTGTCTTATTTTCTCTTGTATATTTAGTATTGCTCTTTAATAAAGAAAAAGTTCTTCTTATCCGATTACTCGATTAATCGATATAATTTTCGGTAGAATACTCGATTACTAAAATATTCGATAGCTACAGCCCTAATGTGACATCAGTGGCTCAAGTTCAGTTTTGCGATGCTACGAGAATACTTTTTTTTTGCGCAAAGAAAACAAATATAACAATTTACTCAACCATTCTTCTCACCTGAGTTATGTCTTCCGCCATTTTGGAGAGTACCTAAGAACATATTTGACTTAATCAGTGTTGTTTATGTTCGGGGGGAAAGCGCACGCATGCACGTAATCTGCGCATTAAGCATTGTTTATGCTTAGGGGAAAGCGCGCGTATGCATTGTGATACTCTCTAAAATGGCGGACTACGTAACTCGGTGGAGAAGAATGGTTGAGTAAATTGTTATTTTTGTTTTCTTTGCTCAAAAAAATAAAAATAAAAGTATTATCGTAGCGTCGCAAAACTGAGGTTGAGCCACTGATGTCACATGGACAGTTTTGCCGATGTATTTACTATGTTTCTGGGCCTGGGAACATTTCAGTTGTGTTGCTGTCTATGGGAGAGTCAGAGCTCTCCGATTTCATCAAAAACATCTTAATGTGTGTTCCGAAGATGAACGAAGGTCTTACGGGTTTGGAACGACATGCGGGTGAGTAATTAATGACATAATTTTAATTTTGGGGTGAACTAACCCTTTAACCCTCTCTCTCTCTCAAAATAAATAAATTTAAAAAAAAAAATCAATTTTCTTGCATAAAACTGAAGAAGTTTTGGGCAAGAATTGAACAAAACTCAATTTATTTAGCACATACATATAAGATCAAAACTGTCTCCTTGCTTTGCTCTGATTCACAGCTGTTAGCTTATAATTATGATTGATGAATGGAGCTGTTAGTCAGATTTCATGGGAAATGTCAATTTCATATCATTTGGCACAGCCAAGAGGGACAAAAGTTGCAAAGTTTTCTTTTTAACTTTTTAATTCAATTAAATTTGAATGTGAATACTAAAAGGAAGACATTTAATAGAACATAACATTCCACTGCATTCATATATTCCATTGTCACAAAATGTGGATTCAAAGCAACAACAAATGCCATATCAAAAATGAAAGAACAAGAAAGAAAATAAGGAAAGAAAAAAATATTTTCCGCATGATTATGTGACCATAAATGTATATTTTTAATTATTTTTTTTGAATTTCTTATGTTATTGGCTGATTCAAAGTCTTCCCTTAAATTGTAACAATTTCATTGCATCTTATATGCATCTTGAGCTTATGAGGTGTAGAAATTTTTTTGTAATGTCATGCAATAGAAGTTCAAATGGCTCCACGGTCACTCAGATTTTCTATGTCTATCTCTCTCGTTGTATGGAGAAAGTCATGCATTTCAAAACATGCACTAAAGCCAGTGTATTGCCACTTTGCCAGATATCATACAGTATTCCCAGTGCTGGCTTAGTATTTCTCTGACGGTGTAGCTATTTCCTGAAGCAGATGGTCATTGCCGGGGACCTGCCTCGAGTACACAGCGTCCTAGATCTAAAAATGCCACTATAATTTCACAAGGCAGCAACTGAGCTGATATACGTGTCTGGGCAAAGTTCCAGGTCATTCCGAAATATAAAGCCAAAGAAGTACATCAGCGAACGAGAACCTTTTTGTGTGACCCTCGCCAGGAATAATGGTGCTCAATTGTTTTAAGTGCAGGGTGTCAGAGAATAGCTCAGTGTTCACATTAATCACCCACCGAGCTGACAGACATTGTCTTGGCCTTGGAGAGCACAGCACAGAAATCACTGTCAGATGTAAGTTACAAGGCCAGATTTTTGTATGTGGGTGACTGACAAAAAATGTGATCCAATAAGACATGAAACAGCTAGCTGTAATGCAAACACGTTTAGCTTTCCAAATTTTTTTTGTCACATTTTTCTACATAAAACCCTAGACTGTAAACTGTTCTGTCAGGCAACCCAAAATGTTCTTCATGTGGTGACATCTAAAATATTAGTTGAAATATTATTTTAAGTGACAAAGGTTAAGGTTACACACAAAGGTTTGGGCCACAATATTTAATAAACGCATAAGTGAATGGATACAGAAACCAATAAATTAAACAATAATAGCCACTAAGTGATTTGTGTGGACAACCATGAAGTTGATAGAAAAATGCTGGCATGATTGTTGCAGGCTACTGTATAAATGAAGTTCAAAGGAAGTGGAGATTATATTTAGGTGAAAATGCTGCTTTGGCAGCTGAAAAATTATAGCAGGAAATTGCAGCGTATGAAAATTGGCCATAATGGATGCTCAGGATAGTAAGCAGTGAAGGATTTTGATTTGTGGTACCATCAGCCACAATAGAAACATGAATCCAGTAGATTCACAATTACTACAATATATGGTTTGTCAATGTTCTCTTTGCCGTCTCAGGTATTTTTACTAGAATAAAGGATGCTTGTATGAGAAATACTATGCAGATGTAGGCTTTCGCATTGTATAGAAAGCTACAAATAATATATTTTCTGCCTTGTTCTATGAACAGGCTCCGCATACAATTAAAAAAAAAAAAAAGTTGTTTTATAAATTTTAATTGTGTTCTCCAGCAGTAAGTTGTCACATGCGCATTTATAGTTTTATGCTAAAGCTAAAAAGCTTTCCAATCCATGTGCTATAATAAATGTTTTTCTTTTCTTTTTTTAATGATATTCTATTCGAGGACAAGATGCAAGATGAATTGCAAAAATGTTTTACTTTAAAAGCAATTTTGTCTTTTCCAGTAAAAAATATCTAAACATCTTTAACCAAGATTATTTAAAAAGCAGTGAATAAAGTATTTAGGCTTGTTTTAAAGTATCTTAAAAGTGTGTAAGTGCACTGGCAGATTTTCACTTCTTGAACTTCTTGAATGGTGGTTTTTCATTTCATGTCAACTTTAATAATTAATCCAGAGTCATACTTTACTAACAAAATACTTTACAAATTATTTTTGCAACCTGTAGTGGAATACATTTGAAAAATAACTCTTCTGTATTCAATAGTAATATAATATGTCCACTGTCTAAAAATAACTGTCCTATATTCAATAGTAATATAATATGTCCACTGTCTAATATGTATCACTTAGGTCAGGGCTTCTAAAAAAGTTAGAAACCATTCAGTCTCCTAAGAAGATAATACATTAAAGTTGAGCCACAATATAGTCAGAATTTGAAATATATTTTTAGGCATCTCCATTTTAGAGATTATGCTTTGACGTCAAATACTGTTATGATCCATGAGTGTGAAATTGTAACCTGTGAGCTAGTTTATAGTGTTTATATTTCAAAAGACTAAAGCCACATATTTTACTCTACTCAACTTTCCCCTAATGAAGTTTTAATCGGGGTGGTTGAGGAGGAACGAGCTCATGCACTGTGGAGAATTTCTGACAAACTGGCTGAGAGCTCTCTAGTGATGTGTCGTGTCACCAGGATTACATCTTCACTGACCTGGTTTTATGAAAGCCTTTTAAATGCTAAACAGTTCAGGGTTGTCAGAGAGACAGGACAGACAGTGAGCATTCAACTGTAATTGGCATATCTATGAAAAAAGTGCGCAAATTGATATGAAAAATTTAATAAAGGAAGAACAATGCATGGAAAGCCACCAGTAGGAGAGTTTCAGAGTCTTTACTGGAGGGATTTATCCGTTTTTGCAGGGCTTACTTTGGTAAAATATATTCATTTATTTATTTATTGATTATAGTTTATTATTATGCTTTTATATGTCATCACTGGTGCCAATGAACTAAAAAATTAAATTGCACAAAATACAATTTTGTTATAGCAGAACAGCTTGGTTTAAAATTAATTTATTATACAGAAACAGTAAGTTTTTTTTTTTTTTGCTTTACACATGCAAAAGTAATGTTACCTTTAAACAAAATAAAAATGAACTCACATAATAGAGTGCAAATAGTAGATATATATATATATATAAAAACCTTCTAAACATTTAATATAAACACTGGCTACTCTTTATAGTTTGGCCTCCTGGAGTGTTTAAAGGAGCTTAGTGGCTCATGGGTAGTCCATGGGTGGTCCATTTGAAAGACACTGTGGCTGTATAAAAAAAAAAAAAAATCATGTATTCATTTTAATCTTTTTTTTGTTTTTTTGTTTTACAGCGCTATATCACAGTGGACTTCATTTGGGTTTTTGTGGTCTATAAAGTGATTAAAATAATAATGTAAAGACCCATATATTTATATAATATATATATTTAATATAATAATACAATATTCACAGCCTTTATTATGATGCAACTAAAACTGAATCTCTGGTGAAAAAAAAAAAGAACACTTAAAGAATGTCTTTGCAGATCAAGGTCGTGGATAGAAAAAAATCCCTTTGGAGTACATTTGAACAATTTAACAACTGGAAGGAGTATGACAAATCTGTAAATCTATAGCCTTTAAAAACTGAGTGACTTTGCTGATATACTGAGGGAGTATATACCAGTACACATCTCTGAAGAAGCTATAAACTTCAGATACAATTTACAATCTCTCTATTAGTGTTACTGGACCTTAGTCCTGAATTTGACGCTATCGACCACTACATTCTTTTGAACAGACTCGAAAATTATGTTGGCATCAATTGCATTGACATAGTTCAAATGATACTTATCTGACTGTTATCAATTTGTAGCAGTAAATGAATCATATGAAATGAATTATATCAATCACAAGTTCCGTATGATGCAAGGCTCAGTACTAGGACCTTTGCTTTTCACCCTGTACATGCTACCCTTGGGAGATATAATTAGACAACATGGTTCACAATATTGACGAAACATACAAATTGACTAAACTTCATGGAATGTATTGTCAATATAAAAAATTGGATAAGTAGTAATTAAATATAAATTTAAATTAGCAACAAACAGAGGTTTTAATTATTGGACAAAAAACCTTTGCATGCAAGCAATAACCTAGAATACTGTCTAATACTTAATGGCTGCTCTGTTAAGTCTTCGTCGTCAGTTAGGAATCTGGGTGTGCTATTTGATAGCAGTCTTTCATTTGATAGCCACATCTCTAGCATTTGTAAAACCACATTTTACTATCATAAAATGTCTAAATTATGACGTATGCTCTCAATGTCCGATGCAGAAAAGCTATTTAGCCATCAGACACCAGATGAGCAAAACTGATAGAATCACTCAGACTCAAGGCTGGAATTGTAGACTGGAATTAGTGATTTACAGTATTTCCTCTATAACTATGCCAAAATCTGCCTGTTCCTGATTTAAAACATATATTGATATATTAAATAAAATTAATTAATCCTGATTTTGTGATTGCAGAAATTTGCAGAAACACTCATTGAGGAGGGAAAAAAGAAACATGCATTTTAAAATCTTTGATTTTATGTGCTTTTTAGTTTGGTCATTTCAATATATTAATGATAACAATGTATTAATTTAAATACTTTTAAGTTCTCCTGTAGCCCTGTGGAAGTTTGTTGAGAACCACTGCTGTAATAATGCCAAATAAAATCCTCTGGCTAAATATCATAAAACATGAAAAACATTCATATGTGTAAATTGCGTAGATGTATACATTTGTGAATGAAGCAGTGTCAGGAAGGAGTAGAGTTGAGGTGAAAATTTATCTGCAGGGGCGCGGGAAGTGTGTTTTTTTCTGTGGGCAACTGTTTAATTGTTGGGAATCTAAAAAAAAAAAAATCGGTGTCTATTTAAGTGCAAATAGCCAAGTTGTTTGAAGAGGCTATTTACACTAACTCCACCAACAAACGTATGATTGGGATAGTCAAATTTGCAAAAGACGGTTGCTAATTATCAGATTCAGTAGTGCAGATGGTAAAGCGTGTGCTATCGTTCTTTTGACACGATCGACTGGGGTTTGAATCTGCCTTTTGGCGAACTTTTTTTGCAATAAGTAATTAGCAGGATCCTGCTATTTTAACATAGAATAAATAGAATCTAAAGCTGTTTGCACTGTGTAAATAGCATATCACTAAAGAATACTGCTATTTTCACTTAGTATAAATAGCCTCTATCGCACCCCCCCCCACCCCCGCGCACGTACAGCACCCCCAACCTAAAACATCTTCCTGCGCCCCTGTCTGTATGTTTATTAAGTGTGAAAAAAAAAACTTTTATGCATGAGAACACACAGAAAATGCATGAGATTTAGCATTGACAATATTTACCAAGAACTGAACCAAAACTGGGGGTATAAACTATAACTGAAACTGCAGACTAAACTACATACTATAAACTTTTAGACATATTAAAATAATAATAAAATAAATAAATAATAATAATACAATTTATAATTGAAAAACATGAAACAAAATTATTTAAAAATATAAAATATAAAAATAAAACCTAATTCAAAATATCAACTACTATAATAGTATAATCAGTGGCACTAAAATAACACTGCAGATCATGCAGTCAGTCTCTTGCCAACATAACTCCTGTTCTAGAAAAAGAAACCAGATCTGTCTGACAAACCACATGTTCGGTAGCGATCTGCAGCAGATGTCTGATGTCTGTGGCGTTTGGGTGTCAGACAGTTCTAGGTGATAGCAGCCAGTCATTTTTATGACAAGCCTTGGCTCTGGCATTTCTGAAGGACCGGAGGAGGATTTGAGATGCTGGACGATGATAATGGTCCAGTGGTATTTTTCCAATAAAAAATGTATCATCACAATTTTTTGATTCACATCTAGGAATTGATTTAGTGAATGTTTCCGTCGCAAAAAAATAGAAATAAAATAAAATAATAATACGTACATATGTTTATTATGATCTTACAATTCACACCATGGTGTTTCCAACCCCTTTTTTGTATGCAGTATCCCAATATTTGCATAAAAATAAGTGGCAGCTACTGTCAGCTACTGACATTGGAGACCCAATTAACTACAAAAGTCAAAATACATAAAAAGAAATAGCATTGGGATGTTGCATAAAATCTACTAGCAGGGTAGAACAATAGAACTGTGTGAAAAGTTTTTAAATGTGTTTCAGTTTAAAAAAGTGAGTGCTATAGTTGAGGTGATTTAACATACAATTTTACATACATAACATAATTTCTAGTATTTTATTTTATTCAGCTGTGTAGAAAAAAATAGGCTCTTGTGCTTCCAGATTCTCCTATTTTTTTCTCAGACAGAGTACCAAGCGAACACTGCTTTGCTTTCTCTGGAAAGCAAAGCAGGCCATACAGGCAGAGAAGGGTTCCCTCTGCTGGTGACTGTCATTACAGCACCAGGGCATGTAATGCAATGTACACGTTACAGTTTTTGATAATTGCTAGAATTTCTCAATACTTATATACTATTTATTTTTTTCAAAACTCTTCACACAGTGAGCACAAGAGCAGTTTATATGGGCGAAACTATGGATCTTTTCCATTGCTTTGGCACAAAATTCTCAAAACATTCAGTGACCTCAGTGACATCCTGCCTAGCATCTCATTTTGTGGTCTAGAAGAAAGAAAATCTTGTAACGTCATGAGGGTGAGTGATCGATCAATCTCTTTATTGCAATCACATGACTGAATCCACTTCATTAGAAGATGAGTTTTTGTTTGTGAGTTGTGCTGTCTCATTTCCTTTGAGGGCTAGTAATGATTCTTGAGAACTAGCTGGGAACTGGAGGAGAGGATAGAGCACAAACGCTTAGTAAATATTTCTAGAATCTCTTATTAATTGAAATTGGATTTTAATGGCTCACTCTGCCATGGGTGTGGAAACAGTTTGTCGGGGGAAAACATCTTTGCATTGCTAATGTAATTTCCATGCTTGCTATTGCATTTCTTGCAATTACTGTGAAGGGTTCTGAAAATAGATTCTGTGTAAAGCTTGTGCGCTTTCTTTGTCTTTGCTTTAGATATCACATGTAACACTACGAACCTACTCAAGCAGCTAATTTAATTCAAAAGTCATCTGTATAACATGAACACATTATAAAACAGAAAGAAAAGAAAGGTATAGAATAAAAATAAATATAAATGACTATTTTCATAGAAATAAGAGCCACTTTAAAATTAAAATCACTAACAAAACTCAGCTTACTGCTACTTTTGCTTCACAAAAATAAACATTTTATTTATTTATTTATTATTTATTTTTCACTGTTAAAATTTTGATTTATTATCTATGACATTAAATAGAACCATGGTCCAAAATTCCCTTTATGCCGCATCTCTCAATAATGGGTGAATTAAGAAAATACTGTGCATTACATAAATATTTTAACCAGTTAAAAATGTATTTTAAAAAGTATTAAAAATGTATATTTTTTATTTAGAAAGAAAGAAATTAATACTTTTGTCTAACAAGGATACATTAAATTGTGAAAAGTGACAGTACAATGACAATACTTGTACAGTGTTTTCAAGAACATCCATTCATCAAAGAATCCTAAAGAAAAAAAAACTTTCCACAGAGATATATATATACAGTCATGGCCAAAAATATCGGTACCCTTGGTAAATATTATCAAAGAAGGCTGTGAAAATTAATCTGCATTGTTAATCCTTTTGATCTTCTATTTAAAAAAAATTACAAAAATCTAACCTTTCATTGGATAATAAGAATTTAAAATGGGGGGAAATATCATTATGAAATAAATGTTTTTCTCAAATACACGTTGGACACAATTATTGGCACCCCTAGAAATTCTTATGAGTAAAATATCTCTGAAGTATATTCCCATTCAAATTCACAATTTTGAGCACTCCAGGGTGATTATGAACATGAAATTATCCAGCCATGGCTTCCTGTTTCACAGAAATATAAATAGGGGGAAAACAAAGCCCAAATTCCCTTAATCATCCATCACAATGAGTAATGAGTATAATTCTGATGTGCAGCAAAAGATAATTGAGCTTCACAAATTAGTGAAGTGGCTTTAAGAAAAGAGCTAGAGCAGTGAAAATTCCCATTTCCACCATCAGGGCAATAATTAAGAATTTCCAATCAACATAAAATGTTAGGAAACTGCCTGGAAGAGGACGTGTGTCTATATCGTCCTAATGCACGGTGAGAAGGAGAGTTTGAGTGGCTAAAGACTCTCCAAGGACCACAGCTGGAGAATTGCAGAAAATAGTTGAGTCTCAGGGTCAGAAAACCTTAAAAAAAATAAATGTCAAACAGCACCTACATCACATGTTGTTTGGGAGGGTTTCAAGAAAAATTCTCTTAACTCATCCAAAAACAAACTCCAGCATATCCAGTTATCAGACACGACTGGAACTTCAAATGGGACTGGCTTCTATGGTCAGATGAAACTAAAAAAATGAGCTTTTTAGCAGCAAACACTCAAGATGGGTTTGGTGAACACAGGGATAAAAAGTACCCCATGTGTACAATGAAATATACTGCTGTATTTTTGATGTTGTGGGCCTATATTTCTGCTGGAGGTCCTGGACATCTTATTTAGACACACAGCATCATGGATTCTATCAAATACCAACAGATAAAATATATCAATAAGTGACTGACTCTGTTAGAAATCTTATAATGGGCCATGTTTGGATCTTCCAACCATACAATAATCCAAACACAAACCTCAAAAACAACACAAAAATGGGTCACTGAGCACAAAACCAAGCTTCTGCTATGGCCATTCCAGTCCTCTGACCTGAACCCTGTAGAAAATGAGTGGGTGAACTGAAGAGAAGAAGCACCAACACGGAGCTGGGAATCTAAAGGGTCTGGAGTGATTCTGGATGAAGGAATGGTCTCTGATCTCTTGTCAGGTGTTCTCTAACCTCATCAGACATTATAATTGGCAAATGGCCAATGTGTATTAGAGAAAAACATTTATTTCATAATGATATTTCCCTCCATTTTAAATTCTTATTATCCAATGAAACGTTAGATTTTTAAAAATTTTAAAATAAAAGTTCAAAAGGATTAACAATGCAGATAAATTTTCACAGCCTTCTTTGATCATATATATATATATATATATATATATATATATATAATAGAAAACATATTTTAAATAGTGCTGTCAAGCGATTAATCATATCCAAAATAAAAGTTTTTGTTTACATAATGTTTGTGTACTGTGTATATTTTTATGTATATACAGTAAATACACACACATGCATGTATATATTTAAGAATGTTACATTTATATATTAAATATATTTATATATGATATAATGTATATGAATATAAATAAATATATGTAAATATTTTCAAAATATATGCTGTATGTGTCTTTATATATACATGATAATTATACACAGTACACACACATATATCATGTAAACAAACACACATTTTTTTTCCCGATGCGATTAATTGCTTGACAGCACTCATTTTCAATTTTAATATTTTCTAATATTACTGTTTTTATTGTATTTTTAAATAAAATAAGTAACAATACTGGTGCATCTAACAAGCCATTTCAACTTTTGTTAAATTTCCCTCACATCTCTAACAATCGTGTTTGAAGTTCACCTGTTATTCTCATTAACGGTTTGTTGTTCACTATTGGCAGGATTTGTGTGTTGCACATAAATATTTCACTATTTCTTACATACATGAAAACAGATACATAAATGCTCCCATCAGAATTCCTCTCATGCAATATTAGCATGCATCTCAGCGTGGCGTCCATGTTTTTGCTCCTCCAGATGTGTTTAATTTCCTACCTTATATCTGTGAGAAATCCAATTTCTCTCTCTCGCTCGCTCACTCTCCTCACACATACTTACCAGGCTGACAGGATGATTCTAGTCAGTGTATGGGATTGCTGTGACGCCTGGTGCTCAGTCTGTGAACGGAGATCAATACTTGGTGAAATGAGTCTGGTCGTGGCTCTAGAAATAGCCCTCAGCAGAGAGATGTTCCACAGAGAAAGCTTTGTTAGCCACAGTGTCAGCTGCAATCTCCAGCACTGTAAAACTCCCTGTCAGAGGCAGTCGTAAAGAAGCTTCATAAAAAAAGAAACAGAACATATCCAATTGAGTGTCCAGTCCTGGAGAGGAACCTTGAATTTTATGGTGTATTTTCATACTTGGGCGAGTAAATATCCCTCGATATGGGGAATTGTTTTTTTGCAGGTTGTATTTTATACTTCTGTAGGTCAACAACAAATTTTTGCATTCACACAGAATAATATGGTTTTCAGTAGGCGTGTGCGATATTGACAAAAAATAATATCTCTATATTTTTTGTGATTTTAATCGATAAGGATAATTAGATGATATTTTGCTGAGTGTGTTATTGTGCTGGTACCTTAAGGACTGCTGTGGACAGCTGGCTCCTAAAGTTACTGATATTCTTCATATTCTGTGTGGTAGTCAGTTCACACTAATAGAAATGAATATTTTCCAATACGTTTAATATGATTTTTACATTTTGTGGGCATTTTTACCTTTATAAAGCCATTTGTTTTCTAAAAATGTCCATTACCTTTTGAGTCAAATTCTCACGTTTAACCAGTGAATTATAATAATAAAACATTTGGGCTGTTACCAAGCAAATGAGATCAGTATCAACAAAATTCATCTTTGCAATGCAGAGGAAATACAGAAGCTGCATCCGAAGTGGCATTTAGATATATTTACACACTGTTTAATGCAGGACATAAATGCATTTAACCTGCAATTACAAATGCATATAACATTTTTGATATATTAAACATAAAACGTTGAATACTGATATTTGAAATTATTAATAATTATTAAATAAAAGAAGATACTTTGAATGTGAAATTAAAATCGCCAGTAGGTGGCAGCAAGTCACTGTTAATAATTGAGTCATTGCGATTGAACCGAATCATTTAAATGGTTGATTCATTTAGAAACAAAACGGCGTCATGACAGCGTTGTGGCTGTGTTTGGAATTATTTTTTGTTGGCGAAATAGTGCAAAAACAGGAAATATGGTGTCTAAAACGTAAATCTCTTAATTAAATTCTTGTTTTTTTAACTGTTGAAAAAAATACATTTCACATTTGTAATCATGGTAATTGTTGGAGAAAAAGGGCACTCTTTGTGTGAAATTGATTAACTATATGAAGTGGTATAAATATATACATTTTCTGCCCCCATGTCTTGAATTTAAGATCATTCTAAATGTATTTTATTAGACTGAATCATGCAGTGAAAAAACAAACTCTACACGCACTTGTCTAGACTTAACGTAACGTGTGTGTGCACTGGGGTGTTTTGAATGGTTTTTACAAAATACTTGAAAATGACAAATCGCACATCGTTAAAACAACAACATGCTTATCAGAAGTGCAAACGAAGTCAAACCAGTGGAGTGTGAGAAAAAAAATGCTGTCATGTGTGAATATACTCACAATGAAGTTCTTTCGTTTGTCGTTTAGAGGAAAAATATGTTTGATATATACGCAAACAGTGGTTTACAGGCAACATCCCGTTTAATTGAATTTGTAATTAGGGTTAGCAGGGCTCGCAAAATTTCAAAATCCCTGGTAGCCCTTCGGGCAGGTACTCTTCAGATTTTGGTAGCCCGAAAATTAATATAACTAGCCCGAATTAAAAAAAATACTATTTTATTTTATTATTATTATTATTATTTTTTTAAATATAGAAAATCAGATAGGAGTTTAAATGTCAATCAAAAATATTTTCAATACACAAATATCAACAAATATGAAGGAAGGCATTTTATTTCACTATTTACAGGGTATCTGCAGAATTTTTAAAAATATATTTAAGGCAATTTATGACCCATTTTAAGAGCTGCACAAGTAAAATGAACACAGATTGAGCGGGGTTGGACAATGTCTATGGTAACATACAGTTTTGAGCCATAAAATTACATGATTTACAGTTCAGATACAGGTTTTCACAAAAACAAAATTCTTATACAACAGCGTTTCAGGCTATAGACCGTTTTTATGAAAAGGGATCAATCAAGCATATAAATTATTATGTTAATTTAAAACCTATAAATATTACTGTCTTAATTGTTTAGATTTTTAGAGGGCACATCAACTTCTTTCTCATTTACAACTCTTATGTGTTTGCTGCGTAAAAACATGAGTTGATATTTGCATTGATCTGACCATAAACAGCAAGGCTTATTGGAAATGCAAATTCATTCTCTGCCACGAGGTGGCGCTTTAGGAGCGCTGAAATATTGCGGTTTCCCCGGAAACGCTGTACACAAAGCAGCTCCGCACTCATAAACGCTGCTTTATCAGGAATTATAGGTAAAATCAAATTAAAATGCCAACGACATGTTTCTGAGGACAGTCGGTTCCCTTCAGATACATTCACATAAATACATCTGCGCCGCGGTTTGACTTGAAACGTGCAGCGCTCATTATTTATTCAATGACATCATTGCCTTTTGAAGTTTAATCCTGCCTTATCGTGACTCATGTCTTTCCGTCCCCAACTGTAAGACCTCTTGAAATTATAATTAAGACATTTCTCATACCATTTAACGTATTTAAAACTTTTTATGGCCTTAATTTTGATACAACTCACTTTCAGAGTTTATAAGGACCCGCGGGAGATCTGTATTTAAGGAGCCCGTCGGGCAGGCGGTGATACATTTTGGTAGCCCGACTGGAAAACACAATAGCCCCGGGACGTCGGGGTAGCGATTTTGCGAGCCCTGGTTAGGCACGCTTTCCTCGATAACAAGGTAAATGCACAACAAAAATGACAGTGGTGAGAAAACAGCAGTTAAGAAAGCGTCTGATCATAGAGATATGGATGTTTGTACCAGCTCTGCAATCAGCACTCAAAGTCATGTCACGTTTATACTCTGAGGTCCAATTAAAATGTTATCAAGACTTTTACATCAAAAAACATCACAATTTAGGAGTAATGGGCAATATTCTGTATAGACGTGGCAGATTGTAGACTCGGAAGTAAACGCCCACTGCTATGATTGGCTAACACTTGTGTTTGACAGTCTACATGCTTCATTCACAGATGGATGCTGCTGGGATTTAGGTTAAAAATGCATAAATACTCATATTAAACAATCTGATTAACAGACAAAGCAATAGTGATCACGTAATAAAAACAGTTACTCACAATTGTGTGTTGCGACATTGCTGTCGGATCTAATATAGCTGGCACAACGTCTTTTAGTTTCAATGTTTCTCAAAATCCTGCATTGAATTGTGCCTTGTTTGTAAACGAATCTGCAGTAAAATTAAGTGAACAAAGGGCCGAGTTCTTACAGGCGTGGTCCGGAACTTCATTAACAAATCCTAACGTTGGGATCAGAAGGAAGTAGGATTGTCAAAAGTACCGACCGCGATACCATTCAGTACTGAAATAATAAAAACGTCCAACCAGAACACTTTAAAAACTGTGTAGCGATACCCTTAGCTGGTTTTAACTGTAAGTAGCTGGTTCTAGCCTGCCCAACTAAATAATAATCGAAATTTTTGTTTTTTTCCCAGCAGGGAATGGTAATCAATGCAATCAATTTATCAATATAAATTATTTCTGTAATAGCCAATGCTAGTGTTCAGGATTTTTTTCTATTAATGGTCAGCTAGTTGTCCCTAATTGCATCAAATTGGTCTTTATTATTCTGAGTGTCACAGTTGTCCTATGATGGCGCTGTTGTCCTCTCTCTCTTGCGCTCGCTCTCTCTTTTATCTCTTTCTGTTTGTCCCTGCTTTTGAATAATTCCTCTCCACTGAAATGGGTGAAATTGTGCAGAACACAAGGCCTGTGCAATGATTATCCTGATGGATAGTACAATGATGAGACGAGTCATATGCTGTTGCTGATGGAAGTTCTTAGACATTTTCCCTCTCCCCTAAGCTTTTACCTCACCCTCTGAATCTGACACATCACTTTGCCAAGATTTGTGGCCACAGATTGAAATCAAGGTGGAGGGATATTTTCTTTTTATTCCCCCTTGCTGTGAGAACGGATGAGATGAACGGTCAAGCAGATGTTTTTTCCCCTCCTTTTTCTCTCTCTGTTGGTTGAGTACTTAAGTGCTTTAGGGGCTAAATCAGTTTTACTCTATGACTAGATGCTTGGATGATTGTCAAAACCAAATCAAATTTTAGTCTGTAATCTGATTAGAGCCTTTTAACAACCGCAGTGAGAAAGAATCTGTTGCAAGATATAACAGAGATATTAGAAAGTGTTTTAAAATGGCCCTTTTCAGCCTAATTTAATTTCAAATCACTTTAGTATATATATATATATATATATATATATACACACACACAGTGCTGGGCAGATTACTTACAAATTACAGTCTGTTTTTCATTACAAATTACATGATAAAAATTGTAGTCAGTAATGTAATCTAAATGACTCTATTTAGGTAATGTATTCTGACTACTTTTGGATTAATTTTAGATTAATTTTGACATAAATTGTTTAGTTTTAAATGGGATTATTGTTATTAAAAACAAACAAACTAAAACAAAAAACAAACAGAAATCAAATATAGCCTATGACCATTAACCAGCAACAGAGAACATGCGAATGTGAACAAACATCAAATGAACAAACATTAATAAACATGAAAACAGTAATGAATAAATGAATGAATGAATGAATGAGGCATTTGTATGACATGGTCATATAATTCAATGACATGGTGAAAGTATTCCAGGTTTTAAAAGTTTTTGTCAGTTATACAATTTTATTAACAGGGAGGTGCTTTTGTCCCCAATTTCAGATGCATGGTTTGCTAATTAATTTACATGACATTTACATGGCCAGTCTATGTTATGAATACTCACTGTATTCAATATGATACATGGTAGATTTTTTTTAGAAAGAGAAAAAAGAATTAGGGTGACAATAAATTATGAATAATTTACTGGCATTGTGTGAATAATTTGTAATCATATAATCCATAAAAAAGTAACTGTAATCTGATTAATGAGCATTTTAAAACATAATCTAATTACAAGTAGTGCATTTTGGAATCGGTGCAAAATCCTTTGAGTCTTTACTGTTCATCTTAATGGCACGACATAAATGTGAGACCATTCCTAATATAATGATGTAACATTCCAGCAATCTATGCAATGCAGTCTTTTAGTCTGAGCTTTAAATGGTCATTTTTTTAAATCAACTCTTCATGTTTGATGTCTTCCTGTGAAGTGCAAACCCAAACACCCTGCCTGAGATGTTTGATGTGCCAGATTTGAGCCCCACTGGCTCAGAAAGATTTGCTGACAGCCACCCTATTATTCCAGACACAATTCCATTCTAGATGGCAAATTATGGGCCATCAAACTACATCAAAGAACATAGACATTCACACCTTAGCAGCGAAAGCGGGTGGTTTCGCTTTTATATGTCTCTGTTGCATGAAGAAGCATCGTTATGTGTTACATTCCTGTACACAGATGTTGCTTGAGGCATGATGCAAAGATAAGCACTTGTTCTTTCAATAATTGTAATCTAGTTTAAAGGTGCAGTGAATTTTTGTGGGGGAAACACAGTTATTTCAATAGGAATCCACTATTGATTCACTGCAGAGGATCCATTGGTGAGCTAGTGATGTAATGGTACATTTATCTTGGATGGCCTGAGGGTGAGAAATCTTTCATTTTTGGGTGAATCCTTTAAGTCACAGGTGTCAAACACAGTTCCTGGAGGGCCACAGCCCTGTAGAGTTTAGATTAAACCCTAATTAAACACACCTGATCCAGCTAATCAAGTACTTGTTGGAGCAGGGTTGGAACTAGGGGCCCATCAACAGGGTTCCTGATATATCAAAGGTCTTGCTCTTTTTTAAAACAGCCATTATTCCCTTTAGCTTAATTCACAGCCCTGCAGAACCAACATTTGCTACATCTTGTTGCTAGTCAGTTGCATGTTCTCTGATGTCAGATAACTGACCTGGACTAAAAGGCTCAAAACTTTCTGATATTGATTTCATGGGGTTTTTAAAAGTTAAAATGTTTTACGGTTATTTTCTTAAGACGTTTAGTCAGCTCTTGTTTATATTACATAATATTTCATGTCTCATATAGAATGTCCATAATATTTTAAGTACTTGTCCATAAGCTGTATGCATTCAGTCATGTTTCAAGTAATTTTTCTTAGAGTTTCGAACACTTCTTCTGACACAACCATATGCATCATGTCCGTGGGCACATCATTATGCAGAGATAGCTTTGACAGTTCTCCGTATTTCATTGTGAAAAGAGAACTGAGAATGTTAGAAGTCAAATTTTAAGAGCTTTCTGACTTTTTTTTTTTTTTTTAGAATACTCAGTGGAAAATGTGTCATATCAGATAACTGTGAAGAAGGAGAAGATTCCATTTTAATGGAAAAAAAAATGAACAATTTATCAGCTTGAATTGTCCTCTGCGATCAGTCAAGTACAACACAGAGAATCGAGCTTCAGTTTCTGTCAAGTTCAATCCTTTTTAAGGAATACAGAATGACTTCTGCTGTACTTCTGACTTCTGTTTACAAGGGTTGGGTTTTTGGACTGCTTTAGACCATTAGGACATGAACTGAGAAAAAAAGAGCTTTGTTCTATTAAGATATCATTGATTTTGCAAAATCATACCCTTATTATTATTTCAGTATGTTTTTGTTTTATGGTTGTTTAAAGTATTATCTAATATAAAAATAACTGAGCATGAAAAGTAGGTTGCTTTAAATACACTATTTTCTTATCATAATCTCAAAGATGGCAGGATATATTGTGCATATTGACTAATTTTGAGGCAATGGAAGCATATATAATGGAAATAAAATTGGGCCCAATATATAGCCTTGTGGAAGCCCCCCAAAATATTTACTAACTCTACAGAGAGTGTTCTCCCTTCAAGAGAGGATGAAAACCATTCAAGTCAAGTCAAGTCACCTTTATTTATATAGCGCTTTTAACAATACAGATTGTGTCAAAACACTTAACAGTATCAAATTGGAAGATAGAGTGTCAGTAATGTATAATGGTAAGATTAAACACTCAATTTTCAGTTAAAGGCATTTCATTATTGAATTCAGAGATGTCATCGTCTAGCTCAGTTTAGTTTAAATTAGGGCTGGGCGATAAATCGATTTTATCGATTAACTCGAATGTGTAGTTCACGTCGATTTGTTTGAATGAAAATCGGTTTTCTCTTTAACATCCGCCGACGCTCCCGTAGTCCCGAAAGGGCTCAGCCCTCCCGACGCGCGTTTGCCATATTAGAGTTTAGGTAGGGTTTCGTGATCCTCCCGCAATCCGCCGCATCCCAACGTGTTCGGAAAGATGACGTGTACTGCGCAATGCGGATCCCTTAAAGCAGTGTTGCGCGGCTCACGAGACTCATGCGGCTCGCCAAGCTTTAATTTGTGGCTCGCATGGCAGTAAATAATACGATTATATGAGCAATACAGAGATTTCATAAAAACATTAAAAAAACAAGCAGGGCTATAACATAACCCATAAAAAAACTCACACCGTGTCTACACCGGTCGTGAGCGTCGCGGTGCGATCAGGGCTTATGATTTCCGCGATGCGGAAAACGCAGACGG
This sequence comes from Onychostoma macrolepis, assembly GCF_012432095.1. Lineage (NCBI taxonomy): Eukaryota > Metazoa > Chordata > Actinopteri > Cypriniformes > Cyprinidae > Onychostoma > Onychostoma macrolepis. Next base: position 3,120,546 of record NC_081156.1, read on the forward strand.
AATCACGGAATCTAGTTATAAAAACAGAATGTACTGTATAACGCGGAATGTCATTGAATTTGTCAAAGTTTGGATGAATAAATCAAAAGTAGGTCATTACACTTAAATCAAATTGCGATATGAACTAGTATCTGTAAATGTTAAGCTGCAAAAATACCATTTAAATATGAATCCTGCGTGTCTCCTTATGAATGAATGCACAGACGCGCAGTTTCGTTTGCGACACACATACTGAAGCGCGCAGTGTTTTCAGCGTCTACTGTCTCGCCAAATGAGGTCATAAATACATGAACAACAGTCAGTGTCTGCTCTATTACAAATAATAATTTTTTTTTTAAATACCCAAAACAGCGGGATTACAAGATGGATATAGACTAGAAAGATATTTAAACTCGCTCTACCCTTACGTCCATGACATTGACTCACTGCGGAGAATAAATACAAGGGAGGAAAATGTATATTTCTTCTCTCCTTACTCTGTTTATGTGGTAAGTGACATTTTATGTACTGTAATGTAACTGTAACAGGCAACCGTTAGCAATCGTTATTCGTTTTCCGTGCCTTTCTGAATACGGATTCACGCTTTGGGCACACCTCCTAACCCCCACGATGTCATCGTCCATCCTTTATCAGAACTACCTCCTATCTACTGAATAGCAAGATGTTAAACTTGTGTTTAAAGAAAACTTATCAAAAAGGGTCACATAATTTTATGTTTTATGTTACGTTTTATGTTATATGTTATGTTATGTTACATTTTCACTGTTTACAATGGCAGGGCCTGCCATCTTGTCTCTTTGGCTTGTTGTTTCTGATTGCACTTTAACCCCAAGGGGGAAATCCAGATCAAATCCCAGAAGGGAAAATCAAAACAAAATAAAGTTAAAACTTGTTTTGAACAATTTCTTTGTCATCTGCAGATTGATTTTAAGTAGGGGAGAAAAAATTTAAATCGTAAATCGGATTTTTTGTGAAAAAATCGGGGGGTTTTTTTTAGGCCATATCGCCCAACCCTAGTTTAAATAGTATCTGTGCAATCAAATCGGCGATAATCGCTAAAAATTAAGTGTCCCCAAGGACAGTCCTTTGAATCTCTGCCCACCATCTTAAATGCTTCAGCAAAATTTCACAATCTAGGGTTTTGAATGCAGCACTAAGATCAAGATGGAGTAGAATTGGACACTTTTCTGAATCATCAGTCAGCAACAGGTTGTTAGACACTTTGAGGAGGGCTGACTCTGTGCTGAGATGTGCTCAAATCCCAGATTGCAATTGATCAAAAATGTCATTTCCATTTAAAAAGGGGGAGAGCTGATGATAAACAACCTTCTCTAGGATTTTTTGATTAAAAGGACAGTTTTGATGTTTGTTTATTATTTAGTGAAGAAAATGTTGCACCACAGCACCGGTACCACTTAATAATTTTAATGTTTATGTCATGATTATTACTTTGCCAAAATGGCAAACTTTCTATAAAATGGGAAGAATTAAAAACAGCTAATATAATATTTAGTTTGACCTCCTGAGGGTTTTTGAAGGTTACAGTCCCTCCTTTCACTAACCATTTGTCCAGAAAGAAAAACAAGCACTTTTTGACTGTGACAATAACTATTTTGCCTGAATGTTTCATTGCCAAATTTTGCCCATGAGTCAGAAAAGCTAAATGATGCGATGTTTTCTGTTCTTCTTTCCCTCCTCACAGAAGAAGTCAGTCATAGTGACCAGTCTGATTGTGGCGGTGTCTCTGTTTTTGTTGGTGATCAATTACTCAGAGAAACCCTACTTCCTGCTGCAGCCTGTATTCGGCCAGAGCTTCAGTAGAAACTGGATGTTCTCTCGCCCGCCACACAAAGCCTTCAAACCCCACCACGGCTACCTCAGTGTCCCCGACCAGGAGGTGAGACTAGAACGCACTTAAAACATTCAGTGGCTTTACCTAGTCTTACACTTTTGAGCTGCATTATATTTAAAAAGTTACGAACTGGATGAAAAAGATGTAGATTTAGCTGACCAATGGAACTGTTGGCTTGGACCGTCAATGTAGATGCAGAATCATTTAAAAGAAAGTTTTCAGTAAGACATATTTTAGTATTTCATGTTTGTCACATTATCAATATCAGTATTATGCAACCAAAAGTGCCTAATAAAATTTTACACTGCTGTGTTTTACAATGTGGAAAGTGAATTTCATTTTGTTTTTACTGCACTGGCCATTACATCATTTCAAAAATTTGGAAGGACTTACTGTCACATTTTTAATAAATAATATTGTAGTACACCACATAATTTATTTGTACCAAATGTTGAATTTATTTTATGGTCAGTCATATCATTCTAAATATACAAATTATTAGCAGGTTATGAGTTACTCACACTGCGAGTTTTATATGTAGCAATAAAGTACTCTTAAAGCCTTTTTCCACTTAATAATAGTTTCCAAAATATGAAAAAAAAAACTTGTTTTTTGTTTCCGAGTGCTAATGAGTTTGTTGTTAAGGCTGAATTCTACAAGCATAAATATTTATGAGGACGTTAACAATAGTTGTATCCTATTTTGCCTCAAGATGTTGTCAAGGAAGTGTTGATGATGAAAGAATCTGCAGCCCAAATGTTTAAGTGAAGTTTTGCCAAGTCATTTTTTTTCATATTCAAGGTCATTGGAGAGTTTTCCCTATACAGAGATGAGGCTTTGACTCATAACTGCCAAGTTCATGTAGATTCAACTGTTCAGGTGATTTATGGCTACAATTAGTGCAGAGAGGTTCGCTTGTTCTCCTACTAACAATGGAACAAAGAAAATGACTAAAAAAATTAATTGGATTTATTGCTTCAATCTGATCTCTTAAAAGCATCCAGCTTTTTAAATGCAATTATGTATGGTTGAAATTGGTCAAGAGGGTTGGATTTATTTAGTTGTTTTTGCTTTCATACTGCTTTATACACAAGTGAGGGGCAGAGACGGTCCTTATACTAAAGCCACGTTGAATACCTTTGTCAAGGTTACAAAGTGCTGCTACAACAGTCATGCCTTTACAAAACATCTTTTAGTTGCTGGGCAGATTCTCTAACTTCCAAATAACTGAGCTCTTTCAAACTCTTCTCCCAAAACAGTTTGTTTTAGACCATAGAAAATCAGAATGAAAATATTGATAATAACTAAAGCTTAGAATATACACCCCTGTAATTCAACAGTAAACGCCATTGACTTTGCAGATTGCCACAAGGCAATTTTGAAACACTTTAATAAATCAAATCTCAGTGAAACGGGCTTTATTATAGAATATGTTTTTAAAATGCTTGACTGCACAACATAAAAGTAACTTTTTCTTGAAAAGAACTCCTCATTGAAATAATCTTGAAAACTATTAAACACTGACAGTATTTAAAGGATTTATGTTTCTTTTAGTTAGCTTACATTTTGTACTACTGTAGCTTAGCTGTAGCTTATACCACTAGTTTATTAGCCTGTTAACTTAGCCTATAACTTCCCAAAGTATGACATTATATGTTTTATATAAATAATACTTTTTTTAAATTATACTGTTCAATTAGGCATTACAAATGACTTACAAAAAAGAAGAAAAAAAAATTGGTACATTCATTCGCTAGTATGTTTCTCTACTATAACTTGTATTTATACCATTTTTTTGTATTTGAATTGTTTTATACTCATAAATAGAACTTAGAAACATGTTCTGGTCTGAAATGATGGAGTGTGGGTGTTGTAGTCAGGAGCATCACATTCACAGTGGAACAGGCTTACCTGTCAGATCAGTGTCTGTGTCTGTCAGCTCAGAGCGAGATGAATGCCTCTCATCTTTCTCCTGATGTTCTTGTCAATACTTTGCTCTGAACTTCTGCCATACACTGAAATGGATTGGGTGGGTAAGTCTGTTTACCATTATTCAGTGAAACCAAAGGAGGCATCTGCAGTATTATTCGTCTAGTAAGCCTGCTAGGTTAAAGAATTATATAGCTGGAAACCCAATTAAAATTCCACTTTCATAATTTAATGTCAAATTTTCAAATTCCGGTAATTTTTCTGTTGTAAAATATTCGCAAATACAACAAGATTTAATCAATTCTAAACTTAAATTGTCAAGCTTTCCACTTTACAAAAGCAAAGTTAATAAAATGGCTGTGAAATGTTAAAAATGTGCAAAATGTTTCTATTTTCATACTTACTGAAGCAGTGTTTGAGGAGGTATTTCAGTTTAACCTGTGTTTAGTGTGCCAGTAGTTCCCTATCTGTCGGTCACTACGAGTTAAGTCGTGACTCGACATTATGGGGTCTTACTTGGGAGCCCGAATCCTCTCTGATTAAGAGAAAATGCCAATGAAATTTGGCTAGTGGATTTTGCATGCTGAGCCACTCCCTGTACACACGGGTATAAATAGGCCACGGGTGCATCCACTCATCATATTTTTGTTTCGGAGCTGAGTGAATGAACACAGTTTGAGATTTACCAGGCAAATTCTCACTTAGAGCCCTGCACGGGCCTCAAATTCAGGCCCTAGCCCTAGAGACGCTCAGGCCCAAGCCTTTTTTTTTCTCCCTTCTCCCAAACAGCTTATACTACTGATTTAGAAAAAACTTTTGGAGCATTTTTGTTCGTTAAATAGAAGTCTATAGATATAAAACAGTTCAAGCATATAACAATTTTTAAACGTTAAACCTAGATAAATGTGTGCTATATCCAATCGTTTGTGCGGAGAGTGGAAGCTAAAGCGTGCTTTACAGGACACGGAGGTGCCAGCGCGATCACTTGCATTTTTTTCAGTGGAAACAACTTAAAATGCATTGTCAGTTTTGCTCATAAAGGTAAGAGTACTACATCATTTGGAACTGTAAAGGGTCTACTTTTATTTGCGTGCACTCACAATATCAACAAAATGTTGTGCTTTTATAAAATAAAGAAAACAAACATGATGCACTTTCTGCCGTCTCAGTCTTGAACAGGAGCACTTCACAAAAATGAGCCAAAACTCAGTGAATACATGCCTCACAGACATGACGAATATATCTATAGAAAGCTTTAAAGCTTTTTTTGGGAAGATACTGGGTTTCAATCATCTCCACAAACTGTCATTAACACCACAGACAGGCCTTATCGCGGACCTACTCCGACCATTCCAGACTTCACTACAGGGGACCCTAGTGAGTTCACCAGACTAAAGATTGCTCTTGAGAACCTTCTACCTCCTGATGCTACTGAGCTCTTCTGCTATCAGATATTGATGGATCATCTGAGATTAGATGAAGCCCGTCTAGTAGATGACTCCTATCTTAACTCACCTTTCCCTTATAGAGATACCATGGCAGCTCTGACTGAAAGGTTTGCAGGGCTCGCAAAATCGCTAGCCCGACGTCCCGGGGCTATTGTGTTTTCCAGTCGGGCTACCAAAATGTATCACCGCCTGCCCGACGGGCTCCTTAAATACAGATCTCCCGCGGGTCCTTATAAACTCTTAAAGTGAGTTGTATCAAAATTAAGGCCATAATTTTTTTTTAAATACATTAAATGGTATAAGAAATGTCTTAATTATAATTTCTAGAGGTCTTACAGTTAGGGACGGAAAGACATGAGTAGCGATAAGGCAGGATTAAACTTCAAAAGGCAATGATGTCATTGAATAAATAATGAGCGCTGCACGTTTCAAGTCAAACCGCGGCGCGGATGTATTTATGTGAATGTATCTGAAGGGAACCGACTGTCCTCAGAAACGTGTCGTTGGCATTTTAATTTAATTTTACCTATAATTCCTGATAAAGCAGCGTTTATGAGCGCGGAGCTGCTTTGTGTACAGCGTTTCCGGGGAAACCGCAATATTTCAGCGCTCCTAAAGCGCCACCTCGTGGCAGAGAATGAATTTGCATTTCCAATAAGCCTTTCTTGCTGTTTATGGTCAGATCAATGCAAATATCAACTCATGTTTTTACGCAGCAAACACATAGAGTTGTAAATGAGAAAGAAGTTGATGCGCTTTCTAAAAATCTAAACAATTAAGACAGTAATATTTATATGTTTTAAATTAACATAATAATTTATATGTTTGATTGATCCCTTTTCATAAAAACGGTCTATACTAGCCTGAAACGCTATTGTATAATACTTTTGTTTTTGTGAAAACCTGTATCTGAACTGTAAATCATGTAATTTTATGGCTCAAAACTGTATGTTACCATAGACATTGTCCAACCCCCCTCATTCTGTTCATTTTACTTGTGCAGCTCTTAAAATGGGTCATTAATTGCCTTAAATATATTTTTAAAAATTCTGCAGATACCCTGTAAATAGTGAAATAAAATTCCTTCCTTCATTTTTGTTGATATTTGTGTATTGAAAATATTTTTGATTGACATTTAAACTCCTATCTGATTTTCTATATTTAAATTAAAATAAAATATTTAATAATAAAATAAAATAGTAATTTTTTAATTCGGGCTAGTTAAATTAATTTTCGGGCTACCAAAATCTGAAGAGTACCTGCCCGAAGGGCTACCAGGGATTTTGAAATTTTGCGAGCCCTGGTTTGGACAACCTTACAAACTAGCCCTCAGAAGGATAACGAAAGTGATGGATGCTCCTGACATTCGATGAGGTGACACAGCAGCCTTTGACAAGTTTGCCTTGCAAATCAGATCCCTTGTCAGTATGCTGGAGACTTTGGGCCATGAAGGTCAGGCTGAATTGAGGTGCGGTTCGCATGTGGAGAGGCTGTTAGGCAAACTTCCTCCTGAAATGAGGTCTGAGTTCAGAAGACATATGTTTTGTCGTCCCGATGCGGTGTATAACCTCCTGGACTTCTCGGAATGGTTACAATATGAGGCCTGGTGTCAGAGCAGCGAGAGCCAGATTTCAGACCGCAAACGAAGGGTAGAGCAAAAGACAGTCTGGGGGAGAGGGTACCTAGGGAACCCTGCTGGCCGTTCAGCTACTGTACTCCATGGATCAGACGAGGGCCCTGCCAAACCACCATCTGGACCTGCTCCGATCTCGTTAACCAGTTCAGGGGTCCTCCAAGGACAGAGTGTTCCAAAGTGTTCTGTCCATACTGTGACAAGATCGACCATTACCTCAGTCAATGCCCTACCTTCAGGTCCTTCAATAAACAGCAAATGACAGATTGGATTCAGACGAATCACCGCTGATGGCGTTGTGGGCGTGCACACCAAGCAGCCAAGTGTACCCTCAAGAAGCCATGTAGTATCTGTAAAGGCAGGCATTTGCAGATCCTTCATGAGGTCAACTCCAAACCCGCGACTAAGGTTCTTGTTTGGTTAATTCAGCGACCGAGACTCTGTATTTGGATAGACCTACGGGATGTAGGAAAGTTCTCCTCAAGGTTGTTAGAATTCTGCTTTGTCACGGGGATAAAACCCTGGATACCTATGCCGTCCTTGACGATGGTTCGGAGAGGACAATTCTCCTTTCCCCTGCAGCACCTAAACTTGGAATCTATGGTCCTGAAGAGAGCCTAGCCCTGCGTACTATCCGACAGGATTTACAAACTGTGACTGGAGCCGCAGTCTCCTTCCAGATTTCTCCATACTGCTGTGAGATGCAAGCTACCCGATCTAAGGAGGATTGAGAGGCTATCAATCACTTGGAGGCCAAGACTACGTGGGTTGATGTCAACTGAATCTTCCGCTATGCAACACCTTTATTGCGCAGGAAGGATTTCCCCTTCTTTTGTGCTCCAAAGGAAGCAGTCATGCCTAATCTCAGAGGCATGGAGCGTCAGCTCGCTCGGTCACCGGAGAAGGCAGAGGTGTATAAGTCTGAGATAAATAAGCTGGAGTTGAATGGTGCTGCCGTCAAACTGCTAAATGAGGGACAGGGAGCCATAGGAGAGAATTGGTATATTCCACACCATATGATCATGCACAATGGAAAAAACCGCTTAGTGTTCAACTGTTCCTTTGAATATGAGGGGCTGAACCTTAATGACTCCTTGCTACCTGGTCCAGTTTTAAGCCCCTCTCTCCTGGGTGTCCTCCTGCGGTTCAGGGAGCATTGTGTAGCCATAAGTGGAGATATACGTGGGATGTTTCATCAGGTCCTGCTACTGCCTGAGGACAGACCACTCTTACGTTTCCTATGGCGTGACCTGCGGCGAGATGATCCTCCAGACACTTATGAGTGGCAAGTCCTTCCCTTTGGGACTACGTGCAGCCCCTGCTGCGCAACCTTCGCCCTCCAGCAACATGTGTCTCGGCACAGTACTCCTGATGAGGATGTGAGATTCTCAGTGGATAAATGCTTCTATGTGGACAACTGTCTACAAAGTTTACCTTCTGCACAAGAAGCACGTCAGCTAGTGGATAAGTTACGTGCCCTCTTATCCCCTGGTGGTTTCGACATCCGCCAGTGGGCCAGTAATGTAGTGGAAGTTGTTAGTCATCTACCTCCTGAAGCCAGGTTCACTAAGCTGGAGTTGTGGCTCTCTCAAGATAAAGCTGACCCACGAGAGTCAACCTTGGGCCTGAGCTGGAACTGCGAGTCAGACCAGCTAGGGTTCAATCATACACCTGTCACATACAATGCTTTGACGATGCGGAGCATTTACCGGGTGCTGGCGAGTCAGTACGACCCCCTTGGAGTCATCCTTCCATATACTACCCGAGCCAAGGTGATCGTGCAGCAGCTTTGGGCAACCCACCAGGACTGGGATGATCCACAACTCCCTTGTGAGCTCTGGCAAGCATGGATAGCCTGGGAAGAGGAACTTAAATACCTTCCACAGGTAACACTCCCCAGATGCTATAACCCCTCCTATATGGATCATTCAGATGTTCGCCGGGAGATCCACATCTTCAGTGACGCCTCTGAGAAGGCATATGGGGCTGTGGCTTACCTGCTGTCAGAAGGTCACCAAGGGGAACTCCACCTTGCCTTTCTTCTAGCGCGATCCAGAGTGGCCCCGTGAAAGCAACAGTCAATACCGAGGCTTGAGCTCTGTGCCGCTCTGATAGGTGCACAGTTGGCAAAGTTGCTTGCAAATGAGCTCACTCTGAATTTGGACAAGATCACCTACTGGACTGACTCCACCATTGTGCTCCACTGGCTCCATTCTGAGTCCTGCCGATACAAGGTCTTTGTAGGCACCCGGGTAGCGGAGATTCAGGAGTTGACCAATCAGTCAAAATGGTGTTACATAAATTCTGAAGGAAACCCTGCCGACGATCTGACTCGTGGCAAGAACCTGCGAGATCTTATTGGCACCAACAGATGGCTTCAGGGTCCAGAGTTCCTACTGCAACCTCAGGAGGAGTGGCCCTCTCATCCCACCTCACGCGTTCCTGACTCCAAAGACACCACTGAACTTAAAGGAGGAACATTCTGTGGGATAACTATCACCACACCATTGATCCATGATGGAAAGAAATACAGTACCTGGACAGAATTGGTGGAGGCAGTCGCGCAGGAACTGCATGGGGCGGCCGCCCAGGATGATTTCCCTCCAGCTAGTACCTATGGAGAGGCAGAGACTGTTGTTCTGAGAAGGATACAGATGGACAGTTTCCCTGAAGATTATCAGCTGCTGAGAGTTTGACCCAGAAAATCAAGTCATATGAGTCGGAGGACGACTGAGGCGAGCAGAAGCCCTTGACCCACATACAGTGCACCCTATCGTACTCGACCCTCATCATCCAAACACCCAACTGCTTATTAAGGACTATGACACTCGACTCCATCACCCGGGACCTGAGCAAGTGTTTGCTGAGCTCCGCAGGAGGGTGTGGCTTCTGAGGGGCAGAGAGGCCATTAAGAAACATCAAAGGTCATGCCTCGAGTGTTGTAAGTGGAGGTCAAAACCTGCAACTCAGCAAATGGTTGATCTTCCTCCTCCAAGACTCAGATTATTTAAGCCTTCGTTCTATTCAGCGGGAATGGACTGTTTCGGACATTTCATAATAAGACTGGGACGCAGGACTGAAAAAAGGTGGGGTCTCCTATTTAAGTGTCTCACCACTCGGGCTGTGCACATAGAATTGCTAACCTCTATGGACAGTGACGCCTTCCTGATGGCACTGAGAAGGTTCATTGGTCGACGTGGCCAGCCAGCAGAACTGTACTCCGACCAGGGCACAAATTTCCGAGGTGGAGATACTGAACTCCGAGAAGCCTTCAGCAAACTCAGTCCAGACCTACAACAGCTGTTAGCCAAACAAAGGATCAGGTTCCACTTCAATCCTCCAGCTTCTCCAGATTCTGGACTGCGTTCATAAGGCAGTACCTACCAACAATGCAGACAAGAGGCAAGTGGCAAAGATCCTCACCTGACCTTGAACCTGGCACTGTAGCCATGTTAGTTGACCCCTAACTACCTCGGTCCTTGTGGCAGATCGGAAGAGTAACAAAAGTCTGCAGATGGACATGTCAGAACAGTGGAGATCCAGATAAAGGACAAGACGTATACCCGACCTATCGCTCGTCTGATTGTGCTTCCTGAAATCCCTGAAGAGGATGAGCTCCCTGAAAGTAAAGACAGACAATAGAAAACCTGAATCACTTTCCAACAGAGCAAATTTACACCTAAATTTGTGGGCGGCAGTGTTGGAAACGCGGGGCTTAGTGCCCCCTTTCGATCATCGCCATGACGCAGCAAAATGAAGCGAGAGAGAGACTTGTCCTGGGAGCGGGAGAAATAATCGCCTTTTGTGTGTTATAATGTACGTCTGTGACTAATTGTGAGTACCCGCTCTGCTCTATAGACTACTCTTGTTAATCCTAATATTCAGATACGAGACAATTTGGTATTTGTCCGCTGTTCGCGATCGAACGTGTGAAATGAGTGTAAGGCTATGCTAGCGCATTCAGCGCACTCCCGAGCTGTTCACAAATATGATATCACTATTTGTATTATCATCCTGTTCCGTACATTTTTATTCATATCATCATGCTGCTCTATTGGGAACTATTACTGTGAAGTTTATATAAGAGTACTTAATTGTTTGGATTTGTGATATTCATTGCAAGCCAATTTGGGGATTTTGTCACCAAATTTAGCTACTTTCTCATTGTTGCTGCGACTTTTATTAATTTTTTGCGACAAGGAGCTATTTTAGCTATATTTAAATACAAATAGTGATTTTTTGGAGATTTTTTTTTTTTACTTGGCCACACCTTGCCGTAGGCCCGTGACCTCCCACATTTACTCTCAATCATACCAATGAGTCTGTGCACAGTGTGCAGTGAACACGCATCAGTACACCTGCCATTCAGATATGATGGCACGCACCACCATTTCATTATAAGCTTCAAGATGGTGGAGAACAAATATGAAAAATTTGGATTATATCAGGGCACCAACTACTCAGTGCATGAACATCTTGTTTTAACCACAGACACAAATGTTATACCACAATTCATGCACAATCATGTCAACCAGATACTGAGAGACAGTGCATCATCGTGTCATGTGTGCTGGGATGCAGTATTTTGCACTTTGCAGTATAAAACACATGCAAATAGAAAAAGCACCAGCAAATCAAGAACATATCTTCATCAATTTGACAGCAGGTGCTGCAAATGCTCACAACACAAACAAATAAAGAAACACACTGCAAATGCTCACAACATAACCAAATAAAGAATTGTATTTGCGTTTCTTGTGTTGTGAGCATTTGCAGCGCATGTGTTGTCAAATTGATGAAGTTGTTTTCTTAATATGCAGGTGTTTTTTTTTTCCTATTTGCAGCGCGTTGAGCTCTCTCGGCCACCGTATAATAGAGTATGTTGACTGAAATAAATTTGTATGAATAAAGGTTTTGTTTTTGGAGAATCATAATATCTCTTATCTGTTGTATTTGAGCAGGACAGGGATGCACTTTGGTGACACATGAAACAAATGCCTAACATTGTGTGTCTTTACATAATTTCCATCATGTGCTTGCAGATCACAGGAAGAATTTACTGATTCAAATGTGTCGTGCAGAGTTACAAGAAAGCATTTCCTAAATTTCACTTCAGAATTTTGTATACTTTTGTTGTATTTTTTATACTGTCATAAAATTGTACTGTCATTGTAAAGTATATATTTACTTTCCTTTACCAATTTTACCTGTAATTACTTTCTTTTCATATTTGGCGACTTTTTGTGAAAAATGGAGATTTTTGTGGGTGGTTCTAGAGATTTTCTGAGGGAGGGGTTTGGCAACACTGATTGCAAGTATACGGGCACTTTCGGTTTAACGTGCCGATTATGTTTACATAAAAGAGCACAGCACTAAATTGTGTTGTATATTACCGCAGAAAGTTGATACTGTATATTGTATTTACACACTACATTGTATAGATTAATGTGATTTGTTTTGATACAGAAGTCAAGTATTGTTATGCTGATTATTTCTTTTATTTCTGTTTTATTGTAGAACCACACACACATACACCCTCCAATACATCTTCAGTGTTCAATAAACCCCTTTTGATTGAAGTTGACTGCCTGATCCACTCCTGTGTTCTGATCGACACACCAAGAGGAAGGCTAGAGAAATCCGAACCACCTTAGAATACAATCCTAGTTCAGCTCCATAACGCAGCCAATGAGCTTATGTAGCACATGTGTCAAATAATATGCACTTGTTGCTAATCTTAACCATAGGCCAGTAGGTTCAACTATGGAGATGCAATTGAAACAACAACAATTAAGTTAAAATAAATCTTTGTATTGAAAATAAATTTAAATGCTTTTCCAACAATCTGTCACAACTTTTCAATATCACGTCACAATTACATCAAATTTCAACTCCATTGAAATTAATAAAACAATTTCACCTGAATCTCTAGTTGGTTGTTAGATTAATAGGGTGCACCCTCTAGGCTATGCAAATTTCTTAGAATGCAACACCTTTGATATCACCGTAACATTTACAGTGTTCAAAATTAATAATTTTGACTGTTCACTTTATTACAATAACTCCTTGATGTTGAACACAAGGCAAAATAAACAGTTGGGAAGAAACAGTTCAAAGCTCAGTTCAAACTATTTGTTTGGAGAATTCAGTACACAAAAGAAAAGAAAAGTTCAGTACATCTGTTTGAAATGTTCCGTTGGAAAAAAAAGAAAAGATTCAGTTCAAAAAGATTTGATTCAACAGTTCCAATTTGACAAAAAAACAACTCCTTCCGAGTAAAAATAATACTCCTGAACAGTCACTTAAACAGCTCAGTTCAGTTTATGAAACGAAGCAGGCAATCAAAACTTTCCTACCCATTTCCTCGGGTGATGGTTGGAACGCAACTCTCACAACAATCAGTGTTGGGAAGGCTCAATCTCGCTGGGAAGGCTCGCCATCTTACATCATCACACTGAAATAAACGTAGTTCCAACGTAGGACAAAAAACCTGACCTGCATATACAACAGGCAGCTTTTAGTTCACAAACAAATTAAATTCACTGTTTTCAGTCACACATCAATACATACTAACACATACAGTATTTCCCTTTTTAACATTTAACAGTTATATTTTCATTGTACTTTGGTTTAGATAACGTCACGCTATTTAAACACAAAAAAATTGTTCATTCGTTATCATCATCAACAAAATATAACATTAGAAACTCCTATATACAATCGTTTTTAACCATTACATCCCTTTTGTCTTGTAAAACATCAGAACTCATCAGTATTTCACTCCAACAAAGAAATAAGTTTTTCACTCTCTAACTACTGAATACATTCCTACACATTTAATCACATTTGTAGCAGTACTCACCAAATCCAAAGAAAATAAACAAGGTTTCTGTTTTTATCTTCTCTGACGTATCTTAACTGTCTTAGAACAACACTGCTACTTGTTTCTCATCAGCCTCGAAGAGAAAAGAAAATGGCTACTCCCATCCCAGCGACTAGCGTGGTGGGGCGGGACTTCAATTTAGACTTCACGTAATTGGAAAATCATTAAAATGTCAATCGTCACACTAAAATGCTTTTTCACTTTAGATTCCTGCAGCGTGCTTTCAAAGTTTCTCTGAAACTCAACAGCTAGATAAGTAAACGGTCTTCAATCTGATTTCAGTGGATTATAACATTTGTCAGATTTACATTTTTAAACTAGAAAACATACAAGTTGTAAAACTACGTGCAGGTTATTAGTGTGAGGAGTAATTACAAAGCATGTCTTGTTCATATAACAGCACTAGCATTAGCAGCAGCAGCAAGCAGTTTTCCTAGTTCATGTATGTGAGAATCAGTGTTGGGGAGTAACCATGGTTCCCCGAGGGAACGAGACGCTGCGTCGATAACGCTTTGGGAACGCCCCTGTGTTCCCACGCTCTGAAACACGTGTGTAATCCGTCCGAGGGAATCCCGGCTGACGTCACCGGCGGAGATGACGTAGCGACAGCGGCAGCTTCAAAGTGAAGGAAGCGCTCGCAGGGGTGCAGATAGTATGGCATGCGACGCAGCGTCTCGTTCCCTCGGGGAATCATGGTTACATACGTAACCTGGGACGTTCTCCTTCGGGAACTCGAGCTGTGTCGATAACGCTTTGGGAACGACAATGCCCACGCCACCATACTGACAAATCCCTGCCTAGTGTGGAACGGCACAGCTTAGGCCGAGAGGACTGAGGAGCCAGGAGTGGCATCAAGGTCAAGGCTGTAGAACCTGACAAAGGTCAGAGGGGTGGACCATCCCGCAGCATTACAGATATCGTGCATTGAAACACCAGATGAGAAGGCCTTAGAGGCCGCCATACCTCTAGTAGAATGAGCCCTGATCCCCAGAGGTGAGGGGAGATCAGAAGACTCATATGCAGTGGTAATAGCATCCACTATCCATCTGCTGAGGGTCTGCTTGTTAGCAGGAAGACCCATCTTATAAGGACCGTAGCACACAAACAGTTGGTCCGACTTTCTCCACAGGGCAGCTCTGTGGACGTATGTGTCCAGTGCTCGCACTGAACACACACAATTAAGCTTTTCCTGGTCTGAATCCCGAAAGGGAGGTGGACAGAATGCCTGAAGAATCACTGGCCGTGGAACCACTGAGGGCACCTTCGGGACATACCCCGGCCTGGGGTACAGAAATGCTCTCGCCATACCAGGCGCAAACTCGAGACATGATGGAGCCACTGACAGGGCCTGCAAATCACAGACTCTCTTCAAGGAAGAGATGGCTAAAAGAAATACAGTCTTGACTGTAAGAAATCTCAGACGAACCTCTTCCAGGGGTTCGAAGGGAGCTTTAGAAAGGGCCTCTAGAACCACAGCCAAATCCCAAGTCGGCATCCTTGGGCGAACCGGAGGCCTCAGCCTCCTGGTACCCCGGAGAAATCGTGTTACTAACGGGTTCCTCCCTAGAGACTGCTCACCCACAGGGGTGTGGTGAGCAGCAATAGCGGCCGTGTAGACACTCAACGTGGAGGAGGATAACCCTGAGGCAAATCTGTCTTGCAGAAATTCCAACACTGACCCGATAGGGCAAACTACTGGGTCCAGCTGACTGCTGTGACACCAGGAAGTGAACAGTTGCCATTTAGCAGTGTATGATTTCTTCGTAGAGGGAACTCTGGACTGGAGTATGGTCTCCACAACCTCGTTTGAGAGACCGGATGCTATGAGTTGTGCCCCCTCAGGGGCCACACCCACAGTTTCCACAACTCTGGGTGAGGGTGAAAAATAGTGCCCCCTGCCTGTGAGAGGAGATCCCGCCGGACGGGAATCTCCCATGGAGAGTCTTCTAGAAGGGCTACCAGGTCTGCAAACCATGGACGGCCCGGCCAGTACGGGGCTACTAACAAGAGACGAACCCCGTCCCGGCGAACTCTCGCCAGAACTCCCGGGAGCAGAGCAATCGGGGGGAAGGCGTACAGACGAAGCCTCGGCCACATCTGTACCATGGCATCCAGCCCCAGTGGAGCTGGACGAGTCAGAGAGAACCAGAGGGGACATTGTGAGGTCTCTCGAGACGCAAACAAGTCCACCTGGGCTCGACCGAACTTCTTCCAAATCTGCTCCATCACCTCGGTGTGGAGCATCCATTCCCCGGGCCTCAGCCCCTGTCTCGACAGGATGTCTGCCCTCTGATTGAGGTACCCAGGGATGTACACTGCTCTCAAGGAGAGCAGTTTCCCTGGGCCCACAGAAGGATCTGGCGCGCCAGCCTTTACAGGGGGCGTGAGCGCAGACCCCCCTGGCGGTTGATGTAAGAGACCACCGACGTATTGTCTGTGCGAACTAGCACATGATGGCCTCTCAGGTCTGGGAGAAATTGCTTCAATGCTAGAAATACTGTCCGCATCTCCAGGCAGTTGATGTGCCAGCCGAGATGGGGACCTTCCCACAGACCTTGGGCGGAGCGGCCACTCATGACCGCTCCCCAGCCCGTGAGGGAGGCGTCCGTCGTTAGCGTTTCGCGACGACATGGAGCCCCCAACACGGGGCCTTGTGACAGGAACCACGGTTTCTTCCACATGTCTAAGGCACGTAAGCATCGCCGCGTGACCTTGATCATGCGAAATGGGTTGCCCCTCGGGGAAAACCCTGTGGTCCTGAGCCACCACTGCAAGGGTCTCATGTACAGCAGGCCAAAAGGTATCACGTTGGACGCAGCTGCCATCAGACCCAACAGTTTCTGAAACTGCTTCACAGTGAGTGACTGGCCTTCTCTCACTCTCTTGACTGTCGTGAGGATCGACTCGATACGAGCAGGGGACAGATGTGCCTGCATCGTGGTCGAATCCCACACCACGCCCAGATAAGTGGTCCTCTGTGCTGGAGGAAGCACACTTTTCTTTGCGTTTAGTCTTAAACCCAAGTCTTTCATGTGAGCGAGAACGACATCTCGATGCCGAACTGCTACCTGCTCTGATTGAGCTAAAATCAACCAATCGTCGATGTAATTCAGTATGTGGATGCCCTGGAGTCGCAAGGGAGCCAGAGCAGCATCCACACACTTCGTGAAAGTGCGGGGTGAGCGTGCTAGACCGAATGGAAGAACCCGATATTGGTACGCTTTGCCCCCGAAAGCAAACCTCAGGAACTTCCTGTGTTGAAGAAGGATGGATATATGGAAGTAGGCGTCTTTCAGATCTATAGTCACAAACCAGTCCTCGGACCTGATTTGGGACACGACTTGCTTGATAGTAAGCATCTTGAACTTGAGTCTCATGACTGAGCGGTTCAACAATCGCAGATCTAAAATTGGACGCAACCCCCCATCTTTCTTCAGAACGAAGAAGTAACGGCTGTAGAACCCGGACTCTCTGTCGAGAGGAGGGACCACCTCGATGGCCTCCTTCCTCAAGAGAGTAGCTACTTCTTGTTCCATTACCAGAGCCTGCTCGGGGCCCACCAGAGTGGGAAACACCCCGTTGAATAGAGGCGGACGCGACCCGAACTGAATCTTATACCCTCTCTCTACAGTGTGCAGGACCCATCGAGATACATTTGGCAGAAGCTTCCACGCTGCCATATAATGTACTAAGGGAACCAGTCTCTCGAGACTGGCCTCTGGTGTACTTTGAACTGCTAGCTCGGTGCCCTGAAGCGGAGGACCGGTAGGGGACGGCCGATCTAGCTGTTCTAGAGACTTTATTGGGGGTAGCGAGCCCCTCAGGACCGCTATGTTTCCGGGCGGAGGCTGGGGGATATACTCGCCGGAGACCGATGTGCCCTGAAGCACCGTGGGTGGCAGAGTTGGCAGACCGATCTCCCGAGGGCACTGAGGAGAGACGGGCACCGTGTAATGAGGTGTGTACCGCTCTTCCCCAGAGGGGCCTGCCCTCCGACGTCCTGGACTGAAAGCGTCAGGACCTTTTGGCCGAAGCCTTCTTATTGAAAATGACGGTCCTCAGATCCGTCATTTCCCTTGCGGACTTCGACCTGGAGCGCCGCCCCCCCCTCCTGACTTTCTCTTTGAGGAGGTTTACGAGTGGCGACACTCCGCTTTTGGACTTCTCGATATGAGGAGCTGGTACATGGCTGGGGCTGATTCCGCCTATCAGCCCCACTTTGAGAACGGCGAGGGAGAAATCGCTGAAAAGCTGCCGCCTGTTTTTTAGCCTCCTGAAACCTGTCGAAGACTGTGTTTACCGCGTCGTCGAACAGGCCAGAAGACGAAATAGGGGCATCTAGTAGAAAGACCAATCGATGTTTAACTTGGCCACAGCTCTAGTCACTACCTCCAACAGCTCCTCAAACAAGACAGACTGTGGTGGCAAGTCCACAGACTCGTCTCGATCGGCGCTCGTATCATCTCCCTCCTCAGAGGAAGACAACACAAACGCCGAGCCCTCTCTCGGGGCGGAGGAAACCATTTCAGAACGTGCCTCCGTCCCCAAAGAGTGAGAGCTAGATCTGGCAGGGGAAGAAGGAGAAAAGGACGTGCCCGTCTCCTTTCTTCGTGCCAGATCCATCTCCGATCCCCACGATTTAAGGCGCCGCTCTGCCTCGGCAGAGGTGGGACCCGAACCGCGGGGAACGCTGGCGAGATCACCCTCCTCAAAGAGCGATCTCCGGTAGCGAAGCGTCCGCATTGAAAGACGCACACAATGCGGACAGTCAGCTTCCTCGAGAGCTGACTGCGCGTGCTTCGCTCCCAGACAAGCAACGCACAAACTGTGTGTATCCCCGCCCGTAATGAAGCGAGGGCAGGGAGGAACACACAGCCTGAAACGCTGCTTGTCAGACTCATATTTCTTGCCAGATGCCATATCAATAATAATAATACGGGACAAACAACAGTAAATAGGACGTGAAACACATAGAGCGCTTACTGAACAACAGAAGCTGCCGCTGTCTCCACCGCAGGTGCTTTTATAACTTCCTGGTCGCTACGTCATCTCCGCCGGTGACGTCAGCCGGGATTCCCTCGGACGGATTACACACGTGTTTCAGAGCGTGGGAACACAGGGGCGTTCCCAAAGCGTTATCGACGCAGCTCGAGTTCCCGAAGGGGAACTAGTTACATGTAATGGAATTACATAACTTAATTACAAAATAAAAGTAATTGTAATCAGTTACAGTTACTTAGAAAAAATGTGTAATTAAATTACAGTTACTTATGAAAATGTTAAGGATTACAAAGGAGGTTACATCTGATTTTTTTCACACACACTCCCACATACAGATTTAATTGACTTCTTTCGTGAATTGCAGTGACTACTCTAAAATATGAAACACCAATGTTTCAGAAGTTTATAATATGCTTATCTGATACCTCTTATATTTCCTATATGGATTTATGTGTATGCTTTATTTTTTTTAAGATTAACTCTTTTTTTTCTAAGGCATTGTTAGATCCAGTGTTTCCTGTCATAGCTATGCAAAGATTTGATTTCAAAAACAGTATCATAGCTATTAAATTATTAAATTATCTTGTTATGATTTTAAAGTAAGTCTGATTTTGTGGTGGCTGTGCTTCAAAGGGGACATCGGATGCCCATTTTCCACAAGGTGGTATGATTCATTAGGGTCTTCTTGAAATGGTCTCAGTGGTCATGTAAAACAACACCCTTTTTACCTTGTCAAAAACAGCTTGTTTCAGTGCATATCTCTTTACATGCTAATGAGCACTGCTCACCCCGCCCCTCTCTTCTGTGGAAGTGATCCATTCTTGAGTTTTAACTTTTTTACAAAACCTTCCTTGAATTGTCCCTCATTCAGAAAACAGTCTGGAGTAAAATGATTTGCGCAGCCAGACATAAACGAATTTAGTGAAAGTGAAATGAAGCAACATATGGCCAAGTATGGTGACCCATACTCGGAATTTGTGCTATGCATTTAACCGATCCAAGTGCACACACACAGTAGTGAACACACACACACACACACACCGTGAACACACACCCAGAGCAGTGGGCAGCCATATTGCTGCGGTGCCCGGGGAGCAGTTGGGGGTTTGGTGCCTTGCTCAAGGGTCTCACCTCAGTTGTGGTATTGAAGGTGGAAGAGAGCGCTGGTTATTTACTCTAAAATCAAAATGGCTTGATAATTGAGACTGTTTAGGTTTTTGGGGGATTAAAAAAAGGAGCGAATTTCTATCATTGTAGGGTGGTTGTGTCCACAAACTGCTAAGACACATTTATATGCAAATTAAGATATTTTTCCTCCAATGTCTCCTTTAAAATTAAAATATTATAATCTTAATTCAAGTGATTAAATATTTCAAAAGTCTGACAGCAGTGTGGAGTACTACTGTAAGGTTAACCCTTCCTGGTTAACATGTTAGAAAATGATTAACAGTCGAAAACATTAGAAATTTAGAAAAGTAATCAAAAAGTAATCAAATGTAATCAGTTACATTACTTTAATAAAGTAACTGAAAAGTTACACTACTTATTACATTTTAAGTAGGGTAACTTGTAATCTGTAACCTATTACATTTCCAAAGTTACCTTCCCAACTCTGGTGAGAATACAACGTCAAGCGTCGCAGATTTTAGAACAGTAAAGTGAATTGGGGATTACCTTATTTGCCCGAAATCTCCAATGCTTTTAATATCTTCTGTGGTCATTCATTTCGACATAAACCGCGAACAGATCACTTTCAGATGCACACCTCACTAGTGGGGTCGGTTTGCAGTTGGTATCTTTAAAATATAAAGATACTACTAATAATAAATCATTTCCAATCAGTAGCCCATGTACAATGTAGCTAATAGTAGGACACTCTTAAACTGGAATTTACTATTTGTGTATTTAGTTGGGATTATAGTACTTTCATGGAGAGTAGCAGCAGTATCGTAGAATTCAGATCGCGTTATTAGCGAATTGTTAAAAGCAGTATGCATAGCAAATCAAGTCAAATTATTACCGTTGTTTATAGCAGCAGCAGCAGAATGTATCTGGTTGCATGAAATTTCAGTGATAACACATGGGGTAAGTAACTCTTTAAAGTTGAAATAGGCTTTTATTACTTTGTTTATTTAACAGGGCGTAAGGAGATTTTGTGAACTCTTCAAAGTGAAATAGACATTATTTGCGTTTCATTGTTTAATAAAGACGCTTATAATTGTAATTACTTTTCTGTAGCTGTAGCAGAAGTATGCATAGCTAGATCGCAATGTTTAGCGAATTTTAATAGCTACAGAATGGCATAGCAAATTCAGATGCAATGTAAGAAATAATATTAGCAGCAGTCTGCATAACAATCAATTATTATTGCTAATATAGCAGGGGCAGCAGAAAGTACTTTATTCGCATGAAATTTCAGTGATAATGCATGGATGGGCTACAGCAATTCTAGTACTTTCATGGAGTGTAGCAACAGTATCCATAGAATTTCAGATTGCGTTATTAGTGAATTATTAATAGCAGTATGCATTGCAAATCAAATTATGCGTTTAGTTTCGGCAGCAGTAGGTAGACCATAGTTTACATTTACATTTACATTTATTCATTTTGCAGATGCCTTTATCCAAAGCAACTACAATTGCTGAAGTTTCAGTGACTAAAAAAATGGATGGTATGTGAACTCAAGCGAATAGGCATCATTTGCGTTTCGTTTATTTAAAAGGGGCTTATAGCAATTCTAAGTACTTTTGTGCAGCTGTAGCAGCAGTATGCATAGTTATTCAGATCGCATGTAGCGAATTTAATAGCACCAGCATGCATAGCAAATTCATATGCAATGTTAGAAATAATATTAGCAGAAGGAAGTCAAATTATTGTTGCTAATATAGCAGCGGCAGCAGAAAGTAGTTTAGTTGCATGAAATTTCAGTGATAACGCATGGGGTAAGTGACTCTTTAAAGTGAAATAGGCATTTTATTTCTTTGCTTATTTAACAGGGCTTACAGTAGATTTTGTGAAGTCTTCAAAGCGAAATAGGCATTATATGATTGCGTTTGCTTTAGATGCTTATAGCAATTCTAAGTACTTTTGTGCAACTGTAGCAGCAGTGTGCATAGCTATTCAGATCGCTAGTTTAGTGAATTTTAATAGCAGGGGTACACATAGCAAATTCAGACGCAATGTTAGAAATATTGGCAGCAGTCTGCATGGAAATCCAATTATCATTGTTGCTAATATAGCAGCAGCAGCAGAAAGTATATTTAGTTGCATGAAATTTCAGTGATAAGATAACGCTTGGATGGTAGTAAACTTTTTAGGTGAAACAGACATTTTATACTTTGCTATTCAATTCAACAGGGTTTATGGAAATCTTCAAAGCAAAATCAGCGTTAATTGGTTGTGTTTGGTTATTTAATAAAGGGGCAGTAGCAATTCTAAGTACTTTTGTGCAGCAGTATAGCTATTCAGATCGCAAAGTTAACAAATTTTATAGCACGCATAGCAAATTCAGATGCAAAGTTAGAAATAATATTAGCAGCAGCATGCATAGCAAGGCATATTATCGTTGCTAATGTAGCAGCGGCAGCAGAAAGCGCTTTAGTTGCATGAAATTTTTGTGACAACCCATGGAGGGTAAATTAACCCTTTAAAGTGCAATAGGCATTTATTACTTTGCTTATTGAACAGGGCTTACAGCAGGTTTCGTTCAGCAGCAGTAGATTATGCTTTGCAAATTCTGATTAAATATTTACAACCGCAACAGCTCGCACAGTAAATTCCTACTACAACATTGTGAATATCATTGACAGCAATAGCATGTACTTCAACTCAGTATTGAAATGTTAGTGAATATTATCAATAGCAGCAGTAGCAGAAGTTTTGTTGCATTGGCCGTATCGCATTGCATACATTGTGGACAGCTTTACCTATCGCAACAGAGTCTATTGACTTTGTCATATTGTGCCGCTCGCATCTGGTGTAGACACCGTGTTAGAGTAAAATAGGCATTCGCGTAGCTACTTATATGTCTAATTAATGAAGCTCTCAGCAGTTCAGTCTCTTGTGCAGTAGCAGCAGCTTGCATAGGCATTCAGTCATCTAAATTTTTCTCAGCAGCAGCATGCACAGCATTTCTCTATTGCAAATTTTAATTTGGACACAATATAAAAGCAGACAGCTGCATTTAAATAAAGTCACTGTAGTGTCTTGCTCAAGACCATCTTGGAACGAGCCATGCATTTAGCAATGATGTGTTCATAGAATGCAAACATTATTGTTCTTAATATGCAATATAAATATTTTAAATTATCAAAATAAATGAGCAGCTGCTTTTGAGGCAGAATTAGTCCTGGGCATATACAGTGATTTATTCTTTCGCCAAATATTTTGTTAGCTTATTAATAAGTTAAAGGTAATTATTTCCATTGCAGTAACGTTGATGAACGTTAATGGGAAAAAATGTAATAAAATTACAACTCTTGAATGACAAATTTAAAACGCCCAAGCCTGAGTCAGGTGGTTGCTGGGGGTTACTTCATCTATCAGCCTACAGTGTGATTCTTGTTTGTTAATGACACACATAGTGCACGTTTCTACTTAGGTAATTTTGAGCAATTGGCCCAGACACACATAGTTATTTAGGTCATTAGTTAAATAAACCTAAGGGTACAGCACCCAGGTTCACATTGTTAAGCCACTAGTTCATTTATCTGGGCTCCATTAGCCCAGAAACACATTTAACTCAGGTCACTAGTTTAAGCTATCTGGTCAACCGATCAGGTACACACAGCCATAGTTCACTAGCGTTAAGCCATTCGGCAAAGCCGGCCCAGGCTCACATAGATAGCAAACACGCGGTCTTACGGCTCTCTGGAGCAGCAGCAGTGCATATGTCTTGGCAATAGATCTGCTTGCTCTGGGGGGTTTTATCTTATATATTTCTTCTGCCTTATAGGGATGATTTTAAGCATATTATTGGATAGCAGCAGCATACATATTTAATTGTTTTATTTTCTTCTTCCGGCTTTGTTGGGGGGTTATTTTATATGCTATTTGTGTAGCAGCAGTATGTCTTAAATACTCACGGCACCGTATCATCATATCCATTGGCAGTAGCAAGTTCCTGTACTTGCTTGCAGTAGCAGCGATAATCTACAACTACAGCAATAACCAACAGCAGCAGCAATTCAGCAGCAGTGTAGCAGATCTATTCCACCAAGACCAAATACATTAACATTGTCATATGCTGTATGGAATCAGCGATGGTGACCTGGATGATCCTGGATCATCCTGGATGACCAAAAACAAAGAAGATAATCCAAAGCACAATAAATGTAAAAGCTTTACAAGGTAAAGACAATACCTGACAAGGAACTGAACAAACTGAGGGCATATAAAAAGGCTAATGAGAATTAAACAAGACACAGGTGTACAACATAATCAGTTACTAAGGAGCTAGTTACTAAAACAAAGGAAACAGGAACTAATGCTACATTCCAGACAACTCGAAATTCAGATTTTTCCTACCTCCTACTGGGAAACAACATATAGGGCCAGTTTTACTAAACAGGGCAAATTTGCGTGAGAGCGCAATTCCAAAACAGCTACGATGGGTGTGGAAATTTCTGCAGGTGATTTACTAACAATGCGCGAATTAAAGAACACAAACGCACCATCTCATTTACATATTGACCAACGCAATATACCAAGCGCAGTGCAAATTAGCGTAGTCACAAAATAAAGAATAAAGAAATAAAGAAGCCACAGTACGTTGAAAAGAACAAGGGTTGGAAGAAGTTTTGATAGACCTGGTATTGCTTGACTCCTAGTTGAGGGTTTCAAGTCATCTTTTATTTCCTGAAGCAAATTAAAATGAACATGGCTTGGCAAAGATATGTTCGGATAATGTTCTTCTGACATTCCAAATAAATTAATACGTGTGGAAAAAATCCTCTCCTTTCTACCACACGCTCTCTGTTGTCTGCGGTGTCTCCTCCTATAACAACAATTGCAGCCATTTCAAGCGCGAAATAGCTTGACATGCTTTTTTTAGATGTTAAATAATGGCGCAAATACCAGTAATTTGATGAGCATTAGTAAATCTTGTAGCGTGATTCATTTGAATACTCTCCTCTAGGGATGTTCATTTTAACTGTTTAACCGTTAACCGACCGATAACAATTTTGACCGATTAATAAAATCAGTTAAATGGTTTAAAGTCACTTATTTTTTTTATTTATTTTTTTTTCAGTAATTTATAAAAATATTTTAGAAGGTTTTCTGCATGGTTAAAATAAGCTGCGCGTATAAAAAAAATATGTTTTTTAGAGAGAGAAAGAGAAAAACAATAACATAAGTCGCCTATAAGTCGCATTTTATTATTTCATTCAGAAATAGGCTGACGCGAATTACAAACATTATAATAAACACTGTAAACATATAGGCTATTTTAGTTCCCCTCACTCCTCAACAAATCCTTTCAATTAACAGTAGGCTATTTAGAAAAGAACAAGAATTAAAAACGTAAGAAGCTATAGGCCTAGCTATATAAACGACAAACCAAAACAAATTAATTTAGGCTAAACGAAACTGAAACCAATGTTGGGTCTCTCATTCGATACAAAATCAAATGTTTCCGTATTCGTGATATATTTGAATGCCAAAATATTATTTACCTTTTATGTAGCCTGGGCCTACTTCACTCGCGTTCCAATATCCACGTAAAACAAAACATTTTGTATAACTTCACGGCGGTACGGTGATAACGCTTAACGGCACAGATTTTACTTTTTATAATGATAATGAACAGGCTGCATTGTCAAGGTAGAATGCGTAACTGTGCGCGCATGCGGCGCTGCACTGTAAAAAGTAATTGGTTAAGTTTACTTAATTATATTGTGCAAACTTGTTGCCTTAATTCAATTAAGTAATCTTAACTTAAAAAGTAATTTAAGTTTACTTAATTACATTGTGAAAACTGGTTTCCTTAATTAAATTAAGTAATCTTAACTTAATTGAATTAACCTTTTCAGTGGTGAGTTTAAAATATTCTAGCGGTCCCCCCAGAGTGAGTTTTTTTAAGGCGACTGTTATTTTTGTTTGCCATTACTGTTTCCATGGCGACTTGTCATGATTGTCACGTGACACACCGCGGCCACAATAACACTGTATGACAGATGGATCGCTTTTATTTCGTTTTTCCTTTTTTATTTAATATGTTCACAAACTTGCTTACCATGTCATGGACAATCTGATATTCTGATTCACAAATATGCGCAAATGAGTGTGTTTTGTCGTTTAAACACCTTTATAAATGATCTTGATCGTGATCTGTAATGTGATATGGGCGCCGCCATGTTTGTTCGCGCCGCAGTTCAGAGAGTCCTGTCAGTCTGATTTACAGCACGTGAATTCATCAATTCAACGAAATACATGCAAGTAAGTGGCTGGTGAACTGCGTGAAGAATAGAGTGAACTTTATTGTTACTTACACTATGTGTATCTGATATGAATAAAACAAATCGGCAAAGTAAATTTGAATGGATTGTTATTGTTGCTTCCATAGACATCTGTGTGTATTTTACAAGCTCTAAATGTATTGTTTTACTAGTACTTATGTGTATTTGAATGTCTGAAACCTAAAATATGCATTATGCTGTTAAGAACACTGCTTAGTTGTGATAATATGACAATCGCAGTGCACATCTCTCTCTGAGTCAGCGCCAGTAAACGCGCGAAACCACAGTTTGAATTTGGCAGTTATGCGACGTCACCGAACGTTCTAAATCCCATATGTGGGACTGTACTCCCAGGGGCACGGAAATAAAAATCCCATATGTGGGACCGTACCGCTCAAAAGGTTAAGTGTAATTTAAGTCTTATTTACTAATATATTAAAAGTATTCTTTACTTATTTTAAGTCCTATTTACTTAAGCCATTTAAGTTTAGTTAACTTAATTGAATCTGTGATCTGAGGAACACTGAGAATAGCTATACCTAGTTAAAAAAAACACACAGCTGGCCATTCACATTTCAAAACATTTATTTTTCAAAATGCAGAAAACAAATGTAAATCAACATGGAAATAGTTGTTCATTAACAATGCTTGAATCAGAAAAAATCCCAAATTAAATGTTAAGAGTTGTACTTTTACATTTAGTCATTTAGCAGACGCTTTTATCCAAAGTGACTTACAAATGAGGACAATAGAAGCAATCAAAACCAACAAAAGAGCATTTGAGCACATTAAAACAATAAAAAGAATGCACACACAATATACTTTAACTTGCATAGTAACAAAAACATTTGCTCATACTGTCTAACTCCTTTGACATGTATTGCAATTTCAACTTGTGTCATCAAGTAAACACAATAGCTGAATCAAGAGAAAACATGAAAATAAACACGCAAGACTTTTCCTCTCCGTGTTGTGCCCAAGCTGGACAGGAATGCCACGGAGAACTGCAGTGTGTTGAAGAGTAACCTCAGTTTCCTGAAAAGAGGGAAGGAAGAGTATATAAAATGAGATTCCATGTTATTCTGTATGTGTAAAGAATGTCTTATTTATTGTTTTTAATTTGCTGACAATCCATTTAATTTAATGAGGCAGTCCTTCTAAAAATTTAAATTCTCTTTATCATTTATCACCCTCATGCTAACCTCCATGTATATTACTTTCTTCTGATAAATACACGATTTTTAGAAAAATAATCAATCTCTGTGAGTCCATATTTGATGCTTTAAAAAAAAACATACACACAGCAATTGTGACAGTAATTCATATGAGCCCCAGTGGAGGAATAAATGTCTACTAAAGACATCTTCACAACATCTCTCTCGTTTTTGAAGCATTAATTTTAAGGGTCCCTTCCTCTAGCATTATATGGTCTCACATAGATGGATTATTTTTCAAAAAAATCCTTAGATAGTGTTTATCTGAAGAAAAAAGTCATATACATCTGGGACAGTATAAAAATGAGTAAATGATCAGATAGATTTTTGGGAAGAGTATCCCTTTAAAACATCCTTTTCTGCCAAGCAAAGTCATCACATACCTTCTCCAAGTTGTCTGTTTTTCCTGCCAGGATTAAAAGATTTAGAGAGAAAAAAAAACTGTGATTAGTGTAGAACAACAAAAAACACATTAATGATAATATCTTTAGCATAATTTTCACTCATGCACTTTGTATTATATTAAAGAAACTAACCTCATATATGTACGTATTGCTTTGGAATCACCTTTTGTATCTCCTCAAATGCATATTAATCCAGCAGGCATGAGTCTGTAATAAGATGATGCAGGTAAAAACAACTCATTTAATTCATGAACAACAGCAGATAAAACCTAACTGACCATGAATATATCTAAAAGACTGTAAGTACTTACTTTTGTGATGTAATAACATGCAAAGTTGTCACAAAAATCTCTTTCCTAAAAAAAGACAAGGATAGCAATTATTAACTGGATTGAAGGAAAACAAAAGCATAGATAAATAAATAAAACATTAAAATGTCACAAATATATATATATATATATATATATTCCATTAAAGAATACTCCATGAATTAGAGTCTTTTGAAGCTAACAGTTATTTAGTAAAGGACAGTTATTTATTAAAGAGTTATTTTCTCTTTATCTTTTGTTTGATTAACATTAATAACATACCACAGCAGGTTTATTTAGGCTGCTGTCACTTTAAGAAGAAAAAATCTAATATACTGATCAACATCTGTTTTTCTCCTAACTGTTCACGTTCATTTTAGACATAACCGACTGTGTTTATGTGAATACTAAGAAAGATTGGTATTTTACATATCTGTGTGTTTATTTCATTTCATTCAAATGCCACGAAACAGAACACATTTCTGAACTTGAATGCTGACAGGCATCAGCACGCGCGCACAGAGATCCGTTGCACGAGTGTTGAGCTCAGTTTTCTTTCTGCGCACTTTTAAAGTATCAATCAAGCAAGTCCCGTTCTTTAATCTCCATTCATCCGTGCTTCATCACTCTAACGTGTCAGTAATTCAAACACTGAACACTGCGCGGATATATTTACCAGGCACGACATAGACGACATAACTAAATGTATATTGACACTTTATATTCGACAAAACACATGCATTAATCCGCTAACTTTGACTTTAATATCATATAATCAAGTTCCTTAACATTAAACTCAAACTTATATGTATAAATACTCACCAGTTTTATTGTTTATCAGCCGAGGTCTTCCACAAAACAAGATGGCCGTTGATCAGAAAATTCTCAATCCAAACCCTGATGACGTCAGTGGTCACATGGCTTGCACAGCACTCAAACAAATCATGCTAACTTAACTAGGGACATTTGAGTAACTAGGACTTTTAGCACAAATAGTAAGATTTAATAGATCTACATCAGTAAGGTAAACAAACAGGTGCACTTTAAGTAAAGTCAACAAAATGAATTGAGGTAGCACATTTGTTCGATTTTACAGCGTGGAGCAATCGCTTGATTCCCCCTTCTAACAGTGGAAGCAACTACTCCTTTTAGTCATGAAGATAATCGGAATTGTAAAAGGTTTGCTTTTATTTGTGTACATTCACAATAAAAACTAATCTTTGCGCTTTTGTAAAATAAGTCAAAAATATAGGATGCCGCTTTCTGCTGTCTGGTTTCCTTTCGCACACGAAAATCTGCATAGGCTACTTGTTGCACAGTTTTTCTTTCGTTTTCTTAAATTATGATTTAAGTGAAAATATATTTCTCGTATAGGCCTATTTATTCGTTATAATATATATATTAGTGCTGGGCAATGATTAATCGTGATTAATCACATCCAAAATAAAAGTTTTTGTTTATATAATATATCTGTGTGTACTGTGCATATTTATTATGTGTATATAAAGACACACACATACAGTATATATTTTGAAAAGATTTACATGTATTTACATGTATATATTTATTAATATAATTTATATGATATATAAATATATTTAATATATAATCATAACGCATTTTTCTTAAATATATACATACATGGGTGTGTATTCATATATACATAATAAATACACACACATATATTATGTACACAAAAACTTTTATTTTGGATGCGATTAATCGCGATTAATCGTTGCCCAGCACTAATATATATATATATATATATATAGCGCCTAGTTTTATTATGTTTTTCTCCGCTGCAGAAGCGCTGCAGGTGCATGATGTGATGGCTATGATGACCATGTGAATCCTCATGTTTTGTTGTTTGCTGCTTTTTGCGCATGTAAAATTAATTTTACATGTTAGCATTTTTACACTTATTCTTTCTAATTTAATTCAGTTCTAATTTAAAATAATCTTGTTGGTTAACGGTTAATAATCGGTTAACGAGCGTCGGTTGTCGGTTAGGAAAAATAACCGAAATGGACATCCCTACTCTCCTCCCATAAATTTTGCGTCTGAAAGGGAAACTCCTACAAATGCATGTTAAATAAGATCAGGCACAAATATACCTCTGTCCATGCCTTTTCAGTGCTAATTTGTCACTGCGCGTCTTTAGTAAATCCTGACAGAACTATTTTAACGCCAAAAGACTGTTAGTAAATCTAGCCAGTAGAATGCTGCTTGAAGTCGGATATCCAACCTGTGAACTCGGGACTGATCGATCAACCCAGACCTCTGCGAGACGCATCATTTGACATCACAATGAACATAATGTGGAGCTACTTTGTCAAACTTTAAAACATTTCAACCCAAATTTGGGTCAAATGTGGTCAAACCCTGCCATTGGGTTACATCTTTAAATTTTCAAGCTGTTTTATTGGCGAACCTTATATATATCAGAATAATGTCAATATCATATAATTTAATAATTCTATTAGTCTTTCCATGGTTGAAATACTAATAGAATTATTAAATTATATGATATTGATATTATTCTGATAGATATAAGGTTCACATGCTACAGCAGTCCATCATGCCACATTAAAGACCATCAAAACATCATTTATTGTTTGAATTTATAAAATTGTCGGAACTTAAAAGCTACTACTTTTCATATCAAAACAAAAAACAAAGTTTATTGCAATTATTGGATGTGGAGTAGACATTCTACAAATAATGCTTAATGAAGTTTTGTTCATCCATCAACTGAAGATCGATTTAAAAATGAGAAAATAATATTGTACCTGTTGTAGCTTATCCACATTGTGTGCACAAAATAGACACTTACACAATCAAAATGTGTCATTGGACAAGCGCTAGCTAAACTATACCTTTTAGGTCAATGATTTCGGCTCTCTCAATCTGATTAGCCAAATATTTTTGGTTGCTGAAATGTTTCAGTATCTTAACATTAATACAGGAACAAAATATTCATGGTATATCAAAATGCAAATACATATTGCCATCTGAGACTAGATGTATTGATTTTTTTTGTCTCTAAACTTTCTTGGGATCCCACTGCATCCACAGAAATAAAGCACAGACCTGCAAAAATATTTGGAAAAAATTTTACATGCTTACGCCGTGCTGTTGTAGCTGGACAAAGTGAAGTCGCAGATGCAGCATATTCTTCTTGTTTTTTCTCATCTCAGCTTTAATGAAAAAATGCTGTCTTATTTTCTCTGGGCTGTGGACTAATGTGGTGTATCATTCACTTTCTTTCATGAGTTCCACAATAGCAGCGGCAATGAACATTATGGTATTCTAACATCCGAACCGTCTACACAGCTGCCCAAAGCCCAACCATATTAATTTGCATTTCAAGTAACTTTGCTTTTCTAGCCCTTAGAAACACATGAATCACGAGTAACTGATCTGGCTCAACAGGGACCCGGTCCACAATGGTCCGTCAGCCATGCAAACAACACAATCAGTGTTCTAAAAGAAACCCAGACTTCAGAGCGTTTTTTTTTTTTTTCAATCTGTCTCATAAAGCCACAGGGAGTGAGCGAAGGCTTTTAGCTCTTAGAAAAATGTCCAACATCAATACGTCTCTTTCCTGCCTGCAGGTAACATAAGGCCAAGTGTCAGCTAAATTTGTGTTGTGTGTCCCATGAATCATTCATGGTGTCCCATGAGGTCAGAAAGGTTAAGGTTGTGGCCCTCTGTCAAATGACATGTCAGATTGTGTGCTTTCAGACAGGTTGCTGTGTAAGCTTCTTACATGTTCTTGCGTGCTTTCCATGTGAATGATGGACTTACTTTAGGGGAAAACCAGGATGACTGTAACAGAGGACAGCTGCAATGTGGACGACACTTTTTCTGAAAAAAGAAAAGTTGCAACGTTTAAAACATTATTGGATGTTTAGTATTGTTATTTTACTTTCTAAAATTAAAGGGGTCATATGATGCGATTTCAAGTTTTTCTTTCTCTTTGGAGTGTTACAAGCTGTTTGTGCATAGATAAGATCCCTGAAGTTGCAAAGACTAAAGTCTCAAAACCCAAAGAGATATTCTTTATAAAAGTTAAGACTCGACCACACCCTCCTAAAACGGCTCATTCAAACACCCCCCCACATGTCTACATTACGGTGTGGGGAGATTTGCAAAACACCGCCCAAACGTATACGCAATGAAAGAGGGCGGGACTTTTATTCTTGCTGTAGTACTGTTGCTGCCGCCGGCGCTATGTCCTGGAGACACTGTGTTTCGTTGTGAAATCAAAACTACTTTGTTTGGCCTTCCAAAAGAGGACACAACTACAAATCAGTGGTTAAGTTGTATTTACAACACTGTTCCAGAACAGTTCAACCCAAATATTAGAGTGTGTGCAGCACATTTTATGGAGGACTATTTCCTGAACCTGGGAGTAGCCTGCCAGATTCTCAAAGACTGTTTCTATAAAGTGGGGCAATTCCAACTTTGCAAGGGCAGTCTGGCGCTTCTGACTCACAGCCTGTAAGTATGTTTTCATATTTAAAGAATTTGCCACAGACTATTCAAACGCGAGTTTTGAGCTGTGTAGAGTAGTGCTTGTTGTTTGTCGTTTCTCCATTCACAAATGCAGACATGGTAATGTTTACGCGGCGCGATGCAATGTGATGCAAGAACGATGAGCTTTGTAAAAATCGGTGCATTTCAGAAAGGCGGGGCATAGAGCAGCAACAATAATGCACAGTATGTGGAAAATAATGTGTTTTTTTAATCTTAAACCGCATAAACACATTGCATTACACCAAATACACCAAATAATGTTCTATTTATCAACGTCATATGACCCCTTTAAGATAATTTCAAATTTAAACGATAAAGTCAGGAGCAAGTGATGTGCAATTAAAATGAAAATTATTTTGTTGAATTTTAGCTTTAAAATACATAATGGACATTATTTCATCTTGTTAAAAACTGTTGTTGACTCATCAATATATTTAAGTAAAAATAATTTAATATATTTTAAATAATTATGATGTACGTGATAAAATTTTTAGAATGCAAACTGAAATAAAATGCTTTTAAATTGTTACACTTTATGAAAACATATTTAATTATTATTTTAATTAATAAACAACTAAATTAATATTTTGTTATATTTTAAGCGTATATATTAGTTAAACAGGGTATAGTAAACAAAGTTGTATGTTCAATTATTAAATAATCGAAATGCCACAGTTCATGCTTCTTTTTTCGGTAACACATTATTTTACAGTGCCATTGTTGCATGTTACATGTACTGCACTTGCTACAGTAATAACAGTTATGCACAACTAAACCTAAATCAAACTCTGATTCTAACCCTATAGTAAGTATACATGCTAATTAATGCTTCTTAATTAGCACTAAATTAGGACAGCATAAAATAAAGTGTAACCATATTTTTTTTTTCAACTCCTCTATTAAAATAGCAACAGCAATAACCAATCCCAAAAGCAAAAGCAAGATAGGCCTATTATTATTATTTAATTGAGCTAGAGAGATGGAGAGAGGATTTTTCTTTTCCACACCATTTTGTTTACTCAACCAAAGCATATTTCAGGTGCAGATGGTTTGATTTACATTATTCCTGGCAAACCTTGTACAGATTCATGAAGAAATGATCCAGAGAGAGAACCTCTCAGAGTGTCCATCATTTGAACCCTACAACTTTTATTTCAAAGTTCCCTTTGAAGTGTTTTTTTTTTTTTTTGGTTCGGATCAGCCATGATTATTCTTCCTTTGTAGTCCCCTATGCAGACATCATGTATGCCATTTAAAATACACTATTACTGTAATCTGTGTTGTGGCTGTTTTTGATTTAATTTACTTTGTGTATATTCTTTTTTTGTCCCTTTCTAGTCTATTTTTGTCCTTGTTTGCTGTAAACCCAGGGGTATTTGATTGAGTATGTCATTAGTGTATATTATCAGCACAGGATTATGTTCCTACATGACTTAATCTTATCAGAGACCATAAATGTGCCTCCACTGACATTTATTTTGACAGAAATATGTGACTTGCCCTTTAACAATGAGCGATGTTTAGGCTGATAGCTGTGCCAAGGACATAGTGCTATACGCTTAAAAACTAGGCTCTGTTGACAGAGGACATTTTATCCAACCTTTGGTGCATAATATTACCTTCACACATGCATATTAAAATGACTTTTTTGGCCTTAAATGAAATGGTGGAACAGACTCCTGTGGAGGCCCACTGTTTGGCACAAAGTGCACAAATAAATGTGTAAGTTTCTTAATGAATAATTTATAGAATAGTTCTTAAGCATTCTAATGAATTTCAAGGTTAGGTGTAATTCTGTAAGAATATTATCATTGATTATCAAGAATGATATCACATGGTATGACTTTATGCGGTACTAATTTTTATTGTATGTGTTTATATAGTCTTTTATGCTGATTTGGACATAGTTATAATACTCTATTCATGTAGATATTAAATGTTAAGAACAGCAGAGTCTAAGATTAAAGGGTACAAAATAAAAGCGTATATATACTAAAAAATATGCTCATTACATTAATAATCAGATCAATATGCATTTGATCTCAGATTTACATCAGCATTTGTCTCCTTTTTTTATTTATTTTATAAAAAAAAAGATTCATTTGCATATCTTTCCACACAATTCCGTCAAAATATAGCAGAAAAAAATATGCACACTTTGACTCATTTACCAATTAAATCTGCATATATAATGTATTAAGCTTTCTAAATTTTATTATGCAGTCAAAACAAAAGTGGAATCAAATCGAATTTGTCTTTCCAAGCAGTGAAAACAAAATTAATGCTTCACCATATGGACCACAACTAAATTTGCAAAAGTAACATTCTCAGCTAGCAATGGCCCATTAATCATAGTTTATCTTTATTTTCACTTGTTTATGATTTTTAATTTTGGCAAGTATTGTTTATGCCCTTTATTCCCGGCAAATAAAGCTTAAGGTAAATCAACTTTTATCCAGCAATCCTAAAGCCAGTCTTAATTTATGCATCATCTCTTCTGCATCATGTCACAGAGACCGTGTTTGTTTTGGCAGGTGAATCAGGACTAGTTTTTGGTTTTATTATGTTCACTGGAGTTAGGCTGCTGAGTGAGGCAGGCAACATTAATTCTGTTCTCAAAATGCTATGCTCATTTTTAAAAAAATGCTTGAAGAGTTCAATTTATCAAGGGTTGCAGTGGTCTGAAGTATTGTATTCCATCTCTGGTTTGAATACCAAATGAAAAATGAATTCTCTCTCTCTTTCTGTCTCTCTCTTGCTCTATTGTTTATCACCATTGTATAAGCACTGTGAGAGAATTAAATAGTGCAGTAATTACAGTACCACATGCCATTTTTTCATAACAAAATTAAATGAGAATAAATTTGACTCAAATTTGGGTTCAGGCTTGCACAAGACATGTGTGCATATTTTTAAAAGCCCATTATTCATTCTCTTAGTGAATTGTATGTGTTTGTGTATCCATCCCTAACTGATTAGGATCCTACAATGCAAACCATTTGTTTATGTCTTCCAGCAGTGCTGGGTAGATTACTTGAGAAAGGTAATGAGTCACTCATTACAAATGACACAGCTACAATTCTTAGACCTACAATTCTTTTTAGGTGATCTAGTATTTTTACTTTTAATCTCTCATTGATCATTTATTTGATGTCATGCACAAGAAGATTTCTGCAAAATTTAAAAAAAAAAAATGGAAAGAGCTGTCCCTTTAAGGAATAGTTCACCCAAAAATGAAAATTTACTGAAAATTATCTAAGGCTATCTAACATATAGATGAGTTTGAACTGTTTATAGAACTGTTTCAGAGCAGTTTTTGAGAAATGTAGCATTACATCACTTGCACACCAATGGATCCTCTCCAGTGAATGGGTGCCATCAGAATGAGAGTCCAAACAGCTGATAAAAACATCACAATAATCCAGCCAATCAATTAATGTCTTGTGAAGAGAAAAGGT
Organism: Onychostoma macrolepis; assembly: GCF_012432095.1. NCBI lineage: Eukaryota > Metazoa > Chordata > Actinopteri > Cypriniformes > Cyprinidae > Onychostoma > Onychostoma macrolepis. Next base: position 3,156,672 of record NC_081156.1, read on the forward strand.
ATGTGTTTGTAAAAAAAAAAAAAAAAGAAACAATTTCTTTTTAAAAAGAAACAATTTCTTCTGGCCAAAATCATAATAAATTTTCACAAGTTTGTGTGCCCATATAATCTTAGCATTAATGGTAAACAGATTTGGCTTGATGTCCCCAATGGAGGGCTCAGAGAGACTATTATAAATATATATAAAGGAGGAGATGGGGAGGAGGAGGGATGCCGAAAAAGCTAACGACGGAAGTGGTAAGAGGCTGTCTTTTATACTTGGATCTTAATTGGAAGATTAGATAGGCGTACTCCTCCCGAAATTACGTTAATAACTTCACATAATTCATAGTGCATAATTCACAATAGCATTTCCTCTAGTGAAACAATCTATTCCCTGTTGTCCTTTCACATCAAAATCCACTGAAATGTTTCTTTAGAACTGTTTTGGACTTGTTTTTGCTTGTAAACTGTACTCAATCTGAGACAACTTTTAGAGAAAGCAGTATTATCAATAGAAGACTCATGATCAATGTTCCCTCAATTTTTTTTCTTGCTGAGCAAAATGTTTCTCTATTGGGCCGACATTCCAGCCACCTGAGCAAAAACATTCTTTATACCATACCTGTACAGCGCGCGCACAAAAAAGTGTGTAACTTTTAACTTTAATGTGCTATTTATATTTGATTTGACCCTTGACTAAATTATGTACATTTTAGGTTAAACCTGAGAATTTTTTTTATTTTATTTTTTTACAGTATAATACACTGCCGTTCAAAAGTTTGGGATCAGTAAAGTTTATTAAATAAGTTTATTATGCTCATCAAGGCTGTATCTATTTGATAAAAAAAATAAAAATAAATATTATTATTTTGAAATATTATTGCAATTTAAAATAAAAGTTTTCTATTTTAATATACTTTTTAAAATATAATTCATTCCTATGAAGCCAAGCAATTTTCAGTATCATTACTCCTGTCTTCAGTGTCACATGATCCTTCAGAAATCATTCTAATATGCTGATTTATAATCAATGTTGGAAACAGTTGTTCTACTTAATATATTTTTGGGGGATGTGTGAATTTTTTTCAGGATTCTTTGATAAATAAAAAGTTAAAAAGAACAGTGTTTATTCAAAATAGAAATTTTGTGTTACAATACACTACTATTCAAAATGTTTTTAAAAGAAATCAATACTTTTATTCAGCAAGGATGTGTTATTTGGATAAAAAGTGACAGTAAAGACTTATTGTTAATGTTCAGTAGTATTGATGCAGCGACTGTAAGTATGTTTTGTTATTAGTTGAAGTATTTGCTAATGACTGTTCAAATGCGGAGTTTTGCACAGCGTAGAGTAATGCGTCGTGTATGTGTGTGTGTGTGTGTGAGGGGAACAGGGTCACATCACAGCGGAGTGAACAGCCTGTCAGAAATCATAGCACGTCAGCTAATATAGCACTCTGCAAAAAATAATGTGTTTTTTGAACATTAAAGCATGTCAACATATTCTGTTACACCAAATACACAAAATAATGAGCCCTTTAAAAACATCCTCATGGATTTGTGCAGCTTTTCGCTTCACAAAATGTCAGTTGATAGACTGGAGTCATGTGTAGTACCTGTGGATTATTTTGATGTTTTTATCAGCTATTTGGACTCTCATTCTGACGGCACCCATTCACTACAGAGGATCCATTAGTAAGCAAGTGATGTAATGCTGCATTTCTTTATATAACAAACTCATCTAGATGTTGGGTGGACTGAGAGTGCGTACATTTTCAGCAAATTTTCATTTTTGGGTAAACTATTCCTTTAAATTACATCAAGACAGAGATAAAGTTTCTTCCATATTTTGATGAAAGTGCATTAATTACCTCTCATTTCATTGCATGTTAAATAAACTGCAAATTATATGCAGTTCGTTACTACTCAACACCGTCTCTAAAGTAGAACTGAAAAATCTAGGACAAACATGCTTGTCTTTAATCAGTCTTACTATTTTTATAATAAAAGCTCTGTTCTGCTTTGTAACACACTTACTTAGTCATTGCTATTTGCATTTGGTGTCTCTCTCTCTTTATGACCTTGTTTTCAGTCTGATTTAACATATACAGAGGTGCTGAACTCTGCATGGGGCTTTAGATCAAAAGTGTTAATGCATGAAGCCCAGTCATAAAACAGATCTATGAACTGATAACATAAACATTATGCATGAACTCTGGTATTCACTTATCAACATGTTTTATTGTAACTGTCAAAAAAGCTCCTCTAACAGGCATAATCTCCTTCTGGATTTTTAGGGGAGGCTTTACTGTTTACTATACTTTCAGCATAATATTTTATTAGGTGCACATATAATAACCTTATATTTCACATGATAAGCCATTGCTTAATATATTAGCGCTGCTTTACACTACTTCCTATTGTAGATGCAAGTATATGATATTGTTGCAGTGCATTTTAATTAATCCGTTATACATCAAATCACTTTATTTATTTATTCTGTGTTTTTCCATCTGCGCATACATTCTTTGTTATTCTGCCCAGATTGGCATATGAAACCCAGGCACAGCCCAGATGTTTCACAGCAGTTTAATGACTACCAACTCAATGACAGTGTGTTCCTGGTCCAACCAACCAATCAATATGTGTAGATCAGTGTAAGCTGTGAGTCCAGCAGCAAGTTGAGACAGCCTGGGTTTTAATAGAAGGACAAGCTAGAGTCTGCAGCTACTCTGAAATGTCTCTTAGTCTCCCCTAAATGATTTCAAGCTAGTAGGAGGGACTGGATCCAGACATGGCACGAAATGAAAGCGTCAAAAAAATGAAAAGCAAAAGATTAAAGCATGATTTCTTTTTTTTTTTTTCTGGATGCAAAATTTTAATTTATGCTGAATTAAAGAAATAGAATTAACTCTTTCCCTAACAGTTTTTTCTTCTTCTTTTTTTTTTTTTTAAAGGTACCAGCAACAGCAGTTTTTTTTAATCATTTTCACAAGAATTTCATGGCACCCAGAATATTTAGTTACAGTTAGGTCCATATATATTTAGACACTGACACAGTATTCATAATTTTGGCTCTGTATGCCACCAGAATAGAATTAAAATAAAACAATTAAGATGAAATTTAAGTGCATTGAAGCTTTAATTTAAAGGGGTTGAACAAAAATGTAACATAAAAATCTTAGGAATTACAACCATTTTTATACACATTTCCCCCATTTTCAGGGGCTCAAATGTAATGGGACAAATAAATATAATCATAAATAAAATGTTAATTTTCAATATTTTGTTGAGAATCCTTTGCAGGCAATGATTGCCTTAAGTCTGGAACTCATGGACATCACCAGAGACTGGGTTTCCTCATTGTCCATTTGTACTATGAATCAACTTTGCTGCATTTGGCTGAATCTGGGCAGACAGTATATCTTTAAACACTTCAGAATTCTTCCGGCTGCTTCTGTCCTCTGTCACTTCATCGCTAAACACCAGTAACCCAGTGCCACTGGAAGCCATGCATGCTCATGCCATCACACTGCTCCACTATGTTTCACAGATGATGTTGTATGCTTTGGATCATGAGCTGTTCCAAGCCTTCTCCATATCTTTTTCTTCCTGTCATTCTGGTACAGGTTGATATTAATTTCAACCGTCCAAAGAATGCTTTTCCAGAAGTGATCTGGCTTTTTTAGATGTTTTTGGCAAAGTTTAATCAGGCCTTGTTTGCACCTTGTTGTGTGAACCCTCTGTATTTGCTCTCGTGAAGTCTTCTCTTGATTGCAGACTTTCACAGTGACACGTCTACCTCCTGGAGAGCGTTCTTCTCTTGGCTGGATGTTGTGAAAGGGTTTTTCTTTACCATGGAGAGGATCCTCCGATCATCCACCACTGTTGTCCTCTGTGGACATCCAGGCATTTTTATGTTGCTGAGCTCACCATTGTGTTCTTTTTTTCTCAGAATGTACCAGACTGTTGATTTGGCCAATCTGAATGTTCCTGCGATCTCTCTAATGGATTTGTTTTGTTTTTGAAGTCTAACAATTGTCTGTTTCATCTGCATGGAGAGATCCTTTGACCGCATGATGTGGGTTCACAGCAACAGCATCCACATGCAAATGACACACTTAGAATCAATTCCAGACCTTTTACCTGCTTAACTGATGTAGAAATAATGAAGGTATAGGCTTTTGAGTCAACTGTCCAATTATTTATGGTCCTTTGTGAAGGGGGGGGAGGTACATATTAAATAGCTGTAATTCCGTAACCTTTCCTCCAATTGACCTATCGGTAAGCCCCTCCCCTCGAACGCAGTCTAGCCAATGGCAGTCGAGTATCAGTTGCATGGCGAGCGGAACTCGGACATCTTTAGGTTTCAGCGCCATAGAGAATCATTGGAAGATCCGAAGCTTGCATCGGTTTTATGGGGTTTATGCTTCAAAAATGGAAAAAAGATGTGCCTGGGGTACTTGTAACACTGACTCCAGGTATCCTGAGAGGATGGGCGATATAATATATTTTATTACATTTCCTGAATCCAAACAAATCAGAGCAAAATGTCCCTAAGTATTCAACCCCAATACAAATGAAGACAAAAACTTTCATTTTCTGGTTGTCATACACTCATTAAGTTACAATTGTCATTTGCTCAATCAGAATGTTAATGTTATCTTGTGCTTTAGCAAGGTATCTCTGGCTAAAACTAGCTAATGTTAAAGTTAGTGAGTCCATGCTAACGTACAAATGTAAATAGCGGACTGTTCTCGCGTATTGTATAGTGTAGGTCAAAAACACATAAACAAAGGTCTACATTTCACTGTCTCTCCATATTAAACTGGTTAAATGTGCATTAATTTAATCGTACCCTGTGATACATGAACAATGTTGATCCTGCATGTTGTCATCCGCGATCATGATGACCGACCGTAATATGAGACTTCTCCCGCTTGCTTTGTGATCTCTAAAACCTCGCTTCGAGTTACCCACCGAAATTTATTTTTAAATATTTTATAAATCCCTCCATGGAATATTTAATTCCCATTTGGTGGCCTTCTGTGTCCAAAATTGTGCAGAAACATCGTGGGACAAGGTTTTCACACAGCAGCTGTCATTGAAAGACAGTGAGCAACTCCGTTTGTTTGTCCGAGGGAGCAACAGTAACTAAGGGGGCGGGGCTTACCGATAGGTCAATTGTGATGAGAATACCCTTAAATAAGCTCAGAGTGTTCACTTTAAGTACATATTCATTATATAACTGTAACTTGAATATGTTTTAGTCAACAGCTAAAATAATAAAAATTGTGCCTGTGTCAAAATATACTGTATATGGACCTAACTGTATATGAATATCTGCACATGCAATATGTAAAAAGATAGAACAGGGTCCCTGCTTTTAAACAAACAAACAAAAAAACAAAAATTATTCTAGCTTCATGCATTCTTTTTTTATCAACACTTGAATGTGGGCAAGTTTCATAACGCAGTATTTTAAAACAAAAAGCTGAGAAATTTGTCAAAGACTACATCTGAATCGGATTGTAGCTATAAGCAAAATACATATACAAATAGCTATAAGCTGAGCACCTCCCAAGATGTTGAGTTTAGTTTGTGGGGGGTTATTTGGAACACTCATGATTTTAACAAAACGCTATGAGACCACTCAATGTCCAGTGTATGTTTGGCAAGAAACGCTGGAATATTGATGTTAATATGTTTTTTTAAAAGGTTATTACCGTATTGTCCTGAATATAAGACGACCCCCCTTTTTCCAGATGTACCTGTTGGAAAACCAAATCTTGTTGTTTTTTTTGTTTTTTTCTCTCTCTGTAAAACACATTTATTCTTAAATTATTTTCATATTGCATATTTTTCCAATTCTAATTTTTGTTTTGAAAGTATGGTAAATACTGGTAAAATGTATCAACAATGACATTGGAAAATTTTGATATACCATTGAAATAACAGGTAGCCCATCTGAATTATATAACAATTAGGCTATCCAACTCATAGTAGCCTACCAAAATGTTATTATCAGTAGACGTGAAATCTTATTGTAGTCTTCAAATCTGGGTACTGTCTTATGTTTTAAAATGACTTACAGAGGAAGTTTGGTCCCATCAGGCTAACATGACAGTCACGATCATGCTGCTGTAAGCTTTTCTTTTTCATTTGTTATCATTTGCGATCTTTACAACAGACATTACATTACATATTTCATGGCACACTCATTTTATGCGTTTTTGGCACCACCTATTGTTGTGGGTGTATTATTGACATGTCAAAGTCTAGACCCTGAATATAAGAGGAACGCGTTTTTTCAGATGTATTTCCAAGGAAAAAACATTGTCTTATATTCGGGTCAATACGGTACTTTAAATGTTTATTATTTTGATTCAAATAAAGTTTTGGCTGGAGCAAAATGTTTCTTCAGACAAGTGGGTTTAACCAGACAATTTCGTGTGAATGGTAAGAAATTGAGACAATAACTTCTATAAAATACATGAGGTGAGAAACAAAACAAAGATCAGAAAGAGAAAATGTTGTTTGGTCATAGTGAGATATGTGTGTACTGAGAAGAGGAGCGGACAACGCACTGAACCCTGAGGCACCCCGGTGGTTAGCTGATGTGATTTAGACAATCTTACAAGAAACCTCGGCTGTACTCGTGTGGCAGAACTCAAGGTAGCTCTAGTCCTCCTTCTACCCTAAAGACCTAAAGTTGACAATTTCTGATCATGACTGGCTTTTCTAAAAAGGTGTCATGCTTTTATACCTTTATAGTTATGCAAGAAAACAGGTTTGGTTTGAAAAATGACCAAATAGTAATAGATTGAAAACAGGTAATGCTAAATTGATTAAATGAAAAATGGAGAGTAGTTTACTTAATTTTACTTTAACATGCTTAATTAAATTAGCCAGAGCAGTATGGATTTAGCCAATCTTCTGCCCTTCTTAAAACAGCTTGTACATCTTTTTTTAATTTCCATACATTTCTTTCGTCTGCTGATACACATAATCTCATTTCCACTTTTGGAAGCCAAATATCTATCATTTGCCAAGCACTAAGTGTGTCTGAAGGCTTACTGCTGTTGTTGTTCACTGTCACAGTCACAGTGATTCAGCGGTTGTCTTATCAGTTCTTTGTTCAAAAGAGAATAATGTGAGCAATGTAACATTTAAAGAGGCGTAACTCAAATTACTTCCTAATTGTAACTGATCTGCTGGTCAGTCATAAGCTATTGATCGGCCCCTGCCACCATTATCCTGTCTTGAGCAATAGTAATTTGTGCTCAGATTTTCAGATCAGCCAAGCAGGGCAAACATGCTCTAATTTGTTAGACCAATCTCATGGCACTCAGCATCCCTTTGGTATTCTAGGCGGATAAAATAGAAAGACCAGGGTGATAGATTTAATGCCATGGTGTTGATGATTAGTCATTACACTGCTGTTTAGAAGGGGTAAGTATTTAAGGGTCCTGTCTAAGCAGCATTTCACACTCTGCATACCCACATTTTTAGTATATTTGTCAACCAGACTTAGCAGAACATTACATCTATTACAGTAGTTCTCAGACTTTTCAGGCTAAGTACCACCTTTAATCAAATCAGAACAAATCAGAGCTAAAATTTAATTTGTAGCCGTCCCATCATGTTTTTCCAGTAAGAGTTTTGTTCACAAAATTCAGAGGTGTACACAGGACCACCTGACGATTTGAGATGGAGATCAGTTTAAGAAGTGCCATGATAAGAGTTTCTGATAAAGCTTCATATTTCTTTCCACCGTAAAAGTGGATTCTCATCCGATGGGATGCATGACTCTAACAAGAACTGAATATAGCAGTAACATTCAGAATAATGCCACACTTGGCTGCACCTGAAAGCACACAGCATCACCTCAATGTCACGTATGCAGTATTGACAAACCACTCAATGGATTTACAGTAGTAGCAAGTCCAAGGTTTACATGAACGATGTAGTTGGAAAATATATTTCATTGTTGCTAATGCCAGAAACAGGCACTAAGGAACATAAATGTGCAATTGGGACATAAACCCACAAATATGGTATACTTCACTTTTTTTAAGCATTAGTGATATAGATGTATTTTGATGTGTGTGTATACTGTTTGCGATAAATTGTTGAAAACATTCAGTAAAGTAATTTTATTTTATTTTATTAATAGAAATTCTTTTAAAGAACTCTTTTGAACTTATCAAAAAAAAAAAAGACAAAATAAAGCAGCAAATATTTTCATCTTTGATAATCCGAAATCATTCTGATATGCTATAATCTGGTATTCAAGAAATATTCTTAAGCATTATGTGACACTGAAGACTGGAGTAATGGCTGCTGAAAATATAGTTTTGCCATCACAGGAATACAATATATTATATATTGCAGCCATTTTAAATTGTAATAATATTTCACAATATTACATTTTTTTCTAGATTTTTGTTTAAATAATTACCTTATTTATCAAAAACATTAGAAGTCTTTGTATATATAATCATTAGGTAGCTGAAATTGTCCGCACACTGGAAAAATACAATCAGAGCAAAAAAGGTCTATCAAAAATAAGGAGCAGACGTTTTAGTCCATGCTTTCTTCACTGCTGAAATGTCTGCTCCTTAGTCTCTTTTTAATACATGTTGCACTTTTGTCACTTTTTCACGTTGCATATGGAAAATAAAATTTATTTTTGATAGACCTTTTTTTTTGCTCTGATTGTATTTTTCCAGTGTGCAGACAATTTCAGCTACCTGGTTGACTAAACTTCCTCTTTTTTGTTCTACGCACCTGAGAATTCATTGGTTTTTCTTTTTCGAGTGCACACAATTCCTGTTTGATATATATAATCATTAAAATAATAATGTTATAATTTTTGTGCCTGTAGTGTTTTTACAAGTTCACTAGTTAATGACATTAATTGTGAAAAAAAAAAAAAAAACATGTATTGTGAAAAGCACTACACAAGTAAAACTGACTTGCTTACACATGCCTAATCAGGATCGGATTCAAAACTTGCAATGCATTACTTAAATTAACCTGTTTCTAATTAACAAATTTCCTGTTCTCTCTTTTAGCCGTTGAAGCTGCATTGCGAGGTTTGCAGTATAGTGTCCAGCTCTGGCCAGATGCTGGGGCGTGAGGCAGGAGCTGAGATCGACCAGTCCTCCTGTATCTGGAGAATGAACAATGCACCCACCCGCGGCTTTGAGAGGGACGTGGGCCGCAGGACAGACCTGAGAGTGGTGTCTCACACTAGTGTTCCTCTGCTAATTCAAAAGCCCCAGCACTTCTTTGGCCAGGGGAATGAGACAGTCTATGTGGTGTGGGGACCCTTGCGCAACATGAGGCAGGATGGCAAGGGCATTGTGTACAACATGCTGCGGCAAGCGGTGGAAAACTACCCACATGCACGCATCTACGTCACCACAGAGGACCGCATGAATTACTGCGACACTGTTTTCAAGAAGGAAACGGGCAAAGACAGGTGAGAGTGCTGTAACCACCGTCACCTGTTTGAGATGCACTATGCAGGCAGTATTAAATCTGGCCCAGATTCTAAACATCTTTAGTTGTAACTTTAAAACATTCATTCACAAGGTTTCAGGAAGTGGCTCATATCTGAAGGTTGTACGCCATTCAGAACTGAATTGAGAATGTCTCAATTTAATTTTCATTTGATAATTAAAAGAAGTATAACTGAATTTAACTGAATTCAAATTCAAGGAGCTTCATTTCTGGGTTAATGATGTAACACTCCTTATTTGTGCGTTAATTTGTTCAAAAATATATCAAAATGGAATTTACAGTATTCTGTACATGAAATCATTTGAATATACCTTACCTATGATGAACATGTTTTTCATTTTAAAATTTAGATTTAATAGGGGGAGTCAAAAATGTCAGGGTGACGCATATTATTATAGTGTAAGGAAGAAAAAATTAATCTAGTTGTTCAGTGGCTTTCTTTTCTTTTTCTTTTTTTTTTAATTGATGGGCAGGGGAGCGAATGTTAATGAGTGACAAATGTGCCACACACTGATCTTGAGTCCCACGGTGGAGCTCTGTTCCAGAATCAAATCACTGAGGGTGCTTTAGCCTTCATGCACAGCTATTTTGGCATATCATATTTTGTCCAGTCCATTGTTATGATTATCACAATGTCAGTCATTGCGATTTCAAGAGAGAATCCCCCATTTATATGCAGATGTCATTCCCGAAACTTTGCAGCATGTTCGCCATGTCGGTCCTCTTAGCATGAAAAACAAAATTTTATTCTAATTCTGAATCAAATTCTGTCACTCATTTCAGTTCAATGCGATTCCGTTATAATCAATGAATCTCTTTACACTGCACAATAAATCTCTTATTTACATCGAGTCTACACAGAGTGGATTAGTTTTTGGGTGGTGAGTGAAACACTTCTGATTGGCCACTGGGTTCAAGAAATCAATGTCTGTGATTGGCTACAATGTTTAATGCTGCAAAAACATGTTGTAAATAGAAACCTTTAAAGCTGTCCAGAGTGCAAACACCGAGAGACAGATACACACTGGAGTCTGCTGTGAGGGGGCAGCCAATTACTTTCATTTTGTTGTTTATGCTTATTTTGTTATTAAAGTTACATTTGTCCATTCCCACTTTCCTCTTCCCTGAGTCTTGAACTTTGTTACATACATATATACATTTTTCTTAAATCATCCTGGCGACTCCCAGGGTTTGAAAAACAATGTAGTAATCTGGCATCATTTTGTATCATTATTTATTATAAAAAATACCAAAAACTGCTTCAGTGTTTAATAATATTTGAAAAACTTTTGTCCACCAAGTCAAGGTCATGTGGTGCAACTAACATTTGGAAACATGCAGAAAAAAGGTCATTAAGGCTATGTTCACACTTGGCGTCTTTTTTACATTATAATCCTATGGAGTAAACCGTGTTGGAGGAAATGACATTAATTATTAAGTTTATTAAAATTAGATTTTTATGTTGGATTGTAAAATGTCATATGGTGCAACTGCCCCAATAAGCAATTATATTTATTAATTAATAAAAGGTGATGGTCACATGGTAGCCAACAGCCTGTTTTAAAATAAAGTCATTCGTGAATATGGCTTAGCAGCCTTGTTTGAAACTTTTTTTTAAATCTTGAAGGATTATAGTCCTTACTGGCATACATGGATAAACTGAAGTATTATGCATCAACATGAATCCTAGAATGGCAGCTGTACATTTCATCTGAAGCCAGAGTGTGAAGCCACTTTGTCCTCTTTAGATGCAAAATACAAATAGCTGTAGCCTTATGTAAAATGGTACTTCAATAACTCAATGTTCTCAGGAAGGAAAAGTAGGTAAAATCTTCCTCGCGTTGTTGTCAACATCCCAGCGGTACCAAAGGTGAGATGTCGTCAGAAGAAATCAATGGACTCTCAAGGTTATTTGAGTTCTGAAGTGCACTCGCTGTGTGCTAATGAGTCTGGCACACTGTGCGCTCATAGCGCAGGAATTAATCAGCTGTTGATATTACTCATTACAGTCATCAGACCATAACATAACACCCTCATGAATGTTTCATTTGAAGTTGAGCGTTCACAAAGTCAGCAGGTTCACTGTAACTCCCTAAAAAGTCTACAAAAAATCTCTATTTCATGGAGAGGCTTAGATTACATTTGATCAGTCCGACTGAAATGCTGCGATAGTTCTGCCTTTCAAGAGTAATCCCCACATGATAGCCCTAATGCTGTTGTGTTATAGCACAGATAAGAGATATTCCTAAGGAGGCCTGGAGAGGATTATCCTTTATCCTACATCAATTCCTTTAGAGGAAAAGCAAGCAGATAGTGATGTCTCTAACAGTGTGCTGCAGTTTGTATATCCGGTAGGTGCGATGCAGCCATTTACCGCATAGAGAAGAGACACTTATAGCGTGAGTGAATGCATGGCCATGAGCAGATGTGTGTCTAATGTCAGTAATAAATCAGCTTTAATAGAGCAGATCGGCATGTCAGGAAACAGTTGGCAGCAAAGCCTTTGTTTTGAATCACATTTCCGAAGCAGCTTCACTTACAGACAACACCTGCGATTGGACCGTGCGGTTGAAATGCACCAAATTATCACTAATACAGCCTAAAATCACAGAAAGCTGTGGCAGAAATCAAAAGAACTTAAATGCCAGTGAATGCAGTTATAGTAAAAATAATACACTATATGCAAATAATGCATTTAAAATCCACAACAAACATTTACTCAGTGTTCATATTATTTTGAAACATTTCATTTTAATATACGATTCCTCACAACACATGTATTCAATCAATCAATTAGTTCCATATCTATTCTACAAAAAAAAAAAAAAAAAAAAGACTTTAAACTAAAGCGTGACATTGCTGCTTTTCTCCATATAAACATTTGAAACATCTTTGTCCACTAAACAGAAATCATGAGTTCCAACCAACATGCAGGGGGGAAAAAAATCAGAAAATTATACCAGGTGATTGCCATGACTTTGTATCAAGTTCAAGTTCATTTATTTATTTATTTTTTTTTTTGTTGTTGTAAAAGTATGTAAAACAGAAACCTGGCATGTGTTTTAAGCTGGATTTTTTTTTACCTTTTCTTTCTTATGGACACTCTTATTTTGTCAGTGACCTTCAGTTAAAGACCAATTATGCTATTTGCGATGATGTTGGAAAGACTTAAAAAGTGACACCTAGCAGTGACAAAACACTGATGATTTTCTCTTGCACTATATGTTTCAGACATTCAAGTGCATGTGTGCAGTATTATTTATCTCTGTGTATTATTTGAGATTCAGTTTTCACATTGTTCACGCCTTAATCCAGTTTTGAATAGCTGTCAAACACTGAATGAAATCCCAAGAGTACATCAGAACATCCATTTCTGTCTCATTAGTCCAGTGTGATCCATCAGTCAGAGGCCAACAGTGTGAACCAGCAGGGGAAGCGAATGAAAGACACTCCATTATTCTGAGTGTCAGACATCCACCCATCTGATTGTGAGCAGCAATGACATTTCAGATATGTGTGATGACAGCTCTAATGTAGCACATGATGAATGAAAGCTTAAGGAGTCCAGGAGAATGATTGTGCTCAGTTTGAGCAATTGTGTGCTCTCCTCATGCTGTACTGTTCTGTCTAAGTGAAAGCAATCTGAGGCTGATTGTCAGCTCCAACAGTAGACATTACAGAAATCCCTGTTTAATCAGGCTTAACACAGGAAGTAAACAAGCTCTGTATCGCATTTGGAAATAACATACCACTTACACTAAACCCAACCCTAAACCTAACCTAACCAAATGCAAGCATGAGATAAAACACTAACTGAAGCAACTATGCCATTTTTGCTTGCTTCTACAAGTCTGTGAGCTAGAAAATGCAGTGAATTATACGTAGAGGTACATTTTTAGAATTGCAAAAATGTAGGTAGAGACATGTCTTTCCAATAAGCCAATTTAGATTGGAAGTACTATTGGATAAAAAAAACAATCTGTATTTAATTGTTTTCTGTATTTAATTGTCAATAAGACTCAATGTGGTCGACTGATATATGGCCATTGACAATATATTGGACAATATTTAGCATATTTTAAATATTGGCACTGCCCCATAAGTTTTTCTGTTTGGCCAAAGTGTCAGAAGTAGGACTTTTATTTTGACAATTCTTCATCTTCATTAGTTTAGTCTCTGTTTAACAGTTATGTCTCAATTATAATGAACAATTATTAGACAACCGTTAAACAAATAAAGTAAGTAGTTTATGAATAATTATTATAGCGTTTGCCTTTCTAGTGGCAATAGAAAGGCAAACATATTTTCTCATCTTTCTTCTCATTATACTTTCTCATCTAAGCATTTAGCAAACTTGCATTTATATCACTTAATCACTTAAACCATCTTTAAACATCTAATAAATACCAATTACCAGACTGCATACAAATGCATGTGCTCATATTCATATTTTTAACAATTTCTTTGTGAAAAATACTATAAGATTACAAAATTAAGATGTTGCAATCTAAAATGAATGACTTGAATCTTGAATTCTGTTGAATCTGTTTAATATTTATTGTTTTTATGTTTAAATTTCATTGTGTGATGTCATATATATTGACCATCAGCCACCGCTGCTCTCAAAGATATCAATATCAAAATCAGTATGGGTCGTCGACCACTCATTGTTATGTCTAAGGATCTAACTCATAAACCCTACATTTAGCCCAAATCACTTAACTCTGTTCAAATTTTGTTATATAGTTTTAGTTTTGTATTAAAATTGAACTGAAAATGTCTGTAGAAATGACATTTTCAGAATGTTCAAAACATGATGGTCAGTGACAATGTTGTCATAGTATTTGTATATTCACTTGTGATTAATCTTCTTTCTTACATATATTTGCATACCGAATTATCATTGGTCTTATATTCCTTTCATATATTTAGCCATTTATCGTCATTATCGAGTGCACAGTGATTCTTGTGTCGAGTCGACTGAAAACCAGGCGGGTGATGAGTGTCATGACAACAGCAAAGTGACTCTAATGCATTTAATTTGCATAGAACCCAAAACTTTAAGGTGAAAACATTATGCTTTTGCAGCCTTGCGAGAACTTATATTTCCTTTGGGAAATGCAAATTTATCTTTGTTTTAAAATGTCTTTTGAAGTCAGGGTTTCAGGGAGACCGGGAGTACAATTACTGTATAAAGAAAATGCTGTGCAGTAAACAAAGATTGAGCATTTATGAGTTAGAGCTAATTATACTAGGCATGTGTTTTGGTGTATCCCTGAAAGCAGGACACTGTTCTTTTTTTGTCACAGTGCATGTCAGACAAGTTTAATTAGCATCATTGCACAGAGTGGAATGAGATCTGTTCCGCAGGAACTAGGCAGTCCTCTGACTCACTAATTAAATTAAATATTAAATAAATTAATTAAATTAAATATTCATTTTTTTCAATCATGGAGTGATTGATTAAGATTTTCAGATTCTTAATCAGCTAGGAGTTGAAACTGCAAATTTTTCTTCAGCTTAAAAAAAATAAAAAATAAAAACATTTAGTTTTTGCATGTATATATTTGAGCAAATTTCAGTGGATTAAAATTAAGTAAAATCTGAATTTAAAAAAAATGAATAGATCTATAATAAAGTTAACTAAATTTAAAACATTTGAATTTATAGATTAACTTTTACTTTTGTCTAATGTAATTAGGGCTGAAACGATTCCTCGAGTAATTCGAGTAACTCGAATACAAAAAAATAATCGAGGCAAATTCTTGTGCTTCGAAGAATCGTTTTAGTCTATTTACTAGGGATGCACTAAATTTTCGGCCGCCGAAAATATATGCCGTGCCGCGCCACACAGCAGTGTTCAGGTTTCACTGTCCTCCAGCCGTCATCACTGCGCCGCGTGACGCTCCGTTCAGTATTCTGCTCTATAATGTGCATTCTGCTCATTTACCGCTCATGCTCACCGGAAAAGCTAAGTCCGCTCAAATAACGCGTGATAAGAAATTTCTATGTAGTAAACTTGTTCCTGTTTGCAGTAGCGCTACTGTGCTGTGACATGCTGTAGTACAGCTGTACTGGGCAACGCTGGTAAAATCTCCTTCACTGATCTGCTCCCCGCTACGCTCTGCTCACATGCGCTGATAATAATAGCTTTGCCAGGGTTTTTATATTTTTACACGTTTACTTGATATTTCTGTACACAGAATCATCATTTCTATTCATTTCCCACTGATTTACTTGATCTGATGAGCATTACTCATATTAACGCGATCATATCTCTATGAATGAATGGCAGAGACGTGCGTTCCTCTTCAGGAACTCTAGCTGCGTCCGAAGACGCTAGGGGAACGCCCTCAGCATAACCGGCTCTGAATACAAATTAAATCTGTCCAATGGATGTGCGAGACGTCACGGGCGAGGTGATGTAATGACCAGCTGGTATAAAAGCACGTGCGGTGCAAACCAGCGTCAGCTTTCTGTCATTCAGCTAGCGCTCTGTGTGTTGTCAGTCCTATTTGGTGTTGTCTGTCTTGTTCTGATCAGGATGTCTAAAAGCCAGTTCAAGGCTAGACATCAGGGCAATGAGAGCAAATCACAGTACAAGCTGTGTGTTCCTCCCTGCGAACGTTATTTGTGCGCAGGTGATACACACAGCTTGTGTGTGGTTTGCTTGGGAGCAAGACATGCAGAGGCGGCTCTCGAGGGGGCTGAGTGCCCGCACTGCGAGAGCCTCCCTCTGCGTGTACTTCGCTCCTGAAAGGCCCTCTTCTCTAAAGAGGGTTCTTTCGTCAGCGTTCCCCGTGGTGCTGGCCCCGCTTTCGCCGAGGCGGAGTGGCGGCAGCGCTCGTGGGGTTCGCAATGGGATCTGGCGCAGCGATCGGAGACAAGCGAGTCTCTATCTCCGCCCTCGCCCGTCAGATCCCATGACCGCTCCCCGAGAATGGAAGCCCGCCAGGCAGATACTTCCCCTCGGGCAGCGGCATCAGCGCTTCTCCTGTCTTCCTCCTCTGAGGTTGACACGGGAAATGTCAAAGATGTTGCGCCCTCTCTTTCGCCCCAGTATGAGGAGCTTGTGGAGGTGGTCACTCGGGCCGTGGCCAAGTTAAATCTTGTCTGGCCGCCCGAGTGTCATGTCGAACCACAGAAAGGCAAGTTAGATGAGCGCTTTCTGCGGTTTAAGACTCCATCTCCACATCGGAGTCTGCCTTTTTTCCCCGACCTTCACACTGAGGTATCAAAGTCGTGGGGAAGACCATTCTCGGCCCGCCTCTTCGTCCCCTCTTCGGATTACTACGGTAATGTGATGGGGACGAGTGAGTGCGGTTACAGAGCGATGCCGCGTGTGGAACAGACGCTTGCGAGCTATCTGTCCTCTAACGCGGCATCGTATCTGAAGGCTCCGACCCTGCCCACCAAGCCGTTGCGCACTTCATCGACACTGGTGGGCAAGGGGTACGCGGCAGCAGGTCAGGCTGGTTCATGTCTGCACACTATGGCGGTGTTGCAGGCATACCAGGCTGACCTGCTCAAAGAGCTGGATGAGGGCGAGGGATTTAGTGCGGAGGATATCACCGAGCTCCGCAAAACCGCTGATTTGTCTCTCCGTGCCACCAAGGAGAATGCCCGTTGAGGCAGACTCTTCACTTCATGGTGCAGAGATCGCCAGCTCGACCCAGTTAACTGCCCGGTTGGTACAGTGCTGGAGTTCCTGCAGGCTCGATTCTCTGCAGGGTTAACCCACTCCACCTTGAAGGTTTATGTGGCGGCGATTTCGGCCTACCATGCCTCTCTTGGTGGACAGTCAGTGGGTAGACACCCCCTAGTTACACGTTTCCTCCGCGGTGCGCTGAGGCTAAAGCCCCCAGTACGGTCCCGGATTCCTCCCTGGGACCTGGCTGTTGGATGCTCTCTGCAGGCCTCCCTTTGAGCCTATTGAGGAGATCTCCGATCGCCATCTTACCCTGAAGACTGTATTCCTTCTGGTGATTTCCTCTCTGAAGAGAGTTGGGGATTTGCAGGCCCTGTCAGTGGCCCCTACTCATTTGGACTTTGCGCCCGGCATGGCCAAAGCCTTTTTGTACCCTCGTGTAGGGTACGTCCCCAAAGTTCCATCTGTCACACTACAGTACTGCAGGCTTTTAGTCCTCCTCCCTTTCGGGAGCCTGATCAGCAAAAGCTTAATTTTACACTGGACGCATACGTCCACAGAGCTGCCCTGTGGAGAAGGGCGGACCAGTTGCTTGTTTGCTATGGTCCCCCTAAAAGGGGTCTCCCTGCTTCCAAGCAGACCCTCAGTCGGTGGATATTGGATGCCATTAACATTGCCTATGAGTCCTCTGACCTCCCCTCGCCGATGGGAGTCAGGGTTCATTCCACTAGGAGTGTGGCGGCCTCCAAGGCCTTCCTCGCAGGTGTCCCAATTCGGGACATCTGTAACGCTGCGGGATGGTCTATGCCCCTGACCTTTGTCAGGTTTTATGGCCTGGACATGCGGGCCACTCCAGGCTGTTCCGTCCTCTCGCCCTAGATGTGCTCTGCAGGGATACACACTGGGCAGGGATTGGAAAGTCTGGCAACGTGGATATCTCGTTCCCCTAGCGTCTTCGGACGCAGCTCGAGTTCCTGAAGAGGAACATCTTAGGTTACGTATGTAACCCCAGTTCCTCGAGGGAACGAGACACTGCGTCCCGATGCCACACTTCCGGCATCCCTGCCAGCGCTTGCTTCGTTCCAGAGGCTGACGCCGGTTTGCACCGCACGTGCTTTTATACCAGCTGGTCATTACGTCACCTCGCCCGTGACGTCTCGCCCCCATCCATTGGACAGATTTCATTTGTATTCAGGGCCGGTTACGCTGAGGGCGTTCCCCTAGCGTCTTCGGACGCAGCGTCTTCGGACGCAGCGTCTCATTCCCTCGAGGAACTGGGGTTACATACATAACCTAAGACGTTTTCCTTTACCACACACACACAGAAGCGCGCATGACGCTCGCGGTGATTTCAGCGTCTGCCGACTCGATGAGGACATAAACACACGAACAACATCTCCAGAACTGCTATGAGAGTCAATTCATGAGCGTTTCGCGTTTTTTAAAACTAGCATCATATCATATTCACGCAGAAATTTAAAGGAATTCACGGCAACCCGTCAAAATAAAAGTCCGGATTAATTTGAAGACATTGCAGCTGAAATATATTACTATTGTTCAATGTACATACTACTACTACTAAAATTATGAAAACTTCATTTTTTCAACATTTCTTCCATGTTTTAATTTTAATAGTAAATCCCATTTGTTTGCCAAAAAGTTTAATTTTCAATAATTTAAAGATAAATAAAATTAATGTTTTATGCCTTCATTTGATAACCAGATACACAACACAGAATTTCTGAGGAAAAATAAAACATTTCATAAGGCTATTTTAAGAATGAATAACAATAAAACATTAGATGAGAGAAAATAAAACATAACTTTATAATTGTCATTTTCTTTAATCATAGCTATAATTATAGTAACACCTAAAATATGTTGCGTGTAAAAAGTGTTTGTTTCAGCCACTTAAAGGGTGGGTACATTGTGTGCACAGTGCACATGATCAGGATGGTACCACCTCCCCGGCATTTTGAGAAAGGAAAAACCCTGTTTGCAGGACTATACATTATTTGGATAATTAGTCAAAAACAACAACAACAACAGTTATGTCTGATTCTGTTGCATAGAACTGAATAAAAAAATAATACATTGATATTTAATATTAATATATTTTCTGTCCAATTTTCTTTCAATAAAAGTGTGGTTATTTTATTGGCTTGTGTTTTTTAAGTTCTTTGTCATTAAAATTGAGTTAAATTAAAAAGTCTTACAAAACTACTTTATATTATTGAATGAAATAAATAATTACAAAGCCGTTTGGTTCTCGACCAAGCACATCCAGAATTCTCGGTTTCAGCCCAGAATTTTCATTTCGGTACATTCCTGTAACTGCATAGAGTGCACAGTGTTTGCAACCACATGCTCCTTTAAAGGATTACACACACCAGTATGCAGAGAGACATTTAAGAGGGTTTATTCTCCAAATAACTTTAAATTCATGTTGCTGAAAAATGTGTTAATAAATGTTGTGTGTATGGACTCTTGTTTTTGTTCCACGTTAGCTTACTGCCCACTAATTTTTGCCTTTTACAAAAGGCACAAAGCCTTCTAAGAAGACAGTAAAGGCTTATGTCATGCCTGAGCTATAGTTAGGCTGAAACTTAAGTTGCAATGTTTAGGTTTTATTATTATTTTATTACTATTATTTTGATTTATGTCTTAGTTTTAGGTTGTACTATGTTTACCTTTTTTAAAGTAATTTGAAATACATTTTTATATATTTGTATTTTGAATGTAATATGGCAATTAAATGCACTAAATGGGTTTAGTTTTATTAATATATGCAATTTCAGCAATAAAAATGTAAATTTTTCTAAAAAGGAAACAAATTACTTGTTCATTTTAAATGACCTGTCTTATTTTCTCTTGTATATTTAGTATTGCTCTTTAATAAAGAAAAAGTTCTTCTTATCCGATTACTCTATATAATTTTCGGTAGAATACTCGATTACTAAAATATTCGATTGGTACAGCCCTAAATGTAATTGTCACGTTTCAAGGCAGAGACAAGAGGGGTAATTTCAAACAAGCTGGTTTATTGACAATGACTGAAGAGTGAAGAGAGCAGGAGGCAGGTGAGTCAATGGCATTATGAGAGTTATTGTATGCTTAGCTGAAAGTAAGTCTCTTTGTCCTTGTTGCAGGAATCCTGGTGGAGATCGGGGTCGCAGGAACACGGGAAACTCTGGAGGTAAGTAACACACGGAGAGTATACAGGTAAGTAAGGTCTGGAAACAGTTCAAGGTAGTGAACGGTAGACCGGACCATGATCGACTGTGAGGAGTGTGTTCTTGAAGGTGTGCTGATTGCTGGCTGCAGGTGCTCAGTAATAAGGTGATTCTGATCAGGTGAGTGTCGTGACTGAGAACAGGTGTGAGCCGGGGAGGATCCTGGGACATGGAGTCCAGAGCTGGTGACTGGTGACAGAGACATCCTGACATTACCTCCCCCTCCCGGAAGGCACGTCCCGTGCCATAACATATACTCCGGGGAAGGGGGGTGGGCACTCTGGAGGCTGGTCCAAGACACGGGCGGATCAAGAGACTCGGGCGACTCAAGACTCAAGAGACCATGGCGGAGCGGAAGACTGGGGAGGCCATGGAGGGTCGGGGGACTCGGGAGGCCATGGCTGGACTGCCTCCGAGGCCGCGACCCCAGCCCCAGCCTCAAAAAATAATCCTTGGGGAAAGTAGAGGACTCAGAGGCACTCCCTGGGCAGGATTCGGGATCTGGATGGTGCTCTGGAGGAGCGGGCACTGGAGGGCCCTCTGGAGGAGCAGGCCCTCAAGGGCGCTCTGGGGCTGGAGCCGACACTTGTGCGAGCTCTGGGGCTGGAGCAGACACTGGAGGGTGCTCTGGGGCTCGGATGAGGGCTGAGAACAGTCTTTTCCTCCTCCTATTCCTCCTTTAGTTTGGGGTAATTCGGGCCAATGGCCTTGAGACAGCGGCGGCCGGCATTTCTGGGCTGAGGATTGGGATGGTTCTGGGAGCAGGACATGGAGGATGGGAGGCAGATTTCAGCGCTGACCGGACAGATGTTAATGAAGGGTCCATAACCAAGCGCTGTTGGAGGTCCACTTACGAGCTCGTGGGAACACAGGGGTATATTGGTGGCCGTAGCCATTGGCCAGGTATGTGGAGGGTCCCGGCGTGTGGTGAATTGGAGAGGCCCTGTAGTTTTCAGGAGGGGCTGGATGAATGTGGCTCAAACATTCCTCTACTTCCAAATTAGAACCATTTAAATAGAGGACCAAATTAATCAGCTCGATCAAGAAAAAAAAAAAAACACACACAACACAAACACACACACACACACAAGTGGGGAGATTGGAGCGGATCTTGGTTTCATCCAGCCCCAGCTGAAAACAGGCACCGAGTGCGGCGTCGTGCCAACTCACCCGGTTGGAGAGCTCGAGGAATTCCCCCACATACCTCTCCAAAGGTCGACCACCCTGTCGCAGGCACCACAGCCTATCCCCAGTCAGACATCTTTTCGTGGTCCGGACTTCTGTGACGTTTCAAAGCAGAGACAAGAGGGGTAAGTTCAAACAAGCTGATTTATTGACAATGACTGAAGAGTGAGGAGAGCAGAAGGCAGGTGAGTCAATGGCAGTATGAGAGTTCTTGTATGCTTAGCTGAAAGTAAGTCTTTTTGTCCTTGTTGCAGGAATCCTGGTGGAGATCGGGAATGAAGGAGATCGGGATCGCAGGAACACGGAAAACTCTGGAGGTCAGTAACACACGGAGAGTATACGGGTAAGCAAGGTCTGGAAACAGTCCAAGGTAATGAACGGTAGACCGGACCATGATCGACTGTGAGGAGTGTGTTCTTGAAGGTGTGCTGATTGCTGGTTGCAGGTGCAGGTGCTCAGTAATAAGGTGATTGTGATCAGGTGAGTGTCGTGACTGAGAACAGGTGTGAGCCGGGGAGGATTCTGGGACATGGAGTCCAGAGCTGGTGACTGGTGACAGAGACATCTTGACAGTAATGATGCTGAAATAACTAATAAATGTACAATAATGAACATTCATATACTCATTTAAGGCACATTTCAAACAGCTCGCTCACTATAGGTAATATTTATTTGCAATTAGCTTCTTTCCACACTGTCATATCTGTAAAGGCAAAAGGTAGCACTTTAAGGTGTCATTTGTGAACATTAGTTAATGCATTAACCTTTGTTAATGTTATTTAAAAAAAATACAATGGTTCATTGCTTGTTCATGTTAATTAACAGTGAATTAAATAACAGATATGAATTTTTACTTAAAAATTTGTAAATAAATGTGACTAACTAAGATTAGTAAAGTCTGTAGCAGTATTTTTTATTGTTAGTTCATGTCAATGAATTTAGTTAACCAATATGAACAAATGAAACCTTATTTCAGATTTTCAGCGTAAAATCTTTTCTGCAGCACAAATTATTTTATTATGCTTCCTAGTTTTCTTTTTCTTTTATCCCTTTTTATGCTCTTCTGACCTTTCTTTCTCTGCTTTCATTATCCTTTATTCCTCCCCTCATTCTTGCCTCCTCAACCTTTCTGTGTTCCCTCACAGGCTGTGTGTTAACTTTTGTGCAATATCTGTACTTGAGCTGCACCTGCAGTGCACTGGGCCAGGCAGAATCTTCCAGACTGAGTTCTTTTTTTCTTAAATGTCGCACATTTTACCGGTTTGCTGTCAAGCTGTGTTTGGGGGTGGCCTGGTAAACTATGTGCAGATAACAGCCGACAGCCCTCCTAAATCACACTGTCACATTACCTTGTTGCCATGATAGTGCTGTTGACCTCTGTGTTGACACACACACACAGGGTGCTAAGTCACTGCAGATATTACTGATAATCTGAGACTCCATTTTGTGGGTTGTTCACTTTACTTGTCCACCATGTTACCTGTTAAATCTTTATAATTGCTTTATTACAACCTTATTACACTGTAATATTTTGTTGTACTTTTTGGGTGTTGTCTTATTATCATCTATAATTGCCTGAATAAAGGCAAAAATGCCAAAAAATATATATCTATAAAAGGAAAGGGTAACTCTTTCAGTAAGGCTTCAGTTAACGAACTATGAGCAATATATTTTTACAGCATTTAGAAAACTTTGTTAATGTTAGTTGATACATTTGGTTCCAGCTGTAGGTGGCATAATAGCTGAAAGCGGATTCAGTAGATATGTTTACATGGAGCCTTTGGTTCCGATTGCAGTCAGTTTAAAAGTCCAATCTGAATGAAAATGCTCAAAATAAATGCCTCAATTAGAATAAAAATGAACCTTTTGAAATTTCAATCGGGTTGAGAGGGGTGGAATAAGCCTTTTCTAATCTGTTCAATAGGACATGTAAACCCTTGATCGGATTGAAATGGTGTAATGACGCATGACAAATGGAACGAGCCGATGTTGTTGTTGCTGTTGTTGAATATATTAAATGACTGTCGCGTAAATCTAAAATTCCCTTTCCACTCATCGTCTGTGAAGAGGTGCAGGATAAAGTTGTGCCAAGAGTGCTTGCTTTGAACTCTCATTTGCAGAACTCTCATTTCTCGTTTTAGGTGAGGGAATGCAAGTTTTTAATGCTTGATTAATATAAGCATCACTGCACAAATCTTGCATGTGCTTGTTGTCTCCCAATTAGGACCCGAAATAGATAAATATTAAGACTGCTTTATACTGCTTTACTACTGGTTAATATGCCAAAACAGCGGGGAAACTGTATATTCGTGCAATGTGCTCTTGTCAAAAGATTAAATCTGATTTGAAGCTTGTGACATATAAACACGCACATCAACCCAATCACTTTATTTATCGTTCATGTAAACACTATATTTGGATTCATCAGTCAGAATGATTTCATTTTTTTTTTTTTTTTTAACAAAAACTGTCCATGTAAACGTGGCTAGAGAGGCATTTACCAATTCTAGAAGATCTTCTTCTAAACATTTAAACACACTTTTGAAGAAAGATGTTTGGAGTGTGTCAAGGGAGTAGGTTGATGTTTAAAGATGCTAAAGACTTGGCCATCAGTTGCCTCAAAATCAGACACAGTGACTAATTTCTGAAGTTGTTGTGGCTGGGTCTGTCTGACATCAGTGCAACGCGAGGACGTGCTGATCGCCTGTCAGGTATTATCGATCTTCCCAGAAAAAAAGGAAGCAAACTCATTGCATTTGCTTTCAGCATTTGGTTCACTGGGAATGCTATTTGGGGGGTGGGGGTTTTTTAAGTTGCTGCTTATAATGTCACCAAACAAATTCACATACATCTTGGATGCCCTGGGGGTAAGCAGATAAACATAAAATTTTCATTTTTGGGTGAACTATCCCTTTAATGATCAATAAATCTAGAGTCTGTCCAAGATTGTGGAACAGTTCTGAATTCTGAGTTCTTTTCATGAATTAGATTCAGCATTATAAATGTAAATGTTAAAATCACCAACACTAGCAAAACAGAGGAGATTGCTGATAACAGTTCTGTGAAATCGTCAATAAAGCCTGTAAATAATCCATGGAGCACCATTTAATGCTATACTCACATACTCAAAGGACAAGTATTCAACAAATGACGCTTGCATTGATAGTCATCTTTAAATAGAACAGCCATGCCTCCACCTTTTCAAATAGCTCTTCAGACTCTTATAAATGCAAAGTTAGGAGGGGCTGTTTCATTGCATTTTTATTACTCTTGCATTGCAGCTGTCATCTTGCCAAGTTTAGTTTAGAAACATAAAGTCCATATTGTTTGAGTTGATGACGTCATTGACTAGAAGTGATTTATTTTTAAGTGAGTGAATGTTTAAAACTGCTAACTTAACAGTATGTTTTTAATAGGCTGTAGATTAGATGGGGTTGCTATCAGATTTGAGAAGGCCTTAAGCCCTAAACACACTGCACGATTTTCAGCTGTCCCACACAAAAGATTGGCATCGTGAAACAATCGTGCCGATTTCTGTGATCGTAGCTACTAATCGGTGGTCCTGTCTTACAGTGAGAGAGGTTCAAAGACGGCCATTTTCACAGTCTTGTGACCATACAGTATGATCATCGCACAGTGTGTTTGCTGTTACGATCCTAAATCGCTAAAATATAAAACTGCTTACCTCAAGCTCTTATCCCTTCCTCTTTCGCCACTTCCACTTTTTTTCAGCACTCATAAAAACTACAGCTGCTCAAGTGTGATTTATCATGCTCTTTTTTGTTTAGCATTAGCGCATGCTGATGACATTTATTCCACTGTAGTGACGTGCATCGTAGTGTACGAGTCAATACGTGTCATCATCATACAGTCTACACACAAGTCGTAGCCAAGTTTATTAGATACATGTCACACAGTGTGACATGCAGTGATCTTATAGGATTGCTAAAATCGTGCAGTGTGTTTTGGGCTTTAGATCAGGGCTCCCCAACCCTGCTCCTACTACTACCAATACTACTGATGACTCTGGGAAATTTTTTCCCCTAATATTTAATCATTGACTAGCCATTCAACATTACAAGAGCTATTCATTTTAACATTTGTTAAAATACTTAAAATAACTTCTAATTTAAGTGAACTTAAAACAATCTTCACATAAACCCATTATAATAAATGTCATATTTAGTTACTTGTGCCCTTCAGCAAGTAGGACATATACAGAAATTGAATAAAGTTATCAAACACTAAATTCTAAATTAAATATAGCCTAGATGAATCCTTAAATCCTCCGAAAGTTAATGATTTCCTTTTTTTCCTTTTGACCTTTCATTAACAGGCATCACAGCAGCTGATTATTAGGTTTTTAGTCTGTTATTTCTATAAGAGCTGCCGCTGCTGAATGAGACAGGAATCTGACATGCATCTCTCTTTACCTATTCTGACCCACTTCAGGTCTTAAAGTCTCTACTAATTAAATTGAGTTGAATCGGTTGTTAGATGAGGGAGACAGTGCTGTGCGGCTCCAGGACAGTTTGGAAAACCACTGCATTTCAGAGACATGTTCTTAAATGTGACTCATATAACAAATACATACACGCATAGTTTTAAGTCAGCTTTAATTAACTTCATGACTTAACTGATTTTTGACATAACTACGACATTGCATGCTCATAGTTTCATAGATGCAAACTGATCACCTTTTGCTGAAAACTCACCTTTTTGAGATCAAAATAGTCACCTACGAGATTCCTGCAGATCAGATGAGAAAGTATTTTGATTGGGGGGCATAGTACCAATTCAATTCTATACCCGCTTATAGTCAACCGCTTTTAAACGCTCCTGTGTGTTTTTGTGTGCGTGCTCTGGTTACAAAACCACACGTTTATTTACAACATGCTTTTGCAACGCAGTATTGCGTACTGTAGCCAATCACAGGCATCTCTGTTGAAAGCAATGGCCAGTCAGAGGTGTTTTTTGTAGGTTAATCAGAATCTTCTCTGAGCTCATTTTTTTTTTCGCATGTAGAGTTCTACACGCTCGCAGATCTACCTATTAGAACGGGAGAGAAAGAAAAGCATACGCACGGTGTAAATAAGAGATTTATTAGTTAGTCATTGATTATATCATTGAGTTTTCGCGTGATAAAGCTCAGTCAGTTGCGCTATAAGAGGAGCTTGGTTTCTCTACATAATCCATTGACAATTTGAAGAAAAGTTTTATTTGTCTAATAGGACCGAACATCCATGTATACTGTTTCAGGAGTGACGAGTGTAAAAAATTATGCGCTTGAATCCACTAAATTGTTCCGCCAGTCATTGCTATGATTGACAGTGATAACCGTAGCAACGGACAGAACGAACAGACCGATGTCAAAAATAGACCTGTGCATTAAGTGATGCAGAGTAACATAACTACTGTTACGGGGCTGACGAGACGAGAGGCGTACGGATCCATTTGCAGATTTTTATTGGCAAGAGACGTGGTCATAACAGGCAGGGTCAAACAGTGGCAAACAGGTATAACAGGGACGAGACAAAGAGTAACCAGAGACAAGCGTGGGTCGGCGATCGGCGAACAGTATCCACAGGGGCGAGACAGGAGAGGTAAACCGAAACGTGAGCGATAGTCCAGGCAGGGGAAAACACAATCCAACAAAGGCTAGGCTAGGCAAGGCAAGGCTAGGAAAACTAATAGGGCTCTGTAGGGCAGCAATAATGCGTACAATACTCGGCAACGAGGGAGAGAATGTCCAGGGTTGAAATAGTGTGTGTTATTAGTGATGCTGTGTGATCAGGTGTGCGTGTGATTAGTGCAATGAGTGATTGGTAACAGCTGTGTGCGTGTGATTGGTGAGATGGCTGATGGGAAATGTCTTTGTCACCTTTTTCACCCATGATGAGTTTGCATCCCTGTTGTTTCTTTTGCAATTTGATATGAAATGATAGCTTACAGTGCACGCTGGAGTATTTCCTGCGCTTGTTTGTCTCACGCCTGGTGCTGAGGAAAAGTTGTAGCGTGTCTGGAATGTCTCAGGTTAGGTGTGGTCATTCTACGTTTAAATTAACGACGGTTCTTGACAAAAAAATTTGACAGAAACAGCAGTTGTGAGTGGAGTGGCCAACCCTAGCCCCTCCCCTGCATTAACTGCGTTAAATATTTTTAACGTGTTTAACTGAAAAATGAATTGCCTGCGTTAACGTGCTAATTTTGACAGCACTAGTTGGAACTGAAGTCTGCAGGATGGTAGCCTTCCAGGAGCAGGGTTGGAGATCCCTGCCTTAGACATTTTATCACTTAACAAAACAGATATAGAGAAGGCAATAGGAACACTAGGTTCCCATTTGTTCTGTAAACATTTAAGAAAGTTGCTGTTATCATAGCGGGGAGCTCACACATATCACTGAGAGCTGTTATCAGTTGTTTGTTGTTCACCTACAGCGGATGGAGAATGATGTGGGCCTGGTGTTGTGGTAGAGGCCAGAGAGATCTCACATGGGTAGAGCAAGTGCGACCAGTATGCTTTGGTGGTTGCGGAGTTCATCGCCTTTAGTTTGATATCTGGGGGCTTGCAGCAAAATAGTGGGAGAGTTTGGTTCCAACATACACCAGCTCCTCTATTTTCTCTCAGGAACTCAGAAGTGGAGATGCTGGAGAGATGGATAACATGTCTGGTGTGAGGGACTGTGGCTCTGGTGTCATCTCAGGCTGAAAGATGTTACCCTGACTTCCTTCCCAAAAGGTTGTCCTTGGGTACAGAATCTTGGAGCAGTTCTAGTTCGTAGCAGTCTCTCTGTGGGCATGGTTCAGCTGGGATTGTGTCCGTAAGCAGTGGTTGTTGTGGCTGCTTGCTATTATCATCATCCTTGTATCATATGTCAATCACATGTCCATTCAGGT
The DNA here is from genome assembly GCF_012432095.1 of Onychostoma macrolepis. Classification (NCBI taxonomy): domain Eukaryota; kingdom Metazoa; phylum Chordata; class Actinopteri; order Cypriniformes; family Cyprinidae; genus Onychostoma; species Onychostoma macrolepis. The sequence continues at coordinate 3,185,144 of NC_081156.1, forward strand.
GCTGATGGGAGGTCCTGTGGTCATTCAGACATTCATCAGCTGTGTTTGTGCCATTTTGGTCAAGTGAAGTGGATCATACTGCTAAGGATGATGGAGGGAGAAGTAGATATTTTGTCCTTTAGTACTCCTGCACCAAGTTTGTTTGGGTGGAGGCCGTCTGATTTAAACAGTTGTCTTTGACTCCAGAAAATGTCAATTATGTTAATTCCTCTTATGTTGCATGTTCTTCTGAGTATCACTCTTTCTTGTTGGGAGTGGCCCACTGATGAATAACTGAATTTCCAGTCTTCCAAATGGTTCAGAGAGTTCATTCAAATCCCTCAGAATTCTGACTGCTCTTTCTGAGTATCATTCTTCCCCATATGAATAATAACCTGCTTTGCAGTCTTGTGCTACTTCAGAATGTTCTGAAGTTCCATTTACATCAGAAACTGTTTCTTAAGGAAACCAGCATGCAGTTGTAGATCTGTTACAAATGTTCTTGATTATGGAGTTGTTACAATCAGAGTGCTGGACTCGCATTGCTCTGAATTGAATGGCCTGCTAGCTGCAATATTAGCTTCTGACAGAGGCGATCTTTGTCTGATTATGTTTGGGGATTCTTCACTCGCATTTATTAATGCTACAAATCTTTTCCCAAGATGTACTGGGGGTGTTAAGGCCCTTTCACATGGGACGCGGCAGTCGCGAGTGTGTAGTTCATTTTCAATGGGAGACATGCAGAAAGTGGCAAACCCCGCGGGCGGTTTCCTGCCGCTTCCACGAGCACGTGCCGCCAAAGATAAAAATATCTAAGCGTCGGCTTTAACCAATCAGTGAACAGATTATTAACAGCATTTAACTGAACTTATAACGGACAGTTGAAAATGGAGGAGAAGATTGTTTTAAGTGTGATGGATTTCCCAGAACTGTATGACCCATCTAAAATCTCATACAGAGACATAAATAAAAAATCTATAAAAAATAAAAAAAGAGCGTGGGAGCGTGGGAGCTTGTGATTGCAGGAGTTGGTTTGCCAGGTAAAAATACAAATATGTACAAAATGTCCAAACAATATGTTTTTGTGCGTGGTTAAATGTTATGATAAACTATAAACTACCTTACAAAAGTTTGGATTTAGTATAATGTTTGGATTTGATTTGATTTGATTTTTTAATTTAAAAAAAAAAAAAAATTCTCTTCTGGCTCACCAAGGTTGAATTTATCGAATCAAAACATAGCAAATTGGTAATATTGTGAACAATTTATATATATATATATATATATATATGTATGTACACACACATACAAATGCTGTGCTGTGCGTGTGTCTACGTGTGTACGTGTGTGTGTACATGTTTTTCTATCCTGGTGAGGACTTAAATCTGAATACACACTGACTCATGGAGACTCGTGTCACCGTGGGGACCTACATTGAGGCAATAGAAAATACAGTTTTTACAGTATAAAAACCACTACGACTATGGAGAGTCCCCACAACAAGGATAGTAAACCAGACGTGGGTGTGTGTGTGTGTGTGTGTGTGTGTGTGTGTTCACGCATGTGTGTGTAATTGAGCAGCAAATCAGCAATTTTAAATATTACTGTTATTATTTTTGATCAAATCAACGGAGCCTTGGTTAGCAGAAGATAATTTTTTCAAACACATTACAAATCTTTCTGGCCCCAAACTTTTGAAAGGTGATGTGCATCAGGTTCAAGGATAGATAGACACAAATCAATAATAAGCCATCTGTTTTATTTAATCAGTTTTTTTTTGTTTACTGTAACAACTGCTTTTCATTATCTACTGATTAATTGACTTTTTGATTTATTACTGTTTATTACTATATACTGATACACTATATACTGATTACTGTATATACACATTTGAAAAAGATTTATCCTAGTTTAATATCTGTAGCCAGTTGATCATATTAGTTTATTCAATGGAGTGTTGCCAGGACACTTCTCCTTGAGGTGAGCTAAAATATGTGCAGAATTTTTCTCTAACAGACACTGCAAGTCTGCTGCTGCTGTTGGCTCCTATTCTTAATACTGGCTGCAAAAAATCCTGGGAGTCACATGGAGAACTTCTTACTGCATGCTCTTCCTCACATTTGTTGCCATGAATCCATAGGAAATTGTGCAGAATGCATGTGGCTTTAACAATTGCCTCTGCTTTCTCAGGTGTAACAGCCATCATCTGCCTATAGACTCGTCACTAATTGGAGAGTATGCCAAAGGCATTTTCTACCACTCTTCTTGCCCAGGACAATTACATGAAACAGATAATGTGCATCAACTAATGCCAGAAGGACAATAGAGTGTGTGCCCTTATATTTGAAATATAATGATCCAGAGTTTGGTGGAGCTTGTAACACCACATGTTTGCCATCAATAGCTCCATTACAGTTTGGAAAGTTCCACCTCTCCTGAAACTCTTTAGCGATTTCCACCCAATCTTGCATTTCTGGCACTGGCATATATTCATTCACCAACACATCCCAGATGACCTTGGTGACCTCATCCACAATTGTTGCTACGGTTGACGTTCCCACTCTGTAGCTGAAAGCTATACTCACAAATGATTCTCCAGTTGCCAGAAACCTGTATTGAAAAACAACAACAACACAATATTGAGTATCATGCAACTAATTCATGTAAAATAAGATATTGTAAATTAACATCATGTACATTAACATCATGATATTCTGTAAAACTGCTTTGAAACAATGCGTATTGTGTAAAGGACTATACAAATAAATCTGACATTATGTATTCATGTATAATTCTCAATCATTCTTAATTGTTTCAGTGTATTAACTATTTTTCTGTTTTTGTTTTTAAATTGTTCTTCTCTGGTTAGTTGAAGAAAATTGAAAAATCTCAGGATAAATGTATAAAAGAGAGTAGAGCTGTGAACGAGAAAAAGAGTGGGTCAGAAGCAGACAGCCAGAAAGTATGGAAAAACTTTCACATCATGGCATTCCTTGAGCCCCATGTGAGAGAGAGGCCTACAAGCAGTAACATGGTGGTAAATGAAGAAGAACAGGAAATTATTCTCACACTTGAGCCAGTCACAGTGCAGATAGAGCAGGAAGTGAGTGATATAAGTACAACAGGAGAGGATTCACTTGCTGAGAATGAAAACGAGCAAAATGCTCACAAATGCCTAAGTAAAGTTCATCTATTCCTCAGGTACCAATGAGAAGGCGAAGACAGCAGGAACTTTATTTTGAGTCACGTGTACTTGAAAAGTTGGATGAAATCTCCAAGCAGCTTAAAGACTGTGGTGATGAGGATGAACTCTTCCTCATGAGTCTTGTACCAGCTTTTAAGAGACTGAGCGAGATACAAAAATCTACAGCCCGCATAGAAATTATGGGGGTCCTGCATGACATTCAGTTTAAAGAGAAGTAACTCTAAAAACAGATATACAGTAGTATGTTTTCAGACACTGTTAGTAGTTTTGGGTTAGCTCTTTTGTCTAACCTAATGTTCTCATTTACAGAACAGGAATATATATATATATAGCACACAAACTCATTTTGATTATTAAGAACATTTAAAAAATATTTTAACATGTATTTGTATTATTTTTCACACAACTTACTAATAAAATTGTATTTTGAAGAGTTGTCAAACTATAACATATGTAATGAAGTTATTGCATTTACCTGAGACAGATGGAAAGCCGCTCCTTTGAGCTGATGGGTTTCCTCATGTTTGTTTCTGTCTTTGTGATCCTTGTTGCCGCCTTCTCATGAAGTAGTTCAAAAAGTTCAGGGGTAAGACCTGAGAGGGTCAAAGTAACGTTCTTGAACCAAATGATGATAGTCTCCCTGCTCTTTTTGTTTAAGGAGTAGTTCATGTACCCATTTTGTCCTCCTTTTTTTCCCTTTTGTGCATGAGCACAACAATAAGAAGTTGTTTTGCATTTCCAGCAAAGCCCTGCGCCTGGAATGCATTGTTTAGGCTCAATTAATATTTTAAATTTTCCTTTAAAATTATATTTCCCTCAAATATTAGCAAAATCGTGATCTCACAGGTGATGCTCCTAAGGTAATTCTTCTAAAACAACTCCACTTGTGCCAAACGAAAAACAATAATAATAATGACAATAATTAATGACAGGATGACACAAACACAAATTTCCGTTACGTTTTATTTAGATTTTAGGAAATACAATTGTAAATATGGCAACGTACGCCCCCAGACTGTGTCGTGAACACCGCCTCCACTGCACAAAACGCTTCCACTACAAGAGAAGGCGGCAGCCGCAAGGCAATTCCACCGCTTGCCACGTCCCGTGTGAAAGGGCCTGTAGGATGCCCACCATGTTGACAAGTCGAGTCAAAGCTGTATGTAGGGTAGAGGTTGCTAGTGCAGTAATATGCGATGCTCATGACGATCTGGTGTCTTAAGTGCCATTAGGTCTCACTCCCTGTTTATGCCATCAGTTAGTGTGCTCATCAGTTAAGCTTGTTTCTCTATACTTAGTATAACCTGTCAAGGAACACTAGATTCATAGGACTTACCAGCTGTATGCTGATGGGGTCCATGATGAAGCTTTCCTGTGTGTTCTGGCAGGACTGCGAGGACAGTAACTTTGTTTTAAGAGCTGCAATCTTTTATATAAGTCTTTGGCAGTTTGTGCAGAAAGTAGTTTCTGAACCAGATGGAGGTATTTCGTCTGAATATAGACAGCTGTGTTATGTTGTCTCAGGAAAGAGGCCCATACAGAAGTGTAATATGTGAAATACATTTTTCAAGCTTAAGAAACTGGATGAAATATTCAGAAAGATATCAGACCACAACTCTGACTAGTGATGCAGCCTGGATTTAAACCGCACCATGTTGGTTTGCCTGGCCAGAGGAGAACTAGACCCCTGACTGAGCCTGGTTTCTCTCAAGGTTTTTCTCCATTTCTGTCACCGATGGTGTTTGTGTTACTTGCAACTGACGCCTTTTGGCTTGCTTAGTCAGGGGCACCTAATATTTGACAGTATTATTGACTTGATTGCACTGACACTATTGGATGAGAACTGAACTGAGCTAGATGATGGCATCACTGTTCTGAGCTACTTTATAGATGATGAATTAATCTATAATTGAACTCATTCCATAATTGACCCTTCGCAGACACCCCCCACACACACACCTCTTAGTTACTGTTGCTACAAGCCATGGTGCTCTAAACATACGTAGATACTGCATGTATAGTTAAATGCCCTATTAGCGGCTGTTTTTATGGGCTGCTATACTTAAGCCGTCCGTTTAAAAAGTGCAAATCTGCACAGGTTTAAAAACCTGTAATATTGAGTTCAATTAATATTAAAAACACAAACCAACAGATTCTTAGCTGTGAAAGGTTATCCAGTTTCTCCTGGAGTTTAAATTTAGGCTTTTTTTAACAACCAAATACTGCACACTGTTGTTGCATCTTGAAACTCGTTGATTGTTATTGTGAGTGACGACATAGACCGTTCCAAGGTGGCGGACACATCAACATATCTGGGGTCTCATTTCTAAAATGTTGCACAGAAACCATTCTAAATTTGATCTTACGATCATCTCTCAAATATGCGTACGCCTCTCTTTAAGATGTGAAATCTATGAATCACAAATGATCTTGAACTTACACTCAACTGTAAGGTTTCAGCTTTCTGCCTTGTAAATAACAGTGGGATTTGGCGTGCAATAGAAATGGAGTCAACACATGAAGTTGAGAGGAAAATTAAAGCGGCTGTTTACATTACAAAAGCAAAGCAAGGCAAGTCAGACATCTGGAAACAATTCTCAATTGTCACGGAAAAAAATGGGAAAGAATTAAACTTCGTAAGCCAATAGTTTTGTTTTAACGATTAATATTTTATAATGGTAATAAAAAATACCCAATGTTTTTGTCACGTGTGGTGCTTTGGTTTAGCATTACTACATCTTATTTAAACGCAATCATGTTTAAAGCCTGTTATTCTGGATGTTAACTCATTTAGTTTGAGTATTTGTGTACATTTTTCACAAGCTCTGAGAGAAAGTCCACTGTAGCGGGCGGTAGTGGACACAAACATTGCGGGCGGGAGTGGAACACACAGGTTGCGGGAGCGGGCGGTCAGTGTGATAGTGTGTCCACACAGTAGCTAAACATAAAGCAATGTAGACACTTACAGTCTACAGTCAAAGAAACCTTCATGTTTGACTCATCCCATTTTAAATGTTAATGACTGAACTCTCTATTTTATACCATCATTTAACAGGCGGGTTTAAATGTAGCATTTAATTGCCTTGACAGTCTCTTATGGTTCTCATCAACAGTTGTCGAGTAGTCACAATTCTGCCTCGGGAAAGCGTTAGTCGCCGTCCTCTCAATGCCTAATTGAATCAGACCCTTTCAACCACTACATTAATGAGTGCACCTGCACATCATGCAATATAATGTGACAGTATAATGTCATTAGAGATAATTAGATCTGCTGACTGTTTTGTTGGAAATAATCAGACTAAAGTGTGTTCAAACACACTGAGTGGACTTTAAATGTAGCCCCGATGAACAAGGTGCCAAGATGCGGCTCTAAAATACAAAGGCATATCTGAAACACTAGACGCCATGTTGTCACAGTCCATTCTGCTCTTTAATTAACTAACAGTCTCAGTTCTTAATGACTCAAAGTTTACTTTGTAGTAGTTTAATTGGAACTGAAAGCTTGGAGGGATTTAAAAAAATGTACCTAATAATACCCCAATCCTCAGGATTTGCTTGACTTATTTACTTATGGAGGATGGGAATAAAATGCAGCTGGGCTTGGTAGCAGTCAGAATTGTGCTGCAGGCTTCATTCTTTGTATGTCGCTTAATAGCCTACATCTGAGATAACAAGCCGTATACCATCATTCTAATCATGGTAATTCCTCTCTGTTTAATTTGATTCAAAAAGCTTGTGTGGATATGATTAGTAAATCTGGATTGAGTTTTTTGAGATGACTGCATCCTATGTTCTTTGGAAAGGGCACATGTATTGTTACTTAGCAAAACAGTGATTCATAAACAATAAAAGAGAAATGGGATTACATTATATATATATATATATATATATATATATATATAGTGCTGTCAAATGATTAATCGTGGTTAATATATAATATTAATTAATTGATACCGGTGCATCTCAATTTATAATTTTTTTGATTGATCTTAGGATATATTCTAATATTTTGAGATACTGGATTTTGACTTTCATGAGTGGTAAGCTCTAATCATCAAAATTAAAACAAACAAACAAAAAAACTTTTGAAATGTTTTACTTTACATGCAATGAATCAAGAATATGAAATTTTTACTTTTTGAAATAAGTTAAAGAATTTTTTTACTTTTTCACGATATAAATATATATGTATATAAAACAGTGCATGTAATATACATACACACACATATACAGTATATACACAACCCGAATTCAGAAATGTTGGGACGTTTTTAAATTTGAAAAAAAAAAAAAACTAAAAGATTTTCAAAAATCACATGAATATTTATTCACAATAGAACAGATAATATAACAAATGTTTAAACTGATAAATTTTTACAATTTTATGCATAAAATGAGCTCATTTCAAATTTGATGCCTGCTACAGGTCTCAAAATAGTTGGGACGGGGGCATGTTTACCATGGTGTAGCATCTCCTCTTCTTTTTTGAAGATGTCTGGGCATCGATTCAGCATTGAATAACATAAATAAATTATATTTTATTAAAATAGTATAAAAGTATATTAAAATAGAACAATTTTTTTAAATTGTAATAATATTTCACAATATTAGGCTACAGTTATTTTCTGTATTTTTGATCAAATAAATGCAGGCTTGATAAGCATAAGACACTTTCATAATGCTGCATAATTATCAAAAAATGGTAATATAATAAAGTCCTTTCACGTCACCATTTCCCCTGCCTACACTTCACATAACAGGCCTGTAGGTGGCACTTGGGCTTAAATAACTATGATAATTTCGTCAAATATAGTAAATAGTGTATATCATACATAAATAGGCTATAAGTGAATTGAATAGCCTGCTGATTACCATTATTGCAACTTTTGGTGCTGCACATCTTCCCAGCAATGTAATTTGATTTATAAAATGAGACAAACTGCAGATCCAGATCGCTCCACAAATAAGCTCATCTGTCCCATGTAGGCTAGTTTTCAACTGATTTATAAATAAGAACGGAAAATAACCACTCCACTTCAAATTATTGTCCAATGAAATTTGAACTTCTTGTGACAGATCATGATTGGTTGGTGTATAATACATGACTAACGGGCACTGATGAATTATGCAATATTCTAAAAATATGGATTTTTAATTAAATCGACACAAGACTTTGGCGGCTGGTCTCGTTTTGCTCTCGCGGTACTTTGATGGCACGTGATCGTATGACGGCTGCAGCGCCGATCAAAGTCGGACAAATGTTCTAACCAGAATGCATTGCTTTTGTCAGGCAGCAGCCAATCTTTGCGGCGCCGCATGAACAAGCCAAATGACAACATGAGGGCTATAAATACCAAACAATAAGGGTCACATGACACAAACCAACCAATGGGAAACAAGGCAAATGACTAAAGCAACCAATCAGAACATGACACACACACTAGGCAGGAATACATAAGGATCAAAGGGAATCACATGACTAGACAGGAACTATGACCACGACAAAATAAGAGACATGAAAACAATGAAAATGAAACAAAACCCCAAAACAGACATAACAATAACAATCTACCTCTAAATTATAGGGAGCACTTTTACATTACTATAAGGTTACAATTAACAACAGAGCCCAAAATTCAATTACTATTTATTTTTTAACTATAATAACACTCAAATTAAAAATTTGTATGCAAACATGTAAGCTTTTTAATTAACTTCTAAATTGTACAATTTCTATTTGTTGTTGAAATGTAATCATTTACACAGTGGCTGTCATAAATTGTTTCATAAAAAAATATTTAAAAATACATTAAATAATCAAGACATAGCTAACTGGTGAAGTAAAATATAATGAAGTATATAGTTTAATACTTCTCAAAATGCTCTTCTCTAGACTTCATTTCTCTAGCAAATAACAATCTGGAGACACTGATGACTTGCCTGAGGTAAATGAAATGCTACGTGACATTTTGTTGTTTTGTTGGGGTTGTTTTTTTTTTATGTCTTTCTGCAATTGAAACACTGATTGAGCGATTACATGAGATGTTCATTCATGTTTATTTCAAGTTAAAACTAGTAGTAAAAAGGAAGGGATGATCATGCTCACTCGCACTCAGTCGTGCCACATCAGAGAGCGCCGAAACTGCATGTATTGTCTGAATTTCCTGAAAAAACTGAATGACTTGTTCAGTACACATGTGTACCGAACCGAAAGACCCGAAAATTTGCGGTTTGCTGATTACAAGTTAATATATTTAATTATGTTATTTAATAATGTTAATTAATATTATTTGATTAATTGTCGCTATTTGTTTGACTGTTTTTTTTTAGCATCTTGTGCCATGAGCATTGCTTTTTTAAAACATGTTAAAGTGGTCATATGGTGCTATTTTAAAGATCATTATTTTGTTTATTTGGTGTAACAGAATATGTTGACATGCTTTAATGTTCAAAAAACACGTTATTTTTCAAATACTGTACATTATTGTAGTTCCTCTATGCCCCGCCTCTCTCAAACGTCGTTTTCTACAAAGCCCCTCCTTCCGACAAGCGCAGTCTGCTCTGATTGGCCAGCTGACACAGTGCATTGTGATTGGCCGAACGCCACAAGAGCACGTCACGTTGGAAATGTAACGTCAATATCAAATACTTAATACTGATTCAGAAGTGCCAGATTGTCATAGCAAAGTCAGAATTGACCCTTTTTTGTGCACAGCCAGCCTTCCTAGGTTCACGAAACTGTCGTCCATAAAATGCGTTGCACAAATTCGAACATCTGGGTTGTTCTGTTCTGTTGTAAGTAATTTTAATGATTCCTAACTGCATCTACTTTCGGAGGGTCAAATAAAGTGCTTTTGCTTTCGCATAGAAACACACAGTATCTCCCTAACACGGCTGCATCCAAGCTACTGCGGTTACTGAAACCACGTCATCTTTCTTTGCGTGAACATTTGGGCGGCATTATGCAAATGTTACCACATTGTGACGTAGTGGGGGGCGTGTTTTAATGAGGCGTTTTAGCCCGGTCTGGATCAGCCTTATCTTTTAGATAGAATAAATCCTTTTGTGGGAGACTTTGAGCTTTGTAACTCTGCAGATCTTATACATGCACAAACAGCTACATACCACACTAAAGAAAAGGAAAAATAGAAATCGCATCGTATGACCCCTTTAAGTTAAAAATACAGTACGTCAACTAAATTGTCTTGGGTTCTGGTTCATTCCATTGTGCTAGCTTCTTTGCACTTGGTAGCATGTGTATGTGTAGCATGTGGTAGGTACTGTACTGCACCATCCATTCAGACGGCCATTCAGAACTGTGTATTGTGACAAAATGTATTTGTTTATGTCATTTTCCTTCAGCTCTAATATAGACCTCTTTCGGTAAACCCGAAACCTGTCTACAGTCATACAGGGCTACCTTAGTATTGAGAATTTGAGTAGTAAAATATGTAGTTTTATATAACCATATTAAAAGAGTTTCCACTGATCCACTGATGTGTGAAAATTAATTTTCTGTATTTTATTTAAATGTATAGGAAAGGCTTTGTGTGAATGTGCCGCACTGCACCTTGGTTTAAAAATACCTTCAAAAGTCTGAAATCTACCATGTCAACAGCATTGACCCCTATTTCAACTCTAATCCCTTATTTCATACTGGAGGCACAAAGGTATTTGTTTTGATTAGTTCTTCAGTTTACTGTTTTCATTCTGAATGCTCGCTGAGGATTTCTAAGATGTGCTTATCTTTTCATTTATTTGTTATTTTGCTCGGCTGCACAAAGTCGCTCTGCATAATTTTTATAAATATATTATGTATTGACTCCCCTAGCACCTATCTGACATATTACCACATGCTTATGGTATTAGGAAATCCATTTCCTCTTTTTTAGCAGCCACTGTAATTTCAGCTCTTTGTAGAATTTGGCTGAATGTCAGCAAAATAGCAGAAATGACCTCCCATTATCCAGAGAGTGCTTCCTGAGGCACCGCCGTTTGTGTATTCTTGGGAAAGTTCTGTTGAATCAACCGTGTGTCGGGATGGATGGCTTTATAGTCCATGAATTCAAGCGCTGCCGGAAAACTGTATGAATAGGGTGAGGGAATAAAAGTCCTAATGCATGCAAAAGGCCTCATCATTCATCGGCTATTATCACAGATCCTGGAGCCTTTGAAAGAGACATTACCCAGATGGGATGTGAGCAGAATTCAAATATTGAAATTGTTCATTATTTTGCTCACTCATATTCCTCCCTGCAGCAAATGCAGCTACGCCCAGATTAGATTTGTAGTTCAACAAAGTCAATTTAGCCCTTGAAGATTGATTTTAGATCTAAAAACGTCAATTCTGACTGTCTCCGTAAAGTTATTTTTTTTGTTTTGATGTGTAAATGATAGGAGGAAGACATTTAGCTCACGTTGAACACATACAGAACAGAAGCTTGCAGTGTGACAGATTCCGTCTAAAACTGTTTTAAACTGCATTTTACTTATTTTATACCACATTTAACACATGCAATTTTAACTGTAATGCATCAGCTACTCGCAAGTAAAAAAAAAACTTGTGTAATTTTTTGTTGCTTATTGAAGAAGGAATTAGAGTGAGATGAAACAGAATAGCAATGCGATTATGTATCTTTTGCCAGATGTTGCGTTAAATAACAATAAGTCACACACCCTGTAAGATACACGAGTTACTCAATAAATTCATAAAAACACATATCATGAGATTATAATGCAAATCGTTAATCAATTTTTCATCTTTTTACTATATTAAACTGTAAATTAAGATAAGTGGATTATTATTTGAGCCTATTTCAGGTTATTGAATAATAATAAGGAAGGATCTTTGACATGTATTGATCTTAGCATGCCTTAATGCAAAAATCTGCACATAAATGAAATTAATCTGCTTAACTTCGCAATAAATCACATCCAGAAATATTTCTCCCTACTTTGAATGCACAAGCTATCCTCAGATGAGCCGAAACTGACATTAAAGACATTAGATCTATTTCCAACCATGAAAGATGGTAAAATCGAGCAATGCTGTTTCTCTGAGCTGATAGAGATCAGAGCATAAGGCTTTAGCTTGTCATAGATTAATGAATATTTCTACAGATGAAATCTGTTCAGTAAGCAGTCCAAAGTGGAAAGAGTGAGTTGCGTGATAAATTAGTTAATGCACTGACTCGTCATATAAAACATTTTGAAATTCTCCTTGTACAGAAACTCAGTCAAGACTGTGAATGTACTAATATTTGAGGTCACCTTATTCTTGCATATATTTCTTTTGAGGCTGTTCATTCACTGCTGAGACTGAGCTATTATGAGTCATAAAGAGTTCTAGCTACTGAAACTTTATGGAGCACTATTTACAGAATGCACAAACAAAACTTATGTCTGCCTAGGTTTCCTTTGAGAATTTGGTGAGGGTTCAAAACATCCAGGAATATGCCATTGCATGAAGCATGGTGTTTTGATCAGTGTATCTCTTGCATGAAAGCATCCCTTTATGGCTAACTTAACTGTTTTTGCAAAGTGGGCCGAGACTCAAGCGGCTGCATATGTGCCATTGCCTCAAAATGACAGAGGCCTGACCTATGAATATTAATTAAGTTATCTTAATATTTAGATTGTATTGTTTAGATATCAGGTCTGTAGTAATGTTTGCTCATGTCAAAACTGCAATGTAAACAATATATGAATACCATTACAGTTATTAAAAGGATAGTTCTTCTAGTTTCTTTCTTCTGCTGAACACAAAAGAAGATCTTATTTGAACATCTTATTTGATCCATTTTGTAGGCAAGCATATAGATGCATGGGTTATAGAGCACGACTGGTTGGACAAGCGGTATACAGTATATGTGTTTCAGGGTTTTAACCTACCTTGATATAAGTTTTTGTTTTAATAAATCAAAATTGTAGCTCTACATCACAACATGTATTCTTGATTTCACTTTAAAGCAATAGAGAAGCAGGGCGCATGTCTGAGAGCTGTGCACGGCAGAGAACACTGCCGCTTTCCGTCACGGATGACAACCGCAACGACCACTCAGCAAAATGTAAACTCAACAAATTCCATGGCCAGATTGCCTCTCAAAACACACACTGACAAAATGAAACTCCTGCTAAGCAATTGGAGATGCTTCCTTTGATGATGTATTCAGTCGGCCATGGCAAAAAGAATGACAACTAAGGCTGTATAGTGGTTATTTTGATAATATGTTTGATTCTTGCTTTTATCTTGTCCTGATTTCTGCTGTATCTACAATAAAACAATTAATTCATTACCCTTACTTAATTTAAAAATGTTTTTCCACACAGTTTATTTTATTCAAATTGAGTCAGTTACATTGGGTCGGATTAATTGGATTTGGCCAGGCTGATGTAATACAATGCGTTTAAATGAACTACACTTACCCCCGGTAGAGAGATAGTAGTATGCTTTGTGTCCAAATTTTTGATTTATTGCCCCCTCATAAAGATAAGACCCCCACCCTCCCACCCACCCAAACTGGACACCTGTTTGTCCGCCCCCACCCATCTAAATGAGCATCTGTTTTTACTGTCCAGTGATCCTAAGGTATTTATGAATGTTTTGGGAACCGTGTTTTTGTGTGGGCCATTGAAGACTATTATGTGTTTAAACTTTAAATTGTGAAACTGTGTTAAACGGGATAAAGGGAAGTTTTTATTAGAGTTTTTCACGCACACATATCAACAAAAAAACATCAAACATATACGTAAAATGAGCAACGACTTGCTAGTGTTGTTGTAACGAACTCTAACTAGTTTAAAAACGTTTTAAGTTAAATAAAAAGAAGTGTACGTGTTTGTTTATTTAAAACAAACAAAACACCTTAGTTAAAACAATAGCATAACATTACAAGCTAAATAATGTCGACTCATCTTCTAAAACAAAAAAAAAGCATACTTTACAACGTTCTATCATTACAGATTAAAAGGTAGCTTTTCTCACAAGTTACAGCAAATAGCTCTGACTTATCTTACCCGTCTTCTAAAACAGAAAAAAGCATCAGACACGTTCGTTAAGTAAAAAGTCAAAATCTTGTTACAAGTTAGGAAATAAAAGAAAGAGAAAAAATAACTGCGATGTAAAATAAAGAAAGAAAAAAAGAAAAAGAGCAGACTATCTTACGCAGCCTCCGGCAGATAACCGCACACTAGCGCGTCAAAACTCAGAATGCGTTTACGCCGGTGAATCCAGACCACGCCTTCCGCCACCCCTAACAGCATGTGTACTGACGGCTTCAGTAGTAACATTGCGTTTAAAAAAGGAGTGTTGAGGATAGCGTATCTTCACCTAGACGCAAAATACAGGCGAGGTTTTTGTGAATTGGAAAAACAGAAAATTGTTCTACAACAATGGCTGAAACATCATTACCTAAAACACCCGAGAAGACCGTTGAGGTTGCTATGGGCGATCTTACTCTAGCGCCTAGGAAGATGAAACATGGACCGTGTTTGATCAATTTCCTCCACGAGTCTATGGATAATGTTAAGTACGATCTTCATTTATCCGGTAATCGTGTATGCAGTTACAACTTTGACAAGACCAACAGAGAGGTCAGACTGCGTACCGTGGACAATGATGAAAGGTTCGCGTACGACACGTGCGAAGATCCTGAATTGTTTTTCACTGTAAAAGACTGGTGTTTATTTTACAACTATGTCTGGCGCGATCTAAAAGACGGTTGCGACGAACCACTATTCATAGGGGAGTGGAACGGCGTTACACCTGGAATGAGATACAGAGTGCTGGGGGACCATGTTAACAAGTACGCTGATGATTACGTTTATATACTTTGTAGCGATCACACTGAAGGCCTACCTGAGCGCATGGCCGATATCTGAAGAGGATCATCTCAAATACTATAGAATTAAATTCTTATTTCAATGGAAAGATGTCGCTGCGTTAGAAGACATATTTGAGAAGATTGACAAAATGTTTAAATGGTGCGAGGCATTTGACAGATACAACAACATAAAAGTGAAATTGTTTCACCCAGAATGGTGTGTGACCAGTCGGAGAGGCGTTCACGTAGCTCCGCCTACATTCTATTATCATTAAATACAGAGCGACAGGGTTCTCAGAGGAAATAGACTTTCAAAACGCTAACGTCAGCAACATGACCCAAGAAAATACTTCAACGGCTCCTAGCATCGTATGCGATGAGATCGCATCCGTAGAGGGATCGCTCACGGATAACATTACCTGGCTGAACAAATTTTGTACAGAGCTCGGATACCATAACCTCGCCTTCCTGGCAAAGCACGCACCGTCTCAACCTGCAGCACCTGAAGCCGCAAACTCCGATTCCGTCGCGGATTCGGTCGACGGACGCATCGGTGTGACCGCCCATAAAATTATTAAAGCCGTTGTCGGGGTCATTCTGGAACATCTGGTTGACAGACAGCTTAAAAAAAATTGCTATGGTTGTTCGGTCGACCATCCTTCCCAAACACAACATTCGTGTCTCTATGAGGCACCGGCATACTATTTTCTCGGCTGTTTTGAAGAACTGAGGGGTAAAGTGTGTAAAACCGATCTAAAATTCATTCTGGCCAGAACCTTGAAACTGTTCGGTTTATCACCACACCTCCAGAGGATTCAGGGTGTTGTCGAATCTGTTCTGTGCGAACTCAGAGACGAGATGTACATAGTAGGAGGATTGGCAGAACTCAGGACGAAACTTGTGGATGAAAACTGTGAACAGGCTGTTTTTGACGCCGTTGACAGCTGGAAGAAAAGCGCACCTGCGGATTCTGACTAATCTGAGGAAGATGGGAAACCTCTGCAACGCATCCTATCTGGCAAAACTCTTATTTAAACAACGAATTAAGAGAGAAATAATACATTTATTGTATAAGACCATTGATGATAATAATGATTGTTATGTGAATAATAAACGTTTAATGAAAATAAAAAATCAAATGACTGTTATACGAGGTATGTCGAATGAGTGGAAAGTCATGACAAATCAATGCATTGCAAAGGGGTATGATCCCTGTATGACCGTTAAAAACATTCTTGAAATCATGCATGAATCTGAAGAAAGTCTTAAAATAGGTAACATTTTATGTCTTTGTACTTATGTAACCGATGTGTGTACGATCTTGTTGTCAAGAAATGAACCGACGGATGTGTGTAAAATTATTGATACATTAGTTGAACATATGACAGAGAAAAATATTGTAACGTGTATGAAGTTCCTTCAATATATAGATAAAGTATAACCAATCATATTAAATGTTTGACCCCTCCTTCTACAATGATTGTAAATAAAACCTACTTGACACTAATCGTTCTGTCATTATTTTTGAAAAAACAGTGGAGTAAGATGTCTGAATTAATGAAAAAAACATACTACAATCCTTCAAACCCCGGATCTTTGGGGGGTAAAAAACGGTTAAAACGTGCAGTGTTACAGGAATACGGCGTAACTCTGAATGATAAAGAAGTTACGGACTGGCTAGCAGCTCAAGACGCATATACCTTACACAGAACTGCACCTGTCAAATACAAGCGTAATAGAGTCGTGGTGTTTGGGAAAGACGTACAGTTTCAAGCAGATCTGGTCGACATGTCTGCTTATTCGAAAGAAAACGATAATATAAAATTTTTACTGACTTGTATAGACGTTTTCAGCAAGTACGCATGGGCGCGTCCGCTGAAGAATAAGACGGGGAAGGAGGTTACAAAAGCGTTCGAATCTATACTCAAAGAAAACCGTGTACCTCAAAAATTACAGACTGATAAAGGTACTGAATTTTTTAACAAACATTTCCAGCAACTGATGAAAAAGTATAACATACATCATTTTGCTACGGCAAGTGATGTAAAAGCGTCGGTGGTGGAACGCTTTAATCGCACGCTTCGGGACAGAATGGCGCGATTTTTAACAGCCATCAATTCAAAGCGTTATTACGATATCTTACAAGACCTTATAGACGGGTATAATGCCAGCTATCACAAAAGCATTAAAATGCGACCCCTGGATGTTCATAAAGAAAACGAAGCGGACGTGTTTAATAATCTGTATGGAAGGATGCGTAAATGTGCACCTGTTTTTAGGTATAAAATTGGCGATGTGGTTAGGGTGTCTAAAGTCAGAAATGTGTTTTCTAAGGGGTACGAGCAGAATTACACAGAAGAGTTTTTCACTATAGCGGCCTGTATACCACGGACCCCGCCGGTGTACAGGTTACAAGACTACGACGGGGATATTATCGAAGGTTGTTTTATGAAAAGAATTACAAAAATTATTGTGAATCAAGATAAATCGTTTAAAATAGAGAAGATTTTAGATCGTAAAAGAGAGGGAAAAACGTTCTGTCTAGTGAAATGGTGGGGATGGCCGACTAAATTTACGTCATGGTTGCCAGAAAGCTCCATCTCGGACTTACAGAAGCGTTTAAAGTAACGGTGAGGTCATCTTAAATATCATTCGCAATAATCTACGTCATGACCGAGGGAGGTTTTTACGTTACGCTTCCTTGCAACGCGTCTATGAATGTGTATCCTGACAACTGTATTTCTAATTACAAAACAAGACTTGCCAGAAGTATGAACCTCAAAGGCCAGTGGGAGGTAGGCCTGATCGAGTTTTATTATCCAATTTCCTGGTATACATTTAACGAGGAGGACGCTGCGTTTATTATTAACACGACCCCCGACATACTGAGTTATGATGAGAAACGTTACGAAGAGGATGCGGGTGTGATTATCTATATTAAAGAAAAAAATCTTCAAAACGTATCTAAAGTATGCAATACGTTAAAACGGATATTACGAGGATGTACTGTTTCTGGTTAGAGAAATAAATGCGAATCTACCTCCTAGAGTGACCCTCGGTTACGATCATGTCAAAAACAGGATATTTCTAAAAGCACCGACGAACACGTCTTTGATATTTTACGGGAAGTTGGCCATTATTTTAGGTTTAAAACCGGGCATGCCTCTAGGATCTGTAAATCAGCCTCGCAAAGATCATCCTGATGATGCACCTGTCGTGACGCCGCCCACATCAGACCGACATAAGAGGGGTTTTATAGCATGTACATATACACGGACATGATTGAATATCAATCAGTCGGAGACCGCATGTACCGCTACTGAGAACTGTACATATAGAGGGAACGTCTAACGACATAGTCAGTGTTAGATTCGATAAGCCGCATTACGCACCTGTGAATAAATCTGATATTACAGACATATGCATCGAAATCAAAGACGATCAGAACAAACACGCACGCTTTCACTTACGGTAAAGTTGTGGTTAAACTACACTTCAGACCAGTGAAGTAGGTTTTTTTTTTTTTTTTAACAAACCTATCACACGAGTATGGACCCCGAACGCCACGCCGCTATCACTACGAAACCAGGCGGGTAACGGTTTACCCGGCTATGCCGGGCGGACCTGTTATGTACGGCGCAGGTATAGGGGAATTTTCAAAGCGCCAGAACCGCCTACCTCTGTTGAAAAGAGGTTTTAGTATAGCAAAACCGCATCTAAAAGCAGCTGCGAGAAATATAGCTAGCGACGTTGTAACCACAGCCCTATCGAGATCGTATAACGATAATAATAACTACAATGGTCAAAACGGTAACGGGTTAATGGTTATGTCGCGAGGGTCTTTTAAACCGCCCGGAGTGCGAGTGCGTAGGGGGAGTGGCCGCGTGAAGAAAGCTAAACGCACTAGCAAGAAGCGTACAGTCGCAAAACGCTCACGACGCTCCCGCGCGAAACGTGTAAAGAAAACTGTCTGTGTCAAAAGACCGCTGAACACTATTTTCTAAAACATGTCTCTGTTTCACAACATGTCAGAGGAGTGCATTAAATCCGAGTTAGATTTATTTACCGTTCCTATGACCCAGACGTCTATTGAAAAAATACCTACGTGGAAATACCACCTTTATCTGCAATAACGGATTCATCGCCGTTAGAATTTTTATTGCAGGACGGGCGAAGATTACATCGACCTTAATAACACTCTGTTATACACGCGGGTCAAAATAACCAGACCGGACGGTACCGATATAGCAGACGGTGCACCTGTCGGTTTAATAAATTATCCCGGAGCGTGTATATTCTCGCAGGTGGATGTTTCTCTAGGCGATCGCTAATAACACAGAGTTCTAGTACGCACTTATAGGTGCTTGATCGAAGCTCTGATCAATTTTGGAAAAGACACCCTCGAAACTGTCTTTTCAGCCGGATTGTTTTACAAAGACACACCGGGTCACATGGATGCCACAGACCCCGCAGGAGAAAATACAGGGTTAATGAAGCGCGCGGCGTTTACCACCGCTAGTAATGTCGTAGAATTATTAGCACCTATACACAGCGATATATTCTTTCAGGAGAAGCTCATGTTGAACGGTATTGACGCATTTAATACGGATGACAAGAGGTAAAGACGAGTTTTGTTTGATGCGAGATGACCTTACCGCTTATAAACTCAATATTGTATCAGCGTCTCTTTTTGTGAAAAAAGTTTCGGTTTCACCGGGCGTACGGTTAGGACATGCGCAAGCGCTTCTATCCACCACGGCTAAATACCCCATAGAACGTGTGTGTCTGAAGAATTTCTCTATACCGGTAGGATCTCGCGTGTCTAATCAAGAAAATCTTTTTTTGGGGACTTTACCAAAATCTATAATTTTAGCAATGACCGAAAATACGGCTTTTTCAGGCGCCTACGATAAAAACCCCTTTGCTTTTAAACATTTTAACCTGGAATTTCTGGCTTTATATCGAGACGGAATACAGATCCCGTCCAAACCCCTTCAGCCGGAATACGATAACGGATCTGCCGTGAGGGACTTTTATCAACTCGTATTATCTACCGGAAGACATCTTAAAAATCACGCCCTGGCAATAGATCGCCAGGATTTTCTCAACGGATACACCCTCTACGGATTTAATTTATCGCCCGATGAAGATTGTTCGAATCACGTATCATTAATCAGATCGGGAAACATTAGACTGGAAGCGCGATTCAGACAACCTCTCACGCAATCCGTAACCATCATCGTATATGCGATTTTTGATTCCATCGTTGAAATATCCAATCGAAGACAGGTGCTGGTCGATTATTACTGACTGAGGCTGTGAAATGAATACCGTTCAACTAACGGCCGTTATGGATAAAATTGCACACAACACGTATTTTTAGGAGTGCTTCTGCGATTACCTACCCAAAACACCGTTAAAGAATTTACCGCCATGCTTATTTTAATACCGACCCTTCCACAGAACCGGGTCAACACTGGGTGGCCATCTACGTAAACAACGACGGCGTTAGTTGTTTTTTTGACAGCTTTGGTGGAAACCCTAAAGATCCCCATTTTCCGAAGGCTGTCCAGGATTTTTTTAAAAACAATTCTATCCGCGTGCAATACTCTAACAAACAGGTTCAAGACTTCGCCTCAGATGCTTGCGGCCAACATTGTGTGTTTTTTCTGTATCACATGTCAAAAGGTTACGGTTATGAAAATATTGTTAAAATGTATTATGACGATCTAATTAAAAATGATGACATGGTAGTTCGATTTGTAAAGAGATTGAAACCTCGTCTCTGCGATACATTTAATTGTATTCACTGCGTGCAGATCTGTAAAGTTCTATAATTACATGTTTAATAAATAAAAGATGTAATCTCAAATGTGAGTACTTTATAAATAAAAGAAGTTTGGTAATCAGTCATATCTTTTTCTTTATTAATATAGCGTTGATATTTCAACACATTTTAATACAAATATTTCATACATTTCAAACACGTTTACAAATATAAGTTACAAACAGTAACTTAAAAAGTTAACCACGCGCTAGCATCAAGAGTCGGCGAATTAAACGCATCTCCTACTGGGGTACTAAGCTGTGACGCGGCCGCACGCTTTTTACCGCGCCGTTGTTTCAACGGGTCGTCATCTTTGGCGACATCTGCTGGTTGTATCCGGTGATTTCCTTTAAGGGCTTCGACCGATCGCTTAACTTGAGGGTTGCTTATAGTTGAAAATGGTATATTTAAAACGGCAAAAGCATCTAGAAATTCGTTCCATCCGCGAGGTCTGTATTCATCGCGGACGGTATGAGGAGCTGTTACCCAGATAGCAAAATTTGTCTGGCCCACCTCTGGGCCACAACCTTGCTTCACTTCTGGCCCAGTTCTGGCTGGGTCCCCGGCCCAAAACTGGCACACACACTGAAAACCGACTCAAACAATTTCCTCTGGCCCAGATGTGGCCCACAACCTGTAAAATGACTCTTATTTATTGACGTGGCCCAGATCTGGCCCGCATACTGTAGAGTGACTTCTATTATTTTATGTGGCCCAGGTCTGGCCCAGACACTTTAAGCCAGATCTGGCTGAGACTCGGCTTGGTCCCCGGGCCGAATGTGGCCCAGAAACTGCTAAATGTAATTCAGCAGTAAAACACAAATACAACCATTTAAAAACATTAAAAAGGCTTTAATTATAAAATTACCAAATACTTTAAATATACATGAACAAATGCACTACAGTATAAACATTCACACTTTTTAAACCACAAAGTAACAAGTAAATTATATTTACTGCATATATATATATATATATAAAAATGAAGAGTTCATTTGCAGAAACAGATAACTTCGTTTTTAACAATTTTAAAAAATCATGTTTTTTCATTGTGCATTCCAATTAATCTCAATCAAACTGCATGCAGGTTATTTTGATTAGGTAAAGAATAACTAATAAATACTAGCTAACTAACACAATAAAACAAAAACATGATAACAAAAAACAAAATTTTATCCGTTATCCGTTTTGCAAATAAACTTCATATATAAAACATTGTGTGTCATAATTCAGTTCAGTTCTTATCAAATGGTGTCAGTGCAGTCAAGTCAATAATATTGCTGAATATTAGGTGTCTTCAACCAAGCAAGACAAAAGGCAACAGTGACAAGGAACCCAAACCCAAACAAGACCCGGCTCAGTCAGGAAACAGTCTCGTCTGGCCAAACGAATGAACGTGGTGTGATTATTCCAGGCTGCATCACAAGTCAGATTGTGGATTGATATCATTCAGAATATTTCGTCCAACTTCTTCTGCATGAGGAAACATCATGCCAGCAGGTGAAGCTGGTAAAAGGGTCTGTGCAGAGGGCTTGTCTGGTTCTCGTAGTCTTTGCTGAGGATCTGTGCTGAGGCCATCAGTGAGGTCTTCACAGGGATCTGTCATCTAGCTGACATGGTCTCCGCTGACAGTCAGGGATGTGTTGTGGTCACTCCTGGTGCAGGTCCACCGTCTGGTCTGGATACCGACTGGATCAGCTGATTATTGTAACCTAGGGATAAGGGTGAGACAGTATATAAGCAACTAATATAAGCAATGATGTCATTCTTCTTACAAATTAACATGTACATTAGATATTATAGGAAGTGTTGCTGCTTACCCTAATTGGTGCAGCATAAAAATCCTTTAAGAGATTTGAATTATAGAAATGTGATAGTGTGTCATGTGTATGGAATGTTAAAGAGATGGTCTTTAAACTCACAGAGTGTGTCTGCCTCCTGAAGTACTCACTTTTGATCAGCTGGAAGCCACCTCTTCATAGTCCCTTGACCTCCATTTCAGCAGCATTAGCTTGAAAGTTTTTTCCAAATTGCAGCCTTGAAATATGTACAAATATATATTGTAAGGTAATTATTTAATCTTAAGCATTACAGCTTTTTACAATCATTAGGACGAGAGCCAGAATTCGCACCTTATATGTTTGATGAATGTTCATGCAGCAGCTCAGAATTTCTGTAAAAAAATAAAATAAATAAATGTCAGATTACATATATATAGTGTTCAGATTAAACTTTTAAATTTGTTTGCTCATAATAATCCCCACCACAGTAAAATAAGTATGATTTTAATCACATCACACGGCATATCTATGCTTCAGAAGTTTTCATTCACTCTAAAACTGAACCTGCTGAAGTGCAGCAGACAGATTAGGCCTCCATTCAAGAACAAAAGATGATGCACTTACATTTTACGGCTTTCTCTTACGTATCTATAGTGTTTTTCTCTGTCAGAGCTGCCCACACGGCAGTGTTACCACAAAATAAATATTATTATTAAATTCAGATTGCACATATTGAATTATCTTAGCAGGTGTAATGCTACTATAGCGTGCTCAGTTTGACTTACAAACAAATGACTCATTTGAATGGTTCAGTGAATCGAATCAGACAGAGTCACTCGTATAGATGTTTATGGCTCCAGCAGCGGTCCGACTCCTTTGCTTCAATAGCAATCACTCGTTGAAAAGATGAATCGAATGAATTCTAGCAAACAAAATGGAATTTAACTCATTAAAATTTAATTACCTTACATTATCGTGCACTGGATACAGCTCATGGGTTTTTCATATTAAAAATTACATATTGTTTTCCTAAAGAGACCGCCTGACAGTTAGGCCTAACGTTACTCATCAACACTCAATATATCCGGACCGAATGATTTTTCTGACGCCATTATCATCGCAAACCTAACAGAAACCATCTAAAAACTATACTCCTCCTGGCATTTAAACATCAAACAACACTAGATCGATCATTAAATAACTTAATTTACCTTTTTGCAGCTGAAGTATTCCTCTTGAGACCTGTGCCCGCCGAAATCTCCTCAGGATTAACCGCCAAATCTCTCTCTCAGCGGCGGATCTTCATTCTAGCAGCGCCGGAGACAAAACCAGCTCGGGCGAAGGTAGAGACACACAACTACACCGAGTGTGGACCTGCCGCGCATACAACAGCTTTCAGCCGAGATCGCCCAGAGAGAAAAAGCCGTCTGTCAACCAGAAGTGTTTTGTAGAGTCGGCGCGGCTCTGGCCCATTATCTTCTCACCGACGTCGTGACTGAGCCGACAGTGCCGCATTTCAGCCAGAATCGGCCCGAGTGTGCTTGCTATGTGGGTATGCTTTTAACCAAATCCATCACGTGCGAACCGACGATTACGCGGCCTTTAAACACAAACTCTCCAGAATCTGACCATGAAGACAGCTGCTTAGCATTAGACATTTTATTCAAAATGAATTTGATGTTTTTTAATTGCCTTTGCGGTACGTTGTTTA
The DNA here is from genome assembly GCF_012432095.1 of Onychostoma macrolepis. Lineage (NCBI taxonomy): Eukaryota > Metazoa > Chordata > Actinopteri > Cypriniformes > Cyprinidae > Onychostoma > Onychostoma macrolepis. Next base: position 3,209,469 of record NC_081156.1, read on the forward strand.
AGATCTCGTTGACGATGTGATCCTCTTCATCACTTTTATTAGACGGTGGGTCAGGTGCGTTAACAGGTGTACTACCAGGCGTGTCGTTGTGAACGTTATCCTGTTTCGGGAGCGTCAGAGTTAAAGTACCGCTCTCCAAATCGCCCTGTTTTACTATAGTTAAAAACCTCTGTAAGACATTGGAATAAAGTTTAGCTTTCCCGTGCGAATCTAAATCAGCCCTCTGTAATATATTTCTTATAGCACCATCCAAATCGTTCTCCACAACTTGTTGAATTGTCTCGCGAACGTTCCCAGCTCTTAATTTATTCAGCTGATTCTGCGGAATTACATAATGCTTTTCAGCATATTCCATTCCTAATGTTGTCTGGACGTTATTAAACTACTGATAAAAGGTATGGCGACGCTTAACAGAGGTATGAGAAAACCACCTCTTTGATTAATCAGGCGTTTTTTTCTCTCGACGGTGATCTTTTTACTAGCAGCGTATTTGATTTCTTCTTTTTTCTTTTTTAATCTTCGGAACTGTGTGCTGTTTAGAGGTATGGTACCGCGGAGGACGTTAAGAGCTATTTCACATAAGGATAGAATCAGTTGATCCGATGCCGACTGTAAAATGACACGTCGCTGCTTCGGTGTAGCCTTATATAACAGTTTTAAAAGAGGCAGGTTTTTACAAAGCCTATCGCTCATTTTCTTATTTTCATCAAAGTTTACCGCGTTCTTTTCTGTATGTACACCACTTGATGATCTGAAAACAGATCCGATCTGAGACGAAAACGCTCGGGCGTTTTAGCTTTAAAGTCGATCAGGAGAAACCGAAAGCCTTATTGGTTGCATCCTGGTAACATTCCATGAAATATTTAACGTTTCCTGGAAAAATTTGTCGCCCTAAAACCATTATTTGCATAGAGTCTCTGGGGCTCTTGTACAAAATAATATAATGAGTATTCAGTGTAATAGTTCTACTGGTTTTACCTTGAAAAAACAGATTCTGAGTTATCAATATGATGGAAAATGATTTATGATGAACATATTTCGTGAAAGCGCGTGAGAGTTCATCGTTCGAATATGCTAATTCCATTAAATCATCACAAATCAAAATAGATTTCTTATTAGGAGGCAATAAATTTTCATCCGTTAAAGATTTTGGTATGCCTTCAATAAATTTAATATCAAACAATGACAAGAGTTCATCATACAATGGTTGCCAACAACTGTATAAAAAAACAATATTGTCAATTTTTACATTGATCAGCTTATCTGCGTTACACAACAGATTTTTCACAAAGACAGTCTTCCCGCTGCCGGAAGGTCCGGAGACCACGGCGGAGAACGGGAAATTAAAACGAAAGTCAAAACCTTCTTCAACATACGCATCTTCTGGTCTGGACATATTGTTAAAAACCGTAAGGTAAAGTGGAGCAGTCAGGCAAAAGAATCCGTTTGTCATAAACCACTTTGAATCTTTTCAAAAGTGATCTATTATGTAGTGTGAACTTCTTTTATTCCGCACGATGGTCTCTGTGCGGGTGAGCAGATGGGCCGTGTCACGTGATGCTACATAACCGTGTACCAGACATATCATACTTTCTAAGGTAACGATTTGCGCATTCGAAGAATGGAGCGTGATCCCTTTCGCTTTAAGGGTAACTTTATTTTTGCAGTTTTAAAGCCGACGATTTAGGACCGGTTGATGCGAATTCCGTGATGTTATCGCTCTATGTCGAGTTCGTTCGTCAGTTCGCCAGGTACGAGCCTGTTTGAGGCATCCATTCGCCTTCTTTCGACGAAAAGATAAGACTGTCTGTATCTACGTAAAAAACGCGCGGGCCTAATCTGTCCATAAGGTCGTATAATTCCAACCGTCCATAAGCCGTGGTGAATGAGGCTATAAACACATTAACATCGCATGCGGGGCGGGTCGCCTTCAGCGTAGCACCACTGCACTAGGGCTACAGAGTCTGATACGAATGAGAAGTGTTTAATTACATGGTAGTTTCCAAAAATGTGTCGGGCGAAATCTTCAGGATCTGTCAAAAGTTCGGTCTTAGGTAAATTACATCTAAGTCCGAATCTCCCCCAAAGGGCGTTCAATAAAAACTTATTTATAGATCTACGCGCAGGATTGAGTGTTATTTTGTCTATGTCAAGCTGAACGCCCTCCTTCTCAAAATAATCTTCAACGTAAGACTGTTTTTCGGCATCTGTCACCACGTGCGGGGGGAAACCTGAAGCCTCTTGCTTGAATTTGAGAAACGTCTTAACATATTCGGTGAATAATGTGTCTGACGTCTGCGGAAAGTGCCAGACTTCCACGATACTGACAACTGTGTAACCTTTAACTAGGGCGTGTGAGAGTTCCACAGACGTCCAAACCCCTGAAATAGCTCTTTCTTCATCGCTATGCTGACAACCCGTTTGTAGTTGTTGCTCTGCGCAGGTGCGACACAGAGCGAACAATAGTTTACCCTGCGGCGATTTGAAAGGGATAAGCGGATGAAGCAGTTTACGCGGGGGCAGCACCGTACATTTAATAAGTCCAAAATAAGACTCGACCGGTTCAAAATCTTTTAAAATTATTTCAGGATGCCCGATGGGGTAAGTTTTACGCGACTGTACGAAAGGATACAACGACGTAAAGTCCAAATATGATACGCGTTCGCCCTCTGTAACTTTATGGTAAAGCTTCAGTGCATTCGTACGAAAAGCGACGCCCTAGGATTCAGACGTTCAGGTTCCGCGTAATTACTCATAAAAGTCCTAACATCAGGATCGTTTTGTTTGGCATTCTCCCACTGACATTCCCAAATAGTAATTACTTTGAGGTTGTAAGTTTTACGCAAAACTTCCAGCTTATTATCAGACTGTCTTCTGAGCATACCGAAAGGTGTTTTTGACACGGGATTTAATTCGTTAGGATTAAAACGACAGCAATGTCCGTGCCAGAAACACCCCAGGAATCCCAAAGCCATTCTATCACCGTTAAACTCATAATATCCATCCACGTGATAAGATCCGAATTTGACTTCTCCGTGATTTAATGCATGATGCACGTCAACGTTTTTGGTCGCTTTAATATATTCCAACCACTGGATGGACGGAGTCGAATAAGCTTTGTACTGATTAAGATAGGCGTTTTTATGCGTCAGGGCTATTGTGTCTTTGGATAAAAAAAGCGTTTTAAACACCTTCATAGCGCACCCCGCGAGCGTTACACATCCGAAGGGGTCCACGTTTGTACACGCTATAAATTCGTTTCTGTATTTCATACAACCATCACGTAACAAAACAACGTCGTTCTTGCAATACATCGCCAGTTGTGTTTTGAAATTAAACACCTGTCCTGCTACACTCTCGTACCACCTATCAAATTTAACCTGATCAGGTTCGGACATTGTGTTGTATCCATAATCTTCTTTAGATGGATACGGTCCGACGTAATTTGCATTTTGCAAACGATTAAAGTGATGGGGAAAGAATCCTTTTTCGTCGGTGTTTAGGTTTAAAGCGGAGGGCATTTTTGACAATTTCATAGGTAAGAAACTGTAACTGTCTATGTATCGCTGTTTAAATACATGATCGTACATATATACGAGTCTGCATCCTTGGAGTATAATTTTTGGTGCCAAACCCTGACTTGTGAAATACTCGAGCAATATATAAGAGTCAAAACCTGAAGCATTGTGCGCTATAAATGTAAAGTCTGTAAATTTTGGACATCTGAAATGTTTGACCATTTTGTCTCACGCAATCAACCCCTCGGCTGTAAACTCTTCACCGTCTTGCGAAATGGCGCACACGTAATTTGCAGTATGTCTTGAATCTTCGTGCATCGTCTCAAAATCGAAATAAATATATTTTTCGCTATGCACGTCAGGTTTTGCGGGTTGAATATAACAGCCGTGATGCCCTTCATCTACCAGTATGTCGTTGCAATGCGGGCATTTGGACGGGGCGCACTTGTGCAGTGTTAGTTTATCACCCGTCCATTTCGCTCTATACTGTCTGCAACATCTCCGCAAAATTTTATGAGATCGCAGCGACCTCACCCCTTCACTTTGCGGCTGTTTATGCATTTCATAACAGAAGTCAGATCTGCAATATCTGGCGCAGTCCTCACATTGCATCCATTTCTTAGGATGTGTGGCGCACTGAGGTGTATTACACACGTTGCATGTAAATTTGCAATAATGTAAACTACGATCGTTAAAGCCTTGATAGCAGTACTCGCAAACGTAGCCGTACCCTAAGAAACCCTTCAGATTTTTTATCACGTAGTAATGTTCATCATGCAGATATAAATGTACGGTGTTCGGTGTGTTTCATCTGTATTTTTATACACTTCAATTTACCTGAACACGTTCTGTGAAAGATGACTATTTTCAGGTCTAGGGCTGTTTCGAATTTAGTAACGTCGTGAAATGCAATTTTATCTTGCGGTTTATAACCCTGTTCTGTGTGTATGTCGTTGGCTATTCTGCCCAATTCCTGATCGGGACAATGAGGGTTTAAAAAATGTGCCAGGCATATGCTGAAGCACATATTGTCTGTTATATTTTTTGCGACGAAAAGATTCATCTTATTTTTTTGGATTATCATATTGTGGGCTAGGTCGGTTAGCTTTCTACGCCCTCCACCTTGCCTATTCCGTACCACAGACACGCATAACTGTAAAGCAGAATCAACCCCCACATCTGCGTTGCTTTGAACCGTGCGTTCGATTTGATCGATAAACGTATTAATGTCATGATTATTATCTGGGGTTAGAACCGCGTTAATGTCTGTTGGGAGACTCTCGCCTTGCAGCGACACATTCATAAAACCGGTTTCGCCTGCCAACAAACGTGAAAAATCTACGATCTCATTCAAAATATCTTGCAAAAAGATATTATACGCTGCATAATCGTCTGCGACAATTTCGCGGAAATTTAAAGTTCTGCGAATTTCTAAACCGTTAAATCTCGATCTTGGGGTAATTGTAAAATCGCTCACACGACCGCCTTCATTTATTAGCCTATCTATAAAATTTTGGCTGAGACCCATGTTTGGTGCTGAAGGTTCGTAGCTTGAGGCATCATCGTTAGACGATCCCATACCAATCTGATCATCATTTATAGTTACATCCAGCCATTCATACTGTTCATCTACCAGTTCGTGCAATCTTTCGGTCATGTTGCTTAATCTGGTTGTAACATCTGTAATTGATTATTAATAAGATCGCGTAACAGATCAGCGTTATTTTGAGAATCGTGTCTAGGTCTTAATGATCTCTGAACATCTTCTGGTACACGGTCATGCAAATCGTCGTGACATCTTTTACCACTCATTTTGAAAATTTATTTTGAAATCAGAAATACAAAATAGTACAACCTTAAAGACAAACGGATGTAGCGCCTTGAAAACACCACAACGGTTCACAACGTAACGTGTCCAGATATAACAAAAACAATAACATGAATAATCAATAATAACAGTATGAAAAATTCAATATAGGTAACATACAAAATAATGTAAGGAAAAATAATGTAAGGAAAATAATGAAAGGAAAATAATGAAAATAATGTAAGGAAAAAAAACCATCTATTCAATTCATTGTACATTATCTCCTGGATATCATACGTTCATGCAAATCTACCAACATTCTCTGTAACAGATTCAAACGTTCAGACATCAAAGATAATGCATTTACCGCCAATCTCTGCTCGGTCCGGTTCTCCCGGATTTCTTCCGGTACTCCGATCATACTCTGGCGAAATTGCGTGAATTCGTTATATAACTCTTCGTGACAATTTCTCCAAAACTCCGCTGCGTGTCGTAAGGCTTCGGTGTGTTGTTGTTGACAGGATATGACATTTCTTAAAATCGAAATAACGTCACCTTGCGCGTTAGCTGCAATCTCTTCAACTTGCCGGTAAGTCAACGGTTGTCCGGCCAGATCAAAAAGTCTTTCGAAGTAACGATTAACACGGTTCAACGCTTCGCGATCAAGCCTTCTATTTAAATCGCGATCGCTAAACAGCTCCCGAGGTATTTCATGTAGTAATTCCGCAACCTCCTCCGCCTCCACCTCTTCCTCTTCCTCACTCTCCGTATCAGTGAAGGATACCTGATCCCATGCGTGGACCAGCGAATCAGACCAAGCTGTTAACCCTCGTTGGTCATGAGCTTGTTCTGTAAAAAGAATAACAATAACCACTTTATTAATTTATTAAATAAAAGTCGAACATAAAATATGATAATGCGATTTTCTGTTTTAATACGCACCATTGTTCTCTGAAGTCCTTAAACGGCTGGTGGACGGCGAGTCGCTCGTTTCCTGCTCGGGCAGTCTCACGCGTTTTACGGCCTGTCCGCAACCATACATTCGCTGCGTGGGGGGGTCGACCACGTCTGTGTGCGCGTTTGCACGGACGGTAGGCGTGTGAAGTTGTTCATCGGAACACTCCGTGTGGGAGGGGCGTCCGCCAGACGCTCCCTGGTTCGTGACGTAACTCGGTTGCCGCCGCAACCCCCCGCTGCACATCCTCTGCAGTTATTATTACAACGTTGTTGTCATCATTGTGCACGCCTGTCAAATTTAGTAAATACTGTTTATGAGGGATCGGTGGTTTTAACACGTTAAGAAAAACAAAACAAAACTAATGTCAACTTACCGTTAAGGCCATCGTCGTCCTCGCAGACAGCCAGTTGGGCTTCATCAACTGAATAAATGATATTCATCATTATTATTAATAATAATATTATTAAACCGTACGATAGAAAAAGAGTAAAAACTTACATATCTCTTCAAGGATGTGTTCTAAATCTTCGTCAAACACAAGATTATCGAAAGTAGCTGGAAATAATAACATCATGTTAAACAAATATTCACGTTAAAATATTTAAACATCTCCTATGAACAAAACATACTCACCATCGTAATTGTCGGCCATCGTTCCGACGTTTGTTGAGGTGTAACGACGTCGTACCAGAAGTTAGAGTTTTACAGTTAATGAGGATGTTATAACTTGTGCTTTTTAACGCATCACTTTGAGGGGGGTGGGGGGCGTCTCTTGAAAATGCGTCGTAAATCCGATAACAGCCGGCAGGGGGTGACCTAATACCACAAATCTTTAGTAAGGTACATGACACAACGTTAATTTGTGAAATAGTATGGTCAAATATTACGACATTCGTGTTTAAACATAATGACTAGTATTCTATAAATATTGCGATTATTCGTACATGCATGCATAAAGGAACGCTTTTATTATTTACATTTAAACGCCGGTTTCGCATCTGTTTACATAATTTACCTGACGGTATGATATACATTTACGCTACATTATTTAAAACAGAAACTCTGGTTACATTTTATATTTAGACTCCTACTTATCGCTCGCTGCTGCCATATATTTATTCGGATTCTGACTTTCCTTATTCTCATCAAATCCATCCCGCACAATTCATCAGATGCATGTTAGTTAGCCGGGTGCATCTTCATCACTTTACTTAACGCAGCTGGAGGTGTTTCACCAACGGGTTGAAACGTCTTTTAGATTTTCTTTTTTCTTTTACAACTTAATTGCTGCGATGTTAGCATATCCCTCGCATGTAGACGCATATTGTCCCTTATCTATGCGTATTTGAACGCCACGGGGTGATTTTAACAGATGAAAAATCAAAGTTTGTGATATCTGTTTATTGACCTCGCGTGATGTGAACCGTCTGTTCAAACGGCCGTTTGAAGTAGTTCTTATGTATTTCTTACGACGGTAAAGTTCACGTGATTCTATTTGTGTTATATGTATTACGTATAGACCTACATCGTAACATGTTTTAAGTACAACAATGATCAAAGATCAGTTAAATAACAAATTATGTGAAATTAAGTAAATTAAACGTCATTTTCCTACAACATAGACCATCTTATTACAATCATCTTTGGAGATCCTCTATTTATTTAAACTTTATCACATTCTTTATCTACCTCATTACATCCTGAACATCGGTTTGAATACGTATTCGAATAGATTATAAATTCATTATAAATATTCAATTCTCAACTTTACCTAACTTTTAACTTAACCAGCTATGTGTCATATAAAAACTTCAAAAGGGGACGATCCTTTGACCGTACAGTGAACTTTAAGTCTAAACTTTTGACAAAGTTCATACTAGCAGGCTCATGTCATAAAATGCTTAATGTGTATGTCGTTTGATCAATGAACAGCTACACCAAAGTTTACGATGCCAGACCCCCTCAAAACTCGTTAGATTGCAAATGAGTTGCGTCTCCAGAAAAACCTTTAGATGTTTTACAGCAACTCTTGATCTGATACGGTCGCGTCGTTAATCATACGTCCAGACACGCACTGTCGTTCTCATTTCGTCGCTCCCTGCGTGAGACGAAGTATTTACATTTCGTGCTATAATGTAAAAAAGTTTAGGCGTCTAATTATGGCTAAAAATCCAAAGACGTCCGAAACATTTGCTTTCATTCCGGTTTCCGCTCACATGCGCGCGTATGTGTTTTAACTATAGCTACAGAAGATTTAAGATTGACAAAAATCAAAGCCTAAATAAATGTATTATACTACTAAAATAAAATAAAACAAGACAAACAACCTTTTCCTGTGGCTTAGAGGCGATTTTATAAGAAAAAACTGTGTAACCTAATTTTAAAAGTGAAAAGCTTTAGGATGCGTGCCGAATTGTTTAATTAATTAAGAAATGCTAAAGATTTATTAAAATAATGTTCGTTCTAATGTTAAAACATTACTTTAATTCTTTTAAATCTTTGCATCGGTCTCTCCTCACGCTGTTAGGGGGGTGGCGGAAGGCGTGGTCTGGATTCAGCGGCGTAAACGCATTCTGAGTTTTGACGCGCTAGTGTGCGGTTATCTGCCGGAGGCTGCGTAAGATAGTCTGCTCTTTTTCTTTTTTTCTTTCTTTATTTTACATCGCAGTTATTTTTTCTCTTTCTTTTATTTCCTAACTTGTAACAAGATTTTGACTTTTTACTTAACGAACGTGTCTGATGCTTTTTTCTGTTTTAGAAGACGGGTAAGATAAGTCAGAGCTATTTGCTGTAACTTGTGAGAAAAGCTACCTTTTAATCTGTAATGATAGAACGTTGTAAAGTATGCTTTTTTTTTGTTTTAGAAGATGAGTCGACATTATTTAGCTTGTAATGTTATGCTATTGTTTTAACTAAGGTGTTTTGTTTGTTTTAAATAAACAAACACGTACACTTCTTTTTATTTAACTTAAAACGTTTTTAAACTAGTTAGAGTTGGTTAGAACAACGCTAGCAAGTCGTTGCTCATTTTACGTATATGTTTGATGTTTTTTTGTTGATATGTGTGCGTGAAAAACTCTAATAAAAACTTCCCTTTATCCCGTTTAACACAGTTTCACAATTTAAAGTTTAAACACATAATAGTCTTCAATGGCCCACACAAAAACACGGTTCCCAAAACATTCATAAATACCTTAGGATCACTGGACAGTAAAAACAGATGCTCATTTAGATGGGTGGGGGCGGACAAACAGGTGTCCAGTTTGGGTGGGTGGGAGGGGTGGGGGTCTTATCTTTATGAGGGGGCAATAAATCAAAAATTTGGACACAAAGCATACTACTATCTCTCTCCCGGTTTCACAGACAAGGCTTAAGCCTAGTCCCTGTCTAAAATGTAAGTCTGAGCTGTTTTTAACTGAAAGAAACTTGTACTGATTGATCTTGAAATATGTCAGTGCCCTTGTTTTGTCTCAAGATGCACACCAGTAATGTTTTTTCTAAGGTATGTCTATAAAAATTACTTTAAAATCCTAATTGAACTATGGCCTAAATCTTTGTTACACTAAATCTTAAGTATGAAAAAAAAACATTGTTTTTCATTTATATTCTACATGATTCTTAAATGAAAGAGAAATTAAATGCAAGAGAACTTACAACACAACTTATTGTTTTAGTTATTGTTCTTGTTGTGATTTGGCCCCTACTGCATTTTATTTTACAGGAATGTTGCTCATAACTTAATTTAAATTCACCTGTTCATTCACTTCATTTTCTGTACAGATACAGTGTTATTTAAAAAGGTTTTACAGCAGTACACAATATTATTTTATCACAGATCTATACAGAAATTACGGTAGCATTAATGGCTCCATATTTGACCTAAAATTCAGATAAAGAGATGGCACTTTTAGGTTTAAGCAGAAAACAGTGGAAAAATAATATGAAATCCACACCTCAGGGTAACAATTAAAACTTACAGGAAGCGTCTGAGCATGTATTTTAACTGAATCAAACAAGCAAAAGATATCTTACCTTGTTACAATTTGCAGAGATCACCTTAACCAGTGGTCCACAAGATCACCTTTGAGAGATTATTAATGGTCTCGCAAAACCCATTGAGACATGAATAAAACACAATTCATTCTCATTATTATCATGTATTTCTTTTTAATTGAATTGACTCATGGTTAAGTTGCTCCAGTGAAAATACCCCCTTTTTTTAAAGAATACATTTGTCTGTTTTTGCCCATGCAATAAAATTCAGTGAGCTGAGAAACAACAAAAACTAACATTCTTCAAAACGTTTTTTTTTTTTTCTTTTTGTGTTCCAAAGGTATTTTTTCTTGTACATTTTTGGGGTGGACTATCCCTCATTTTCAGGTTAAAATAGATAAATAGATTGAAAAGAAATCTTTGAAAAAAAAAAAATTCTTCAAGAAGCAACACGGCATTAAATATTAACAATTTTCTTTTTTTTTTTTTTTTTGATCCCTTAATGGCAGTGTATTTTGTCTGGCAGTTTTTTTGTTTGTTTGTTTGTTTTTTTTAAGTGAAAAAATATACTTATATTCTAAATAAATATTGCTTTTACTTTGAAAAAAGACAAGACATGTTCATGCAGCTCTGCATTGTGCCTATAACAACGCCCATTACCTAATATGAATTCACTGTAAATCACAGCATTTTGGGACTTTTTGCTTTATAAAGTCATACAATAAAATTGTGTGAGGAACAACATTCAGTGTTAGTCTACGGAGCCCTTTACAGGACATTGTGGTGGGAAAAATTCGGGGTGAATGGAAAAAATTCAGGGTGGGAGGGAATTTTTTTTTTCAAATGTTTTGCGTTCTCTCGCAAAACTTTTGCGTTCCCTCGAGAAACTTTGCGTTCCCTCGCAAAGATATTTGCATTCTCTCGCAAAGATATTTGCGTTCCCTCGCAAAACTTTTGCGTTCTCTCGCAAAACCATTTGAGTTCGGACAAACGCTTCCTGTTTACTTTGCAGCTTGCAGTGGTTATAGCTCGTATGTTCACAATGAGCGGTTCATAGAATTTTATTTTGAACTTGGACTCAAATAAATTAATAAGTCAGTGCTTAGTTCAAGGCACGGTTTTGGGACATAATAAAACGCTTAATGTGGCTTAATGTTTTAAAACAGTGACTTGGAGGACCAAATTCGATAATAATAAAAGCTGATACAATTATTAGGCTAATATTAATAACCTTATTAATAATATTACTAAGCAGAATAGCCCAGAATATGAACGCAACGCCCTGCACGTAGCCTAAGCTTTTTCTCCCCCATAAAACGTAGGCTATAAAAGGTAGGCTATAATGAAAACGGTGATTTAAAAATACCAAATCCGTTGCATTCATATTCTGGGCTATTCTTCTTTATTAATAGTAATATTATTTATAAGGTTATTAATATAAACCTAACAATTTTATTAGTATTTATTATTATCGAATTTGGTCCTAATGTCACTGTTTAAAGCCACATTAAAGCGTTTTAGAATGTCCCAAAACCGTGCCTTGAACTAACCACTGACTGACTGTATTTCTTTATACTTGAATCAAAGTTCAAAATAAAAACTCTATGAACCGCCCCATTGTGAACCTTTCATTATAGCCTACCTTAAGCGTTTTCTATGGGGAAGAAAAGGCTTAACGTGCAGGGCGTTGCGTTCATATTCTGCTTTATTAATAGGAATATTATTAATAAGGTTATTAATGTTAGCCTAATAATTTTTATCAGGATTTATTATTATCAAATCTAGTCCTCCAATGTCACTGTTTTAAAACATTAAGCCACATTAAGCGTTTTAGAATGTCCCAAAACCGTGCTTCGACATAAGCACTGACTGTATTACTTTGAGTGCAAGTTCAAAATAAAACTCTATGAACCGCTCCATTGTGAACATACGAGCTATAACCACTGCAAGCTGCAAAGTAAACAGGAAGCGTTTGTCCGAACTCAAATGGTTTTGCGAGAGAACGCAAAAGTTTTGAGAGAGAACGCAAATGTCTTTGCGAGAGAACGCAAACATTTTGCGAAGGAACGCAAAGTTTCTCGAGGGAATGCAAAAGTTTTGCGAGAGAACGCAAAACATTTGAAAAAAAATTTTTCCTCCCACCCTGAATTTTTTTCATTCACCCCGAATTTTTCCCACCACAATGTCCTGTAAAGGGCTCCGTATTAGTCATTATTATTACCTAGAAATCTTAATTCTTCGTTCAGCATATTCTAATTGAAGCATCATGACATTTGAATACAAACCTTTTATTGACGCCCCTATAAAATTCAAGACATGAGAGCAAAAAATGTCCCTGTATGAGTTTGTACGCAATTTGTATATGATATGGTATATCAATATCACACAAACAAGAGATGTTTTTTTTCCCGAATATCTGCACAATTGTAAATTTGATAGAGATAAAACAGTTCACTAAATATGATATGATATTGCACTGTAAAAAAAAAAAAAGTTGAGTTTGCTCAACTTAATTTTGTGGGAGATTCTCAAATTTTTGTTGTATAAACTTAAAACGACAAGTTGAGAAAACTCAAAAATCTGCTGAAGCTGGTTGCCTTAATTTTAAGTTGGCTCAACTTTTTTTTTTTACAGTGTGTGTTAAATTTTAGATGCAATATTGTGCATCTCTGACCAACACAGCGGTATTTTGTTATTGAACGAATCTGTGGTTTTTAACAAATTATTCAGCCAAAAATTCAGTGACCCATTCATAAAGAATTAATTAATTAATCAGCACATCATGTAATTTATTAGCTTAAAAAAATTGTATTGACTTGACAGTCCTACTAAAAACATGTACCGCAGCATTAGCTGCTGCTGGATAAATTGAAGTTGTGCTGACCAGGTAAAACCACTTAAGAACAGGAGCTGGTGCACTTACTACAGGCCTATCATTTACTAGCAACCTGCTGACAGCCTCAGGGTTATTAATAGATCTTGCCGAAATGAAAGTAAACACAACCTTAGCTTGGAGGAACTGTCTGTCTTCTTTAATGTGTCAGGTAATAATGGCCGTACTTAGTTCCCTCACAAAGATAAATTGACGCAGCCAAAGAGTGCTAGGCAACTCTACCATTCTCCTCTGGCTAAATGAAAAACTCATCCCAAGGGAAGAAATAGTTTAAAACATCTTAGGGAAGCACTGTTCAGCTGTGTTAGTCAGCAGAACCGCACCATTAAAAATGAGCTGTTTAGATAAATCAATTAGGTAAAGAATAGCAGTGCTTCTCCATTTCCGCAAGGTTGGTAAGCAATTCTATCACACTAGTGGCATTGTATAATGTTGGCTTGTGGCTATATATTCCAAATAGTGTTTATTTGAAAGTTTATTCCAGTGTCTTGCCCCATATACTTAAATTAACAGCATATTTTCATTTTTGGGTGAAGTATTCCTTTAAACTTCAGCTTATTGCTTCTGAATACATGGAATATAGCACACAGGTTGTATGCACTATTTTTGTGATGTTTTCCTTTATTGAATTTGCTTGAGGTTTTCAAAAGATGCATGAACATTCTTTCAAATTTCTCCTTTTGTGCACCACACAAAAAATAACAGCATGGGGGTTTGAAGCAAATAATGACTGAATTTTTACCCCTTTAGGTTTTTCCAGCTACCAGAGAAGCCGTCATTAAGGGGTGTTGTGTTCAGTTGAACATTGTCTCAGAAACTGTATGAATGGCAATTTAAAGCTGCACAGAGCAGAGGAAGGTTGATGGCTGGGAATTAATGCCTGTACTTTGAAAGCAGGTCTGCTCTTTCTGATGAAATCGGTGTTCTTTACAAAGCGCCTGGGAAATGGATTTTTCCACAGGTGCCAATAGCTTCTCTAAATGGCCACGTGCTCTAATATGTCTTGATGATTGACCATTTTCCTGAGCCCTGCGGGGGAGAGTTGCAGGGAACATAAGCATCAAGACTGTGTGATGGAGGTACTGAGTCTGTAAATGTGCTTTGATACAAGTCAAGGGAGCACATGTGCACTTAAAATGTGATGCTACTTCAACTTATTTCTGATTTTGAGAATTTCACACAAACTAATTATTTCTTACCTGTGAAGAGAGATACTTTGGTTCTGTATACAGCAGCTTCTGTGTTGTCAGTCCTCACTATAAGGTTCACTTGGTTTATGTTCTACACATAGGTGCTTTATTTTTCTTTTGAAAGAGATATTACAGTATTTTGGGAGCTATATTGTAGATTATTTGAATATAGATCACTCAAATGTGTGTTGACATGACATTATGATTTTATGTTGGCAGGATTCAGTCAGGGTCGTATCTCAGCACCGGTTGGTTCACACTCATTCTGGCCATGGACATGTGCAAGGAGATCCGAGTCTACGGCATGATCAATGACACTTACTGCAAGTAAGACTGACATGCAATCTATCACTTGACAATGGGCTTTAAAGAAGCTTCACCTGTTTCCAGAGTGAAATAGCACAGCTGAGCTGATACAGTGCAGAGCTGTGGGCTTCTTTAAATATTGTTGGACATGTCCACCCTGCCATAATACAGACGTACATGCAAAAGTCTTTGCTTCAAAATTCTTCACTAGTTATAATTTTAGACCATGTATTGTTGCAATATGTTTTAGCATACATTGAACACCAAAAAAATGTCAGAACACGATGCTGCATGATAAAAGTAGCGCTAAATTCAGTTTCATTTAGTGATCAGGTATGTCTTTTATATTCGGTTCATTAATTTGAAGGTGTACTCAGTAGCGTCTCATTATGAAGGCTGTGTCCTCCGGAGGATGCATTTGTCTGTCGCATGCGTCATTGAAACTGTCTCATTTTAGAAATGTACCCATTACATTCCAAAGTAAAAGAGACAATAATTTATGCCTCAATAATTACTTTTCTGAAATGACACATCTTGGATGAAGCACGCAGCCAACAAATGTGACCTTCGGAGGGCACAGGCTACAAAATTAAACATAAGGAGTGTTTTTTTTCCAAAACTGCATACTATATCCACCTTTTTATTCAATATAAGTAAGCCTATGGGTGAGACTTCCGGTTTATTAGCCGCTCTAGGGAAATAACGAGAAGAATAACAACGTGCAACGTGCAACTGTTTGCACTACAAACCAGTGTGTTCATAATTAAGATAATACAATGTTTTGTACAGCTAAAAATAGCTGGATGCAGATGAGACCGGAAGCCAGACCCATAGAATTTACAAATGGCCGCGCCCATTTTTACGGGAAGAAAAAGGTAGATACACTGTAAAAAAAAAAAGTTGAGCCAACATAAAATGTTAAGGCAACCAACTTCAGCAGATTTTTTAATTTGCTCAACTTGTTATTTTAAGTTTTAAGTTGGCTCAACACAGTGTAGTATGTAAAAAAAAAAACAGTATGTGAAAAGAATAGTATCCACAGTATTCAACAGTAGCTGAAAACTTCGTAGATGACCTACTACTTCTGGTTCAGTTCTAAAGTGCACATTTGATATGGATGACAACAAGAGGTAAATCACGAAAAAGGTGTATATTTATTATATATATAATATATAAACAGGTGTTATATTTAACATAATTAGCCTCCATGGCAACAAATGAGAATCGGGAACAAAGGAAACAGGAACATAACACAGGAAAACCATGTTGAATAAACTAAAGGTCTAAAAACCAGCCACAGGAGAGAATTTGTAAATGACAGTGAAGTGACGCAATTGTCACTGTAGGTCACGTGACAATGACACCATGGCGAATGTAGTATGTATGTATGTATGTAAATTCATACTACACGTTTATACTGTATAGAAGGTACTTTTTTAACGAAGTCACAAAGTAATTACTTATTCAAACGAAGTGCCTACTAAAAGCAGCCTTTGTTTGTTTACCGATATGTAATAATTAATACTGACACCTAGCGGTGTGGCTGTAGCATCAAAAAACACAAAACCAAACGTTTTCAATTACCTTGTCATTGTAGAAATACTCTATAGCCATGTAAGGCACAATCCACAGCTATGTGTGCATTTAACTATTTTTTACTACGGGGCTGTTGAATGCATGAATTGGTTGAAGGAATGTTCTAAGGTGTGTAATTATTTTCATTTGGCTAAAGTTATTCCACGCAGGTCTTGACCACATTACTTATCCATATCACTTCAGTACATGTCCATATACATATGATTTCAAAGATCCTTACAGCCTAAAATATTTAGGGGCCCACAATCAGTCTTCATTACTGTCCACCACTGACCGTACTGAATGCGTAAAAGTAACTGTTAATTTGGTTAATTTCTATGGTTGTTTTATCTACATTTTAACGCACAATCAGAATCAAATATTTAGATAGACCATGGTGTAAGATCAATTGCAACGTGATAGACGTAAGCAATGCATGCAATGATGTGATTAGCGTGTTTGTAAAGTAGCTATTATAATCTGTTTTCCCAGCCATTTATTCATTCTGCTCTCCCTTTCAAAACAATGAGCAATTTTCATTTCACAGCAACTCCCAGTCACCTGAAAAGACTGGCAAATGAGAAAACAGTGGCTACAACAAAGTCATTTTGATGAAAGGCAGTTCAGCTGGGAAGTATCTATTTTAGCATAATGTGCTGAGCTGTTGTTGCAATTGACCTCGCTGGATCTCTTGTAATTAAAATTCAACAGGTGCTACTGGGAGAGAAAAATTGAATCAGGAAAAAATGCCTTCTGAGCTTCCATTTCTCCACAGGAATGCTCCTTACGGACTCAGAGCACTCAATCTTTGAATAAAAAGTAGCAATGGGTTAAAGCTCCAACAACATCAAAACTGCTACAGGCTTCCCAGTCTTTATTGTGCACAATTCATCAGTGCATTACAGAGGGAAAAAAAAAATCCTTGTTTTTCTGTTTTCCAGTGTTTATTTTTATTTTTTCATTTGGTTTCACTCAGAAATATGTGATGCGGAAATGAAATAAATTGCAAATGCCTTTTAAAATATACTGAAAATGGCATTGATGAGCAAGTATGATTTATTGTGATGGAATAACAAAGTAACATTTATTTAATTTTTAAATTTTAGATCAGAAGGCTACAGGAAGGTGCCGTACCACTACTATGAAGCAGGAAGTCGTGACGAATGTGCCGAATACCTCTTGCACGAGAGCGCCCCTTATGGTGGCCACCGGTTCATTACAGAGAAGGCTGTTTTTGCAAAGTGGGCTAAGACGCACCCCATCAAGTTTTTCAGCCCAGAGTGGCAGCTGTCATGACCAAAACTTCCATTCGTTCAGAATATCCCTTGATACTACAGCTCTGTTGGCTCGTCCCTCCTGCATTGTAAAGTAATACTCACAAAACATTAGCCAAACAAATCATTCCAAATGTGATTTCAAATGGCAGTTGTCTGAGTGAAGTAAGTATCCCATCGTGACCATGAGGAGAGGTTTCTAATGAAACTCGTGTTGATCCTGGTAGTGATCAAATAGTGGATTTTGCATGTTCTCATTTTATTCTCATCTGGATAATCAAGTAGTGTATGTTTTCCAGAGGCACACCTTTTGCAGAAGAGATCTACAAAGAACATCACATCCTTGTTTTAGCTTTCATTACTTTAAATGGGCTCACTTTAGGGCTGGCCGATATACCAAATTATTTATAAAGTTATACTGTATTTCCATACTTTTCAGCTTTTTGATTGTATTTTCTATACATTTTTATTTATATATTTGCTCTTAAATGGGGCTAGAATTTTTGCATTTAAAGACACAAAGAAAGTGGAAGTTTAGAGAGTTTTTTACAAGTTCAACTACCCTATTTTTAGACTGCTTTTTTCACTTATAAATGATTTCAACTAAACATCCATTGTTGCTCCTTAGATTTAAAAGGATTAATGCAAAGAAGTAAAGTACAGGAATTTTACCCTACATAAACCCAAGGAATAATGATACTTAGGCCCAGTTTCATAGACAGGGCTTAGCCTAAGCCCGAATTAGGCCATAGTTCAATTTTTATAAACATGCCATAGAAAAAAAACATTACTGGTGTGCATCTTTAGATAAAACAAAAGCATGTTTTAAGATCAGTCAGTGCAAGTTTCTTTGGTTGAAACAGCTCAGATTTACATTTTAGTCTAGGACTAGGCTTAAGCCTTGTCTGTGAAACCGGGGATAAACATTATAATAATTTATCTGAAGCATTATTTTTACAAACAGTATATTGTGTTTGTAAATAGCCATTATAGCCAATTTAATTCAAATGATTAATGCAAATTCAATTAATCTAAACCGATATACCTAGTTTTTTTACCTAGCAAAACTGTACAAAAGAACTACATTCTGTGCAAACAATAGCTGAATCAGAATTTTGAATGAACTAATTAACAAAAATTAATTGAATTTACAAACTCTAATGAAGTTTAGACTTTAGTAATGCTACTAAATCAGATTAAACATTCTCATACTTGAGTTTGACACAGACTTTAGGAAACTTAATAGCCAAATGAAAAATCACATTAACTTATTGCTGCTTATTTTTATATTTCCTGCAACATAATTGTGAAAATTTGATATATCTTCCAGCTCTGGTTTCATATATTATTATTTTATGGTTATTTTTATTATAATATTATGGTTATTCTTGTCTCATAGACAAGCATTGGACTGAAACAGATCTTAGGAAAACAGTCACTGTCAAACTTTTTACTTTCATAAAAAACCTACAAAAATCATTAGCCCAAAATCGTAAACATTTTTCACAACACCGCTGACATCCCTTTGGAAATGTAACATTGAAAGCATCCTTTGAGCAGGTTAATGGGTCATTCAGGAACTTATTTTTCCCCATTTTTTATTTATTCCCTGAACAAAAGAATACATAGGCATTTGTTGATCTGAGATTGTAGAACACAAAGCGATATTCTGTTGTTACGTGCCATGACAATAACACAGCATTGCTTACGATATCTAGGTCTGCTGTTGACAAAAGACTTGAGGAACGATTCAGAATGAGTGAATTCAGATGTCAAGACTGTGCCTGTATGAAGTGTAGCATATGTTGACTGTGCAAAGCAACCAATCCTTCATTTTTTATGCCTTATTTGCTTATTTAAAAATGACACTCCTGTCCACCACCTGTCAGTATCCTGAATTCCCATGAGATGAAGCTACGCCATCTCTGTTGTCAGATCAGCAGGTTAATTTGATCAGCTACTGTAGCTAAGTGTCGTAGCATCATATAAACCAGCAGACAATGCAGCACCCTTGGGACTCCCCTACTGCTTCGAGACATCCAGTTTTTTCCCCCATCAAACTAAGCATGCACTCTTTTTGCATGTATATCAAGAACATTCATAATCGCCGATACTGTACGTAACAAGTTTTCGTATCAGCTTGCATTTCAGACATCATCTGGCAGCTCAGCCCGAACAGCCTTTCTCTTCTAATGCACCACTGTGCATGTTTGACCAGCACTGCGACAAAGTTTGAGCACCGTCACAGTTTTTTCCCTGGAGAAAAAGATGGATGCACTGGCTGTGTGGAGAGAGAATTATATACAGCATGATAATATGAGACTGATACACAGCACGGGAAGCAGGCGCCAGTGCTGGAGCACTTTGATGAGATACTGCTCACTCCTCTGGCCAACCTGTTCATTAAAACAATTGATGTCAGCTCAGTTTCTCTGAGTGCTGACCCAGAATCGTCATTTTCTGGCTTCTGTATTGATTTTGTTCACCATGTGACATAAACCAGAGCTGGTCAAGAAATGGCACTTTCACTTTTCAATGTATTTTTGACTTTAGCTTCTGTTGTTCATGCTTCAGTCATACTTGATGTTCTCATGATATGTACGATTCATGACCAAAAGTATGTGGACAATGCAAAAATCATTTTGTATTTTTGTCTTGTTTTCCATTAAAAAAATAAAAATAACTAAATACATTTACTGGAGAAACTAAATAGTGTTAGGTAATTGTTCACATTTTTCTATGCCCTTTTTTTCTTGTGTTAAGCATAAACCTCACTAAATATGGTTATATTTATACTTGAAGCAAGATAAAAAATTATTTGCTGAAGGTATAAGAAAAATTATTTTTTACAACAAAAACAACAATAATAAAATAATGATTATGAATATGATTATTACAAATTTACACCACTGTCCGAATGTTTGGGGTCAATTATATATATATATATATATATATATATATATATATATATATATATATATATATATTTTTTTTTTTTTTTTTTTAAGAAACTTTTATTCACCAAAGATTTATTCAGTATAAGATTTAAAACACTTCTGTTCAGAACAAAAGTTATCATGGTTTCCACAAAAATATTAAGCAGCACAACTGTTTTCAACGTTGATAATAGGAAATGTTTATTAAGCAGCATATTAGAATGATTTCTGAAGCATCATATGACACTAAAGACCAAAGCCATCAAATAAATAAATAATATTTTAAATTATAGTAAAATAGTAAAATATTATGTTAAATGGTAATAATATTTCACAATATTATTGTTTACTGTATTTCTAATCAAACAAATGCAACATGTGTAAGCATAAGAAAGCATTAAACCCTTACCGTCCCCAAACTTTTGAACTATATCTTGAGGATGTACATATATTTTTAATTGAAAACAAGACAACAATACTGATTGGGAAAATTAGTCTGCAGTACACTTGAACATCACATCCATATGCGCTTGTTTTAAAGCCATTGGCATTAATCTGGAGTTGGTTCTTCCTTAGCCGCTATAACAGCTTCTACTCTGGGCAGTCTTTACAGCAGATGTTGGAATATAGATGCAGGGAATTGCTTCTATTCAGACACAGGAGCATCTGTGCGGTCAGGTGCCGATATTGGGTGATGAGGTCTGGCTCACTCAGCTTTCCAAATTAATTCCAGCGGTGTTCAGTGGGATTCGTGTCACACTTTGTGAAAGCCACTCAAGTTTTTCCATCAACCTTTCTTTCTACACAGAGACTAGAACAGAAAAAGGATCCATTCTTCTAAAAATGTTTATTTTAGGAGATTGCATGGTTTTTTATTAACTTCATAGTAACAAGTGCAGCTGAAATAGCAACACTTGCTAACTGGAAGTGGGTGTCCACATGCTTATGGCCATGTTTTGTATATCAGAAGTACAGAGGAGAGTTCTCTTATCTCAGTCTCATGATCTGCTTGATGCAGTCGATGCCTTTCCACAGATCTGCAGCAGCATGTGAATGTTGACTTGTCACCCAGATGCCCGACTGAGTCAAAATTCAGTGCATTTTGCATTTTTTTGTTTTGTTTGTGAAATACACAATACTTGCTTTTGCATTGAGCTTGTCCTATTAGTTTGTGTCTTTATCAAATGTCGTACAGTAAGTGCTTTTCTTGAGCCTTTTAAAAGGGTGCAAGCTTAAGGTGTACACTTTATCACTTTTTCTTTGCAGCATAAAGTGTCCTTTTTTTAGTTGATTTTATCTTTCAGTGTAGTTATTGTATTTTTGCTGCATTTCTTTTTCTTTTCTTGTTTTGCTTATGTCCTCACACATTTAAGGTTTTGGCCATTAACTGCAATCAGAAGTGTCTGTTTTTTTGTTTTTTGTTTTTTGTTTTTTCCTCCAGGTGATGATTTGCTGAGTGTTTCCCTCCATTGTTAGTGCAATCTACTAAGAGTCAAATATACAGTGCTTTCCAAAAGTAACAATCCCACTAACAAGGACACAATTGCCTTACAATTGGCCTCTAACTGTGACTCATTGAAATGACTTCCAGATTTTCTGGGGGGGAAAAAATAATAATAAAAAAAATAAATAAAACAAGGGATCATCATTCAGATTGTTATTCTGATGGACAATATAGTAAAAAATTAGAAAAATTAGTAAAAATAGTAAAGTGCATTACAATTAAGCGAGAACAAATGCATAGATGAGGAGATCTATACATATTACAATAGTACAAGCTATTACTTCAGCATTTCACATTGAAATAAATAATAACAAAATATTGTGACTATTTAAACAGAAGGACACAAAGAAGTAAAGTCACTGTGGAGCTGTTTTTCAAAAGCAAGGACTTAGCATCTTGTTAAAAAGAAGGAAGGATGGATAATATATTTTAGCTTGAAAATGATCCCATGCACAAGGCCAGTTTAACAATGGAGTGGCCTAACAGGTGAATTTCCTACAATGGCACCGTTAAAGCCGTGATCTCAGTCCAATTGTGAATCTCTGGCGCAATTTGAAAATCGTCAGTGCGCAAGAGTCACTGACTAACCTGAAATGTCAATCTGCCTGGGGAAAATAGACAAAATTACACCCTAATACAGCTGTGAAAAGCTGGTACATACCACAAAAGACATTTATAGAGCCAGCTTTGCAGCTGTCATTGCTTCAATGCTAGCTTTATAATATACTCAAATGCATTGACTGAATACACCATTTTTATTAAAAATGTAAACCACATTTTCTTTAAAATTGGATTTGTACCTCAGTATGATGAGAGAACTATTTAAGGGTCTGAAAACCTTTGCAAAGCACTGTATCATCCTGTGTTGTGATCTTGAGCATGTTATGAAGCTTGCCTTCACAATGTTGATCTGTAAAATGTTAACGATTTTGTGGTGTGTAGAAAATATGTCTGTTCCTCATTGCAAAACTGATGGATTCAAACCGTTTAGGCATAGTCCTCTTACATATAATTACATTATATTTATTAAGTTTATTTACAGGTCAGTCTGCTGTATTTTAATCTGTAATTATCAGCAGTGCACAATCAAATAGAGAGCAGATAGTTTGACTTTTTGATTCACCTTCATTGATAAAACAGTTTTTACTAGGAATTTACTAGGTGTACAGTAATTACTTTGTCTTGTCATTTCCTGTTTCTTCTCTTCATGCTGTCATAGAATGTGTGAATATCATCATAACATTAGAGATTGATTCAGATTTTTTTTTTTTTTTTTTTTGATTGATTGATTGGAAAAGAGATGCATAAAGATTGTTAAAAAATTATCTTTATGTGTTCCACTGAAAAATAAGTAATTAAAAAAATAAAAAAATAGCAAAGGGCTTTGGAATAACATGGTAAAATAATTACAGATTTTTAATTTTAGGGTGAGCAATTCCTTAAAAAAAATCGTACACTACTGGTCCAACATTTGGAATAATTAAGATTTTTAAGTTTTTTTTTTTTTCTAAGGTGCTTTTGCTGACCAAGGCTCAGTTTTTTTTTTTTTTTTTTTTATTAATAATGCAGTAAAACGATAATATTGTGAATTATTATTATTATTATTTAAAAGAACTGTTTTCTATTTATTTTATTTGTTCAAATATTAATATACATATATACATACTTCAGTCTTCGGTGTCACATGATCCTTCAGAAATCATGATTTGGTGCTCAATTATTGTAAATTTGTATTGGTGGTCAATTATTAATAATGGTTCTCATTACATTATTATATGTTGAAAGCAGCGTTTGCTCATTAATATTTTTGTGGAAACCATTATGCATTCTTCTTTGATGAATAGAAAGTTCAGATGAACAGCATTTATGTGGAAAAATAAATCTTTTGTAACAATTCAATGTCTTTGTTGAATAAAAATAATAATTTATATGACAAAAAATGTATGGTAGTGTATGGTAGGTTGAAGAGTAGTGTTTCATGATTACCACAAAAATATTAAGCAACAAAAACAGTTTTTAACATTGATAATAATAATAATAAATGTTTCTTGAGCACCAAATCAGCATATTAGAATGATTTCTGAAAGATCATGTGACTGGAGTAATGATGCTGAAATTTCATCTTGGCCATCACATTTTAAAATATAGTAAACTAGAAAACAGTTATTTCAAATTGTAATAATAGTTCACAATATTACTGTTTTTACTGCATTCAAACAAAGGCAGCTTTGGTGAGCACATAAGAATTCTGTAAAAAATATATATATATTTATATATATATATATATATATATATATATATATATATATATATATATATATATATATATATATCATTCCAAACTTTTGACCGATTATGTTAGTATAAAGCAAACTGTAAATATTATTGTCTCTGATTAACTAAGAATTCTGACAGTCCAGGTTGGAAAATGACATTACAGTCCAGATTATTAGTTGGTGACATGTATTCGTGATGCCTTTGTTTTATTGGTTGGTTCGCTGCTCTGTTGTTTCCAGATGTGGTTCCATTTGAGAAGTGGAAGTGATTATGAACAATGGTTACACTCTTCATTAAAATCTAAATGAACCTTGGGACAGTGAGGGGAAATGAGCTTTAATACCCCATCAGCTCCAGCTAACTCATTTCAACATATCTTTGTTCTTTTCCATTTTGTTATATCTTCTGTAATTCAAAAAGTCCTGTAAGATCCCTAAGGCTAAATGGCAGTGGGCAGCATTCTTGATATTCTGTAGTGCATCTCAAACTTTCAAAAGTTCAGACAACTCGTCACTTCATTTTTTTTATTATTATTTTTTTTTATCGAATGCATAGATTTTCCTGCAAAATAATTTCTCCCGGAATATGCTGATGCCCTTCATTGAACAGATGGCATTGCCATATGTACTGTGCTCACACCTAAGCCTCTGCTCACAGCTCGCAACCACGACTTCACTGCTGTTCTGTGGAATTACAATAGCTGTATGAAAAACACCCATGGAGTATCTGTCTACATCAGCAGTTCTGCTTCACATTGTATATGTAGTGAAAAAAGAAAAAAATCTTTTGTATGGTTTAAAATTATGTTGTTGATAACCCTGCTGAGAAAAAAAGCAAGAAAAAGCTGGTCTGCTTTGCTGGTTTTAGAGGGGCATTTGTACGGTCAGACTGGGAGACCAAATGGCTGGCCAGCTGCACAGCAGCTTGACCAAACTGGAAGACCAACTTAAACCAGGTAAGACCAGCAAACCGTCTTAGGTTTGTTTTAAAGTAATAGTTCACCCAAAATTGAAAATTTGCTGAAAATATACTCTCCCTCAGGATGAGCAGATGAGTTTGTTTCTTCAACAGAACAGATTTGGAGAAATGTAGCATTACATCACTTGCTCACAAATGGGTCCTCTGTAGCGAATGGGTGCCGTCATAATGAGAGTCCAAACAGCTGATTAAAACATCACAATAATCCTCCAGTAATCCACACAAATCTAGTCCATCAATTAACATCTTGTGAAGTGGACAGCTGTGTGTTTGTAATAAATTTAACTTCAAACCATCTTCAGTGAAAACGTCATCTCGTCTGAATCAGGAAAGCAAAAACAGTTCTAACCAAACATGTTGGTGGATTTTGATGTGAGAGAACAACGGGATGAGCTTTTTCACTGGAGGACGCTTTATTTTGGATTATTATGGATTTGTTTCTTACAAAAATGCAGGAAGAAGTATATAGATGGACTGGAGTCATTTTGTGGATTATTGTGATGTTTTTATCAGCTATTTGGACTATCATTCTGATGGCACCCATTCACTGCAGAGGACCTATTGATGAACATGAAATGTAATGCTACATTTCTCCAAATCTCTTTTGATAAAGAATCAAATTCATCTTCATCTTGGATGGCCTGAGGGTGAGTATATTTTCAGCAAATATTCATTTTGGTGTGAACTATTCCTTTAAACCCACTTTTCAGCAGCATATATTATTATGATAATTATTTATATTATTGAAAATTATATATTATTTCGCCTACCAATCACAGTGGGGAAATCAGTGGTCCATCACACCCTTGTTATGGAGTTTACATTTTTGCTGTCGTGGAAGCTGATTGTTCTGTGCTGTTTAATATTATCACTTTGTCTTTAACGCCTGTAACTATGTATGCTGCTTTTTTCCTTTCATCTCCTCCTTATTGTCTGCAGTGTTTGGTTTTTTAAGGAAAAAAAAAACGTATACATTAACAAAATGTTCGCTTTTCAAGCAATGTGATTGTGTCACACTCATTTTTGTACTTGCTGTCTGGCTGTTTGTAATAAATGACAAAATTTAATATGTGACTTTTGTGCTTGGTAGTCGCATGAATCACATAACATAATGCAATCTGAAAATCTTGACATTTTTTGTCTGGGTCTATAAATTTATTTTAAAAATCAATTCAATAAAAATAATTATAATTAAAATTCATTTGGATGTTTGTGGGAGCCTAAAGTTAAAGTGTCAGGGTAATGCATCTGCCCTGATGTTATAATGAAGAAAAAAAGCCTCATTAAAAGAATAAGCTACTTCACTGCTAATTGATATCTGAAAAACATTCGCCTGCCACATTAAGTGCATCAAATTTACTTATATCGCTTTTCACAATGTTTATAATATATCGTCGTGCCTTATAGTCATATTTAGCAGATAAGAGCTGGGCAGCAATAATGCATTTTGCAACAGTACAAGCAATCAAGCAGTTATGCTGTGTAGTATATAATACTCTTTTTTTTTCGACAATATAAATAATCACACAGTTGGGATTTGCTATATAGTACATATTTCTCTATGTACACATGTATATTATACAATACAGCTGCTGAAATTTGCTATATAGTACATATTTCTTTTTGTGTACTGTATATACCCACATAAACAATGTACTATATATCCAACATTTAATATATCAATCACTAGGCGATAAAATAGTCAAAACAATTCCTATGATATAACAATACAGCTGCTGAGATTTGCTATATAGTTTGTACTGCAGAAGAAAAAAAAAGACATTTTGACCTTTCTGTGACAACCCTAGTGAAAAATAAATATACTTAATTGTATTTAAAATATATTTATTTTAGGATATGTATACTAAAAATAGATTGACATGTCTATACTAACTGAAAATACATTCTAAATGTAGTTATTTCATGCTTTCATCCAGCACAAACTTAGTGCACTACAAATTCATTTGTAAAACACTACTTTTTACAAATGCATTTGTGGAAGGATGAAATATATATACCGTATATTCATCTTTAAGAAAGTACACTGGCTAGGTTTTTAATTCCATCTACAACATGTTTGAAACTTGTTCAAATTGATTTTCACACATACGTTGTATGTTGTCATATCATTTAAGTAAACAAGGCCGCTGTATGAGTTCTCACCTAAGACTATGGCACAAGAGACAATATCACATTCTATGTATTGATATTTGTTTGTTCCTTAAAAGTGTCTTAAGTATTTTAATAATGTTATTTTTAACATCGGCCTAAATATAGGCTACAGTATGTTCAGTGAAGGGGGCTTGATAAGTCAGTCTCTCCTCACCTTATACCTTCATGAGCTCTGAAATTCACCAACAATGCATTTTGCTGTAAACATCTGAACTCGGTAGAGTGCACACTATTGGGAATATGTGTTTTTTCAGAAGAAACCTTTAGAGTCTAGAATCTCATTGCAGCTAGTCTCACCATGTATTTCAAATATGAGAATAATGCAATTATTTTAAGATAAGACTTTCTTTTTGGGCAAACCAAAGAAAATGTGAGGTATGAATTGAAACATCCAGTATGTTTCTGCTAACAGGTGCTGTAAGGGCAAAGCTTTCAAATACAACTTTTGCCTATAGCACAAATGTTACAATGGGGGATTTGCATATAAGACAATTTAATTTGTTAAATATTGAAGTAATACTTCAGTAATTTATTTTAGTTGAATCCTCTGTTGACCTGTTATGATAAATGTACAATACAATACACTGTATTTAAGTTCTACTTGACTATAAAAATAGTATAGATAAAAAGAATTGTTTTGAGTTGCAAATAATCATAATAATTCATAACGATGCAGTACTTTGTATAGTTATGAACTTTACCTTTTCAATAATTTAACCACACTTCAAATAGTGCTTTTCACAATTTTGCATGGTTGCAAAGCAGTTTTACATACATATGTGACCCATGGACCAAAAAAAAAAAAAAAAACCAGTCATAAGTAGCACGGGTATATTTGCAAGAGCCAAAAATATATTGAATGGGTCAAAATGATCGGTTTTTCTTTTATGCCAAAAATCATTAGGATATTAAGTAAATATCATGTTCCATGAAGATATTTTGTAAATTTCCAACCGTGAATATATATACTTAATTTTGATTAACCATATGCATGGCTAGGGACTTCATTTGGACAACTTTAAAGGCGATTTTCTCAATATTTAGATTTTTTTGCACCCTCAGATTCCAGATTTTCAAATAGTTGTATCTTGGCCAAATAGCCTATTGTCCTATCATAACAAACACCAATTGAAAGCCTATTTATTAAGCTTTCAGGTGATTTAAAAAAAATAAAAAAAATAAAGACCCTTATGACTGGTTTTGTGGCCCATGGTCACATATAGAAAGTAGTTACAAAAGTAAAGATACTGTATGTAAACAATATAGTCATGGATTTGAAATGAAGAAAGAAATTCACAAACTTGATCAGAAGGTTTATTATTTTAGTATATTCCCAATACACTCCAATGCACCTGGACCAACACACTTTTTTCCATTAATGGTTCTTTAATGTCCTGTACGAACAACGGCAACATTGCACTTGGAAATGTGGACTGCAGCCCTATATTATGTATTATTAAACGAATTATTAAATTATCCTGACCTGCCCTCAAAACTACACAAAAAGATAAAATGTCAAATAAATTCAGAGACGTTAACTACATAAAAAATAACAAAATGTATGAAAATAATTCAAATTAATTTATACGTCACATATGAATCCGCAGCGTACTGTCAAACTGCCAAAACATTTCATCACATTTTAATTACATTAATATTTGTGCAGTGTATTGAGAGTCAAAGCGTGCAGAGATGTTAAGGATGGGTTTATTCCTTCCACATGCACTGAAACATAAGCAGTACATTCACATTCTTCCACCAACTAATGGAACTGTCTGTTTTTAGTGTAGACTGAGTACAGTAGAGACACTTTCTGCTTTTTTCATCCCTACACAAAAACTAGATGCTGAAATGAAGTAATTTTTCACATGATATTTCTTTTGCTTGTGTACTAAAATATCATAAATTGATAATAGCCATAAGTAGTTTATATTTTCCACAATTAGCTCATAAACATGAGGTGCATTTTTGTCTCAAAATACAAGATATATGGCAAACAGTACAAATGTAAACATAACAGTAAAAATAACAATATACATACCAGTATATTCTATAACCCTACCCCTAAACCTACGCATCACTCGAAACTTTCTGTATTTTTACATTTTCAATCATTCTGTATGATTTATAAACTTGTTTCATCATGGGGACCTAAAAATATCCCCATAAGGTTAGAATTTACTGGTATTACTATACTTGTGGGGACATTTGGTCCCCATAATGTAAGGTAATAGCAGTACACAAACACACACAGCCACTGTATGCATTTTATTTTCTATGATTGAACTGTTACTGTATACAGTACATAGCAACCTTATAAAGGGTGTCTCAACTGTACCCACTTTACCACTTTCTTAAAATGCTATGTAATCCTTTTAACATTCATGTTAGAAAATATGTCCATTAATAATAGACATATTATTTGCATAGCATATGTGTAAATGTGACTTTTATCCTATTATCATAACACTGTACAACTAAACAGCATGTGAAGCAATTGGAGACCAATCCGGGTACAGTTGATACAATGTGTCTCAACCATACCCCACTGACATGCTTGCACATTTCTTTAGATTATGAAAAGACCTTGCATGGCACAATATCATGAAATATGTCTATTTTTAGAGATCAGAGTAATGTTTGCAAAGTTATATATTAAATTTAACAATCATAAAAGAATAATAAGATATTTATTGTGGAAGGGACATGGTGAAATGAAAATCTCACCTTGGAAAAAAAAAAAAACTTTTGCCGATATCTTCGGAGTGGAAAGACGCACACATTTCAAATTTCCCACGTTCAAAGAGAACACTAATACACATGTGTGGAGCAAAAATCACAGCATGGGGTTCTTGTGCATGCAAGTTATTTAAGGTGTTTCAACTGTACACGTCTCAAATGTACTCGGTCTACCCTACAAGAATAAAACCAATATTATGTCGGTTTATCCATAAGTGTTAATGACAGATCATGTCAGTTAAAAGGGAAGCAAAACATTCTGCAGATGATATTTAATGTTGTTTCCGCTGACTTTAACAGCTTCAAGTTTAACGCACTTTCGTGTTCTATAGCCTACCAGTCATTTCACGTTTATTTCCACGCACCGCACTTACTGCGCCTATAGTAAGACTTTTATTTGTCCATATTATTTGTGCTGTTATTGATGGGAAAAAAACTGTTTACTTATAGTGGTATTTTTAACAGTAGAAAAACTACAAAGTAACCGCAGTCTGGATAATTGAGTTGACTGGTATGCTGGGGGTGTTAGTAAAAGTCCATTTCTTAAGCTTTGCCATTATTCATAAAGGTTCATTTATTGAAATAGAAGCACACAATAATTGTGCCATTAGCACACTTCAAGTTTACTTGGAATACCATTGCAATGCATTTTAAAGTAAGGGATAGCATGACCTCAGTTTGTTATTAGTATAATATTAATGTATGTTCAACACTCTTACAGTGTAATTGAATTGCAATTGTAATGTCACCAAAACACATTTGAAGTTTTAGCTGAATGAATTCTGCATTTCAAAAATTAAATAAAAGAGTGGATATTTAAAGTGTACTATAAGTATACTTGAAATAGTCCCACTTTAGCACAAACAAGTATATTTATTACAACTTTAGTTGAACTTTAGCACTGCTTTTGCACAACTAAAATTCATTTAGTACAAAATTAGTTAATCCAATTTAGCAGACTTTAAGTATACCAGTTTATAGTGTGCCACAAATATATTTAGTTGTACTAAAGTACATACGAATAAATTTTACTTAAGTATACTTTTTTTTTTTTCACTAGGGAAGGCAAGGTTAGTTTAAGTTGTTAAATGTCATTGTAGTGCAACTCCACAAAAATGATATTTCTGAATAATTTATGAAATTCTGCAGGGGAATGTGATAGTTTTTTACCTTGGAAAATGTATTTTAAAACCTTTTTGAAAATAATAATTAAGATGTTTATGCTTACAAGATGTAAGAAAAATCGGTAACACTTTACAATAAGGTTCATTAGTTAACATTAGTTAACAACATTAGTTAACATGAACTAAGAATGAACAATACTTCTACAGCATTTCTTAATCTCAGTTAATGTTAATTTCAGCATTTACTAATGCATTATTAAAATCACAAGTTGTGTTTGTTAACATTAGTTAATGCACTGTGAACTAACATGAACTAACAATGAACAACTCTATTTTTATTAACTAACGTTAACAAAGATGAATAAATAGTGTAATAAATGTATTGATCATTGTTTGTTCATGTTAGTTAATACATTAACTAATGTTAACAAATGACACCTTATTGTAAAGTGTTACCGAAAAATCTATTTGATGGTTTATACCACATGATATTTTTAGAATTGAAATGTTTCTCAGGAAAGGTGTAAAAGTTTATTGAAACTATTTACAAAGAGCACATTTCTAAAATTTGACATGCATTTTAAACTAGATTTTAAAATGATTTCTTCCCATTCTTTATTGAGGACCCTTATTTGTTATTGACCGTAGTATATAATTGACAATGAGCCTTTATACTATAAACAAATAGTTCCACAGAAGTGACATCAGTGGTGTTGAGCAGATCAAGAAAACAATAAAATGGGGCATATTTGAGGACCGTTGCTCGGTCACATTCTGTTGACTTTTAGCTGGTGACTAAAAAATAATACTGTGATTCAAGGTTTCCCTGACAGGGGACTTGAATCGCATCAGCTATCTTTTTTTCCTGCCACACAACCCAATTAACTACTGCTCCCTGCCTGCTGCAACAGATTGCTTCAAAGATATTCTGAAGCAGACGCTGTACAATCACATTCTCCCGCACAATGTTTACAATAAATGAGTTCCTCCCCATTAAATGTGTTATATCTTTTCATTGACTCCAGCTCCAGATAAAAAGCATTTTTGTTTTCCCATTTAAAGATAGAACCACATGAGCCAAATGGATAAACGATAAGCAGGTTGAAATATAGACTCCCAGAGCCAAAGCCTCCGGGTTCAGTGCTGCTGTGGCGGTCTGTTCGAAGTTGATAAACGGCCTGATTTTTACCTGCAGGTGGGATAGTGCGTCCATACGGCTGCTGGCAATGATGACCACTTGGGTTTATAAGAAAATGTGTATTGTAAATATGCCATATTAAGCTTCTGCAGGAGAGAGTCTTCCCAGAGAAAAATGTTTTTGCTCTGGGGTCACTCTTTTATAGCTCAGGACACTTAATGGAGTTTGTCCCATTCTCTTATGAAACTTAAGATGAGATTAATCAAGTCTTTTTCTCATGAGAAATATTTACATTAGCGCTGTCAAAGGATTAATCGCGATTAATCGCATCCAAAATAAAAGTTTTTGTTCACATAATATA
This sequence comes from Onychostoma macrolepis, assembly GCF_012432095.1. Taxonomy (NCBI): domain Eukaryota; kingdom Metazoa; phylum Chordata; class Actinopteri; order Cypriniformes; family Cyprinidae; genus Onychostoma; species Onychostoma macrolepis. The sequence continues at coordinate 3,242,212 of NC_081156.1, forward strand.
AACAGTACATAAACATAAATATAAACAGTACACTCATATATGTTATGTAAACAAGAACTTTTATTTTGGATGCGATTAATCGTGATTAATCGTTTGACAGCACTAATTCAAATAAACAATTTTATTTGCTTGTATTCGAAATACTCAGAATGTATGACTACAGAGTTAAATTCCTTCTTAGTCTGTTTGATTAGTTGGGTCTGGTCATCTCAAGTCAAGCAGAATTGGATAATATAAACACCTAGATTTCACACACTTAAGAATAATGACATTGCATTTTTATGATGTAATTGATAATTGATATTTTAATCAGATTTCTTAGCTTAAATGAATTGTCATTAACCTCACTGTGACAGAAGTTAAGCATATTTCTGCATGAGTGCCATTTTAAATGATGGAGGCTATTAAGTGGTGGAGTTCTAATCACACTAATACCTCCTTTCCACAATATCAATCAGCTCAGCTCTCTCTGAAGTCAAAGACCAAAGCGCCTCCAATCAAATTTTAATGAGGAACACGCTGGCAGACTGAGACTTGCCGGAGAATGGGCAACAGTTCAAAGAAACACTCAGATAACATCATATTTCGTCATGGGGACATTTCAAGCTACAAGCTTTCTGAAATGTGTGACTTTATCCTGGAGTCATAGACCGATAAAGTTAGTTTTGCAGCTGATGAGCAAAATGAGACATTGGGATCAGTTGACAACACCTGGAAATTTTCAAATGTCACGTTAATTAGAATCAGCAGGTTTGTGATGCTGCTAGTCCTTACGAAAAAGAAGTCAAAGTACATTTATTAAGTAAATTTATTTCCAGATATTGTAAGTTCAGGTGCTGGTCATATAATTAGAATATCATCAAAAAGTTGATTTATTTCACTAATTCCATTCAAAAAGTGAAACTTGTATATTATATTCATTCATTACACACAGACTGATATATTTCAAATGTTTATTTTTTTTTTAATTTTGATGATTATAACTGACAACTAAGGAAAATCCCAAATTCAGTATCTCAGAAAATTAGAATATTGTGAAAAGGTTAAAAATTGAAGACACCTGGTGCCACACTCTAATCAGCTAATTAACTCAAAACACCTTTAAATGGTCTCTCAGTCTAGTTCTGTAGGCTACACAATCATGGGGAAGACTGCTGACTTGACAGTTGTCCAAAAGACGACCATTGACACGTTGCACAAGGAGGGAAAGACACAAAAGGTCATTGCAAAAGAGGCTGGCTGTTCACAGAGCTCTGTGTCCAAGCACATTAATAGAGAGGCGAAGGGAAGGAAAAGAAGTGGTAGAAAAACGTGTACAAGCAATAGGGATAACCGCACCCTGGAGAGGACTGTGAAACAAAAGCCATTCAAAAATGTGGGGGAGATACACAAAGAGTGGACTGCAGCTGGAGTCAGTGCTTCAAGAACCACTATGCACAGACGTATGCAAGACATGGGTTTCAGCTGTCGCATTCCTTGTGTCAAGCTACTCTTGAACAACAGACAGCGTCAGAAGCGTCTCGCCTGGGCTAAAGACAAAAAGGACTGGACTGCTGCTGAGTGGTCCAAAGTTATGTTCTCTGATGAAAGTAAATTTTGCATTTCCTTTGGAAATCAGGGTCCCAGAGTCTGGAGGAAGAGAGGAGAGGCACACAATCCACGTTGCTTGAGGTCCAGTGTAAAGTTTCCACAGTCAGTGATGGTTTGGGGTGCCATGTCATCTGCTGGTGTTGGTCCACTGTGTTTTCTGAGGTCCAAGGTCAAAGCAGGAAGTTTTAGAGCACTTCATGCTTCCTGCTGCTGACCAACTTTATGGAGATGCAGATTTCATTTTCCAACAGGACTTGGCAGCTGCACACAGTGCCAAAGCAACCAGTATCTGTTTTAAGGACCATGGTATCCCTGTTCTTAATTGGCCAGCAAACTCGCCTGACCTTAACCCCATAGAAAATCTATGGGGTATTGTGAAGAGGATTAGACCCTTCCTGTCTGAGCAAGCTGCACAACTCCTTGTCCAAGCTCTTGTTCTGTCCAGACTGGACTATTGTAACGCGCTCTTGGCAGGCCTTCCCGCAAGTATTATCAAGCCTCTACAACTGATCCAGAATGCAGCAGCCAGAGTGGTCTTTAATGAACCGAGGAAAGCTCACGTTACCCCTCTCTTCTTCAGGTTGCACTGGTTCCCTTTCAGTCAGTCACTCCGAGTCACGTCGGATGACCGACGAATTGGGATCTCGCCAGAGAGACCAATCCACTTCGAGTGTAACTAAACGAGCCAATGGACATTGGCATGCGATCATTGCATCCAGCTGCCGCTGATCACAGCGTGAGTATAAGAGGCAGCGGGTGCACCGCATTAATTCATCCTTTCGCTTCGGAGCCGAGCGGCGGTGAATTACTGCTGCTCTCCTTTCCTGAACGAGTGAGAAGACGAGCGAGCGAGTGCGGGCGTTACAGCGCAGCAGCGGTGGTCGCGGTCTCACGGGAGAAAGAGATCGATTCCCGTGAAGGCAGTCACACTAGGAGTGTGTGGTGGCCAGCTCCCCTGCGTGCTTCAGCACTAATAAAGAGCAAATTTTCTCTAAAAGAGTAACACGGGTGATCGCGTCTTTTTAAAGATGTCTTATCACCCGTGCGTTTCTGGGTGTGGTCGTTTCCTGGCGCCTCAGGACGGTCACGATCACTGCCTCACGTGTCTGGGCATTCAGCACGCTGAGGAAGCTTTCGTGGATGGTTCATGTTCTTCTTGTGGGGACATGACCATCTCGGAGTTGCACAATAGACTCCGTTATGTCAAACATGGCGGAGTCCCTCTGCCTCTGCCGGATCCAGTGTTCGTTCCCGGGGCGGCGCTGGATCCAGTGGAGTCAGAGGTAATCTGAGGGTTACGGTGAGGGCTTCCCCAAGAGGAGTTCCTCACCCCTCAAGCACTCCGCAGCCGGTGGACCTGCTGAAGGAGCGCGCTGGGCCCTCTGCTGGACAGAGTGCACCACGCGTTTCCTTCGGCGCCCCCTCTGACGACCAGATGTCAATCGCTGCATCGGAGGGCGAGTCCTCTCTCTCCGGGGATGACGACCCGACTGCGTTGCCCCCTTCGGGTGTGGTAGCGTTGTCCGAGCCAGACCCAGAGATGATGGCTATGCTTTCCCAGGCCGCCGAGAATGTCGGGCTCGTGTGGAATCCTCCACCGCGTCCCGATCCTTCGAGGCTGGATGAGTGAGCCGGCGGGGTCGCGCTGGTTCTCAGCGCCCCCTCGGTGCCATTCTTCCCGAAGTGCATGAGGAGCTCACAAGATCGTGGAGGGCACCTTTCACTGCCCGAAACAAATCTTGCGGCTCCTCCCCCTCACCACCCTCGATGGTGGAGCCGCTTTGGGGTACGCGGGCATCCCCTCTGTGGAGTGGTCTGTGGCCATGCAACTATGTCTAACAGCCGCTACCACTCTGCGGGGTGACCCGTGTCTCCCCTCGCGGGCCTGTAAATATTCGTCAGGTCTAACTGGCAGTGCTTATAGAGCCTGTGGGGAGGCGGCTTCTGCCCTTCACGCCATGGCGTTACTGCAGGTCTACCAGGCCAAAGCCCTGAAAGACCTGCACGAGGGTGGTCACGACCTGGCGGTTCTACATGAGCTGCGTGCTGCGACGGACCTCGCGCTTCGAGCGACGAAGGTGACCACACAGTCTCTGGGTCGTGCGATGTCCACGCTAGTGGTGCAGGAGCGCCATCTCTGGCTGTGTCTTGCTGACATGAAGGAGCAGGAGAAGGTACAGTTCCTGAATGCTCCCGTGTCGCAGACCGGCCTTTTCGGCGACGCTGTCGAGAGCTTTGCCCAGCAGTTCTCGGCAGCCCAGAAGCAGACTGAGGCGATCAAACACATCATGCGCCGGAGGAAACCTGCTGCTTCCACTCCGGCTGCAGCCCCTCAGCCTGCTCGTTGCCGTGGGCGCCCCCCTGCGGCTGCCCCCACTCCCGCGCAGCCGCAGCAGCCTTCCACCAGGCAGCGTCGTGGAGCCGGTCGCAGGCAGGATGCCCAGCCCGTCCAGGCCCCCGCCAAACCTGGCGGCAAGCGCAAGTGCAAGAGGCCCTGAGACGGGCGACCCGGAGATGGTGGAGACTGCTCGTCGGGAGATGGTGACCGCACCACTCCCTCCCCCGGAGGAGGGCCGGGTGGAGAATCCTTTGTTTCGTTTTGTTTTTGTTCCGCCAAAACATCAGTAAAAGAGCAGTTTCCTCAATCTCTGGGTCTCAAGAGGAGGAGAGTGGTGAACCGTGCATCACAGGATCACTTCCCTTCTCCTCTCTCGCCAGCAGGCAGCAGTGGGCAAGAGCACCCCTCCTGCCCATTCGTGGAACCAGGTAAGGGCGGTAGCACTCAAGTCCCCGCTTTAAGTCGTCACACGCCAGGCTGTCACAAGCCTCAAGCCGGGTCCCTGTGTTTCCTCCCTCACGAGGAGGAATCAGGTGAGTGTTACACTGCACACCCAGACCCCGCCCCCCGCCGTCACAGGCCAAGCCGTCACAGGCTCCGGGCCGGGTCCCTGTGTTCCACCTCGCTGCCCCACCGCGGGTATGTCGGTGGCCCCGTTGGTCCCGCTGGTACGGTCTCTCGGAGCCTGGCTAGCGCTCCCCAGTCCGTCTCGGTGGCTCCTGCGGACCATCAGACTCGGCTACGCGATTCAGTTCGCCCGGCGTCCTCCCAAGTTCGGGGGCATCCGGTTCACTTCAGTCAAGGCCGTCGATGCCCCTGTCTTGCGTGCGGAAATTGCAGTCCTGCTGGCGAAGGACGCGATAGAGCCGGTCCCTCCAGCCGATATGAGGTCGGGGTTTTACAGCCCTTACTTCATTGTGCCCAAGAAAGGCGGTGGGTTACGACCGATCTTGGATCTGCGAGTTTTGAACCGTGCACTTCACAAGATGCCGTTCAAGATGTTGACGCAGAAACGCATTTTTGGGTGCGTCCGTCCCCTAGATTGGTTTGCAGCGATCGACCTGAAAGACGCGTACTTTCATGTCTCGATTCTCCCGCGACACAGGCCATTCCTGCGATTCGCGTTCGAGGGTCAGGCATATCAGTACAAGGTCCTGCCCTTCGGGCTGTCCCTTTCGCCTCGCGTCTTCACCAAAGTCACAGAGGCGTCCCTTGTTCCCTTGAGAGAACGGGGTGTGCGCATCCTCAACTACCTCGATGACTGGCTCATACTTGCACAGTCTCAAGAGCAGTTGTGCGCACACAGGGACCTGGTGCTGAGGCACCTCAGCCAGTTGGGTCTTCGGGTCAACTGGGAAAAGAGCAAACTCGTGCCAACGCAGAGGATCTCTTTTCTCGGCATGGAGTTGGATTCGGTCAACCAGACAGCACGCCTCACCCAGGAACGTGCTCAGTCGGTGCTGAACTGCCTCAAGACTTTATCAGGCAGGACGGCGGTCCCACTTAAACTCTTTCAGAGGCTCCTGGGGCATATGGCTGCAGCTGCGGCGATAGTTCCGCTCGGTCTGCTCCATATGAGACCGCTTCAGCACTGGCTCCATGGCCGAGTCCCGAGGTGGGCGTGGAAACGCGGTACTCACCGGGTTCAGATTACACCGGCCTGCCGCAAAACCTTCGGCCCGTGGACAGATCCCTCGTTCCTTCGGGCAGGAGTGCCCTTGGAGCAGGTATCCAGGCATGCTATGGTATTTACAGATGCCTCGGCCACCGGCTGGGGAGCCAAGTACAACGGGCACGCAGTGTCAGGGGTGTGGACGGGTCCCCAACTGCGTTGGCATATCAATTGCCTCGAGTTGCTGGCAGTACGCCTTGCCTTGAACCGCCTCAGAGGGCGCCTTCGGGGCAAGGACGTTCTGGTGCGTTCTATGCTCCTCGCGACAGCCCCTACCTGGCCGATTCCTCTGAGGAAGGATCTGCTTTCTCAGAGACGGGGCACCCTCTGGCACCCGCGTCCAGACTTGTGGAAACTCCATGTGTGGTCCCTGGACGGGACGCGGAGGTTCTAGGTGATCTGCCCCAGGAGGTAGCTCTCAATATCGCTTCAGCACGAGCACCGTCCACAAGACGGGCCTATGCGCTGAAGTGGAACCTGTTCGTCGAATGGTGTTCCTCTCACCGTGAGGACCCCCGGAGATGTTCGATCAGAGCCGTGCTTTCCTTTTTGCAACAAGGGTTGGAGCGTAGGCTGTCCCCCTCCACCCTTAAGGTTTATGTTGCTGCTATTTCCGCTCACCACGACCCCGTAGAGGGGAGGTTGTGGTTGTCAGGTTTCTTAGGGGGGCCAGGAGATTAAACCCTGCTAGGCCTCCCTCCCTACCCTCTTGGGATTTGGCATTGGTGCTAAGAGCCCTACAAATTGCCCCCTTCGAGCCTTTGCAGTCAGTTGAGTTGAAGTTTCTCTCTATGAAAACCCTACTCCTGACTGCGTTGGCCTCGATCAAGAGGGTGGGGGACCTGCAGGCATTTTCGGTCGACGAATCGTGCCTTGAATTTGGGCCGGCTGACTCCAGTGCAACACTGAGGCCCCGGCCCGGCTATGTGCCCAAGGTTCCTACCACTCCCTTCAGGGACCAGGTAGTGAACCTGCAAGCGCTGCCCCTGGAGGAGGCAGACCCAGCCCTAGCTTTGCTCTGTCCTGTACGTGCACTGCGACAGTACGTGGATAGAACTCAGAGCTTCAGGACCTCAGAACAGCTCTTTGTCTGTTACGGAGGACAGCAGAAGGGGAAGGCTGTCTCCAAGCAGAGAATGGCCCACTGGATAGTGGATGCCATCACCTTGGCCTATGAAGCACAAGGTGTGCCCTGCCCGCTCAGGTTGCGTGCTCACTCCACTAGGGGTGTTGCATCGTCCTGGGCCCTGGCTCGTGGTGCCTCGCTAGCAGACATCTGTAGAGCTGCGGGTTGGGCGACTCCTAACACGTTTGCTAGGTTTTATAGCCTACGTGTCGAACCGGTTTCCTCCTGTGTTCTCACCTCAAACGGGTAGTGGCACTGAGAGGCCCGGCTCAGAGTCGGCTTGAGGCGTTCTTTCGCCTAATTCTCCAGAGCGTCCGGCGCCAGGCCTTTCAGCCAATGAATTCTTGAAATCTGATGTGAGGCTAGTGCCCATATGAGAGACCCTGCCGGGATCCCATATGTGTATTCCACGGTATGCTTATTAGAGCCGTGTTTCCTCTGGCAGACCACATTCTGCCATCTCTAATGATGCAGCCTAAGCCATCTCAGAGACTTCCATGTGCAATAGGGCCCTACGGGGTTACTTCACATGTCTAAATGCCACTTAACCCCCTCTGGGAGGAGGTGACTCCGCAGTGTGCCTCTTCCAAATGGAAGGGCACGCTTCCCAGTGTTATCCAAGTCCTACTGTCTGGGTTGCCCAAGGAACAACAGTAGTTGACCTCTCTGTGTAGAGCCCGGTCCTATCGTCTGCCTTATAGGAAGGGTCAGGAGGCCTACACAGGGCACTGGAAGGGCAGCTCCTGTGGTGCTTTGGTAGGGATCCCAATTCGTCGGTCATCTGACGTGACTCGGAGTGACCGACTGAAAGGGAACGCATCGGTTACGTATGTAACCCTCGTTCCCTGAAGAAGGGAACGGAGACGTCACGTCCCGTCGCCACAGTCGCTGTACCACCGCTGGGCGGCCGGGCCACCGCTCGGCTCCTCAGCGAAGCATGAATGTCGCGGTGCACCCGCTGCCTCTTATACTCACGCTGTGATCAGCGGCAGCTGGATGCAATGATCGCATGCCAATGTCCATTGGCTCGTTTAGTTACACTCGAAGTGGATTGGTCTCTCTGGCGAGATCCCAATTCGTCGGTCATCCGACGTGACGTCTCCGTTCCCTTCTTTAGGGAACGAGGGTTACATACGTAACCGAGACGTTACCAATAGCCGCTCGCATCAAATTCAAGGTACTGATGTTTGCCTACAAGACGACAACTAGCACTGCACCAATATATCTAAACTCACTAGTTCAAACTTATGCACCCTCCAGAAGCTTGTGTTCTGCAAGTGAACGATGCCTTGTGGTTCCATCACAAAGAGGTACCAAATCTCTCTCACAGACCTTTTCCTGGACTGTGCCCATCTGGTGGAATGACCTCCCGATCTCAATTCGTACAGCTGAGTCTTTAGCCATTTTCAAAAATCATCTAAAGGCACATCTTTTTCGCCAGCACCTGACCAACTAATACTAACACTAACACTTACCTATTATGTCTGTCTGTTTTAAAAAAAAAAAAAAAGAAAAAAACTAGCTACGTCTACTGTGCTGGACTAACTGAGACTTGTCATGGCACTTGCATACTGCTGCACTCTCGATGGTCTGATTGCTTCTATTGTTCTCATTTGTACGTCGCTTTGGATAAAAGCGTCTGCTAAATGATTAAATGTAAATGTAAATGTAAGAGGAAGATGCTATATGCCAGACCCAACAATGCAGAAGAGCTGAAGGCCACTATCAGAGCAACCTGGGCTCTCATAACACCTGAGCAGTGCCACAGACTGATCGATTCCATGCCACGCCGCATTGCTGCAGTAATTCAGGCAAAAGGAGCCCCAACTAAGTATTGAGTGCTGTACATGCTCATACTTTTCATGTTCAAACTTTTCAGTTGGCCAAGATTTCTAAAAATCCTTTCTTTGTATTGGTCTTAAGTAATATTCTAATTTTCTGAGATACTGAATTTGGGATTTTCCTTAGTTGTCAGTTATAATCATCAAAATTAAAAGAAATAAACATTTGAAATATATCAGTCTGTGTGTAATGCATGAATATAATATAAAAAGTTTCACTTTTTGAATGGAATTAGTGAAATAAATCAACTTTTTGATGATATTCTAATTATATGACCAGCACCTGTATACTGACATCAGTGTACTAGTAAATGTGTACCAGATGGGCCAGATTTACTAATAAGCTAAGAGCAGCGCAAATTAGCATAGGGTCGCAAACAAGCAGAACCATTTTTTTACCGTTAAATAAGCAGAGCTTTTTGGGGGTGTTAAATAATGGTACAAATGCCAGTAAATCGACCTCCCATAAATTTTGCATCTGAAAGGAAAACTCATACAAATGCATTTGCAATAAGGTCAGATGCAAAAAAAAAAAAAAAACTGTCCACACCTTTTCATCGCTAATTTTTTACTGAACGTCTGACAGTATTTTTTTTTTTTTATGTCAAAAGAGGGATTGCATTGGTGCAAACTCATAGTAATCTGTATAGTATAGTAATCTGGTTTTACAAGTATACCAATACATGTGAAAACATGTATTTAATAGGCTATTCTAAGATTAAACACAACTACAAGCCAAGTATGCTTATAACACAATAAAAAAAAAAATAAGTACAAGTATAAGCCATGGGAGATTTTGTAATTTTGTAATTTTTCACACATTCAAATCTGCCGTTTTGGTGATACACATAAGAACAAACAAAGTTTGCTCATATTCTGCTACTTATATGTTGTCCATTGTATTTTCTGTGCTGAACTAATGTTAACACACTTTAAAAAAAAAAAGAAGTATACTTAAAGTAAATTTCTTTTTTTTTTTTTTAAGTTTGCTTTATGCTGTATATTAAAATTAATACTAGTAGTCTAAAAGTAAGTTTATTATAGTTTAAAATTTAGTGTAGGCTATAATTATACCTTTAGTTTATATATAAATATTTCTAAAAGTACACCTTTAAGTGTACCTTAAGTGTATCAGTAGTAGACATTGAGTACAAGTGATTTAGTGTATTAACAAATTTCGGGAGGAGCACGCGTAGATAATTAACATGGCCAATTCATCTTCAGCAATCACACAGTCTACCCTATCAGCCGAGAGAGATCTTCTATAAATAGACCAAGCCATCTTACCTTCATCCTCTCTACAGTCTTTCAGCATCCCTCCTCCAACCCAACTCCTCACCATCAGCCCGCTCCTACCCCAGCATGGGGAGGAGCACTTGGTGGGAGTGCTCTGGGTCTGGGCTAAATGCTGAGCTCGGAGCCCTCTCCCCGGACAGCACGCCAAATACGCATAACCTTTTAAATCTTTTGTTTATACTGTGAACTTAATATAATAACCCACTTTTTAGTTTGTGAAAGTACATTTTGAAGTATGTTGTTGTATTCTTTGTAAATTACCAGTTTAATAGTTGAATTACTACTGAATTACAACACTGAATGAATTACACTACTTATCCTGAAAGTATACTTGTAAGTGTTCAAGTCAACTTGACCGTCAAACTTATAGTTTACTAACACCATGGAAGAACTGTAAAAAAGTCCTCTCTTTTAAAAAAATCAAACACAACTACAAGCCAATTATGCTTAGAATAATAAATAAAAATGTTCTTAAGTATATCTCGATAAAAAGATTAAGTATCAAGCATCAAGTGTTGGCCAAGTATATGGTACTTCAAATTATCTGTATGTAGTTACTGTAAGTCTCTGTACATAAGTACATACAAAGTAGACAAAGCATACTTTAATATTTTTTATTTTAAAAGAAGTACACTATAAGCACAGAGGAATAAACTTGGTTTTTGTAAGGGCAAAGACATTCTCTTGTGTATCATTACTGTGCCAGATCTCTGGATGTGCAGAATTTCAGTGGCCTACTTATGGTCTGCTTTTATGGTCCCTTTTTTAATTTAATTTAATTACTTTTTAATGTCTATGTCTTGAAGTAAGCTTCCTTCATAGATCCATAGAAACTGCATAGCATTAGCACATACTAAAAGCCTTCAGAACACATTAAATGCATAAATGCACCACCCAGAGATTTGTCTATTTCTATTTCCTATTGTCATTGGCTCCCTAAAAATTCCCAAAATGCTCCATAAAATCCACTGACTCAGCTGCTTACTATATTCACTTACTAAAAATGTTGTCATGTTTTATTGAGTTTCTTGAGCCGAGAGAAATAGAGGACATTGGATACTAATCTACTCTACTAACAACTACGAATAAAGATGTAGCAAGCACCACATTAGCAAGTTCCACTAAAAAAGAATGAGGGACTGTTAAAACAGCTGCCGCAAATTTACCCCCAGATCAGATCTAGCCTGTAAGCCTCATAGTAATTCCCTAACAAGGATTGTCATCAAGACTAATTATTAAGGAAAAACAGAAAGGGAAACAAGGTGTAGTTGCTTTTTTCTTTTTGTGTCATGTGGATTAGGGCAAAATGTCTACAAGGGCTGGTGTGTATAAGTCAGCCAGGCATAAGAACCGGGAGTCTCAGAGCTCCTGTAGCGTAGTCACCCCTGAAACTAGATTCCAGCTCCATCATGCCTCAGGGAGCAATTTAATTAAAGCTCTGCTCTGAGCGTAGGACAATCATCAGCTCTAACCAAACTCAGAGAGGAACAAGAAAACTAGAATATCTTACTGGACATTGCTCTTCCTTTTGATAACAAGGGTAAACGTCTGATGGAAATTAGTCTGATAGAGCTTTTGTCTCATGAGACAATGGCATATAAGAGCACCAAAGGGGAAAAAATGTTATAATAAATAATATTATTAAAGTTAATTTATACCATAAAATGTACTGACTGAACAAATGGCACATGGTGCAACTATCAGGTAAAAAGTCATAACATTTTCTTACAAAATTAACACCATATGACATTTTACAAACTGAACTAACTTAATAAAAATGTATTCTTTCATTCAATCATTCATTCATTCATTTAGAAACTTACTGATCTTGACACAAAGTCGCATGGGTCTTGATCCTCTGTATAATGTTATTTTGGCCCCTAGCATACTTCTCATACTTAAAAAAAATAAAAAATAAAAATAATTATTTTATATATATCTCTTTGGTCACTTTTGATTGAAAAAATGTGATGTTTTGAAATCTTTAAAAACTGTAATGGTACAAAGAATGGTGGGGAAAAAAATCTGTAGCATTTTTGGCACCTGTGTAAACACAAAAAAAGATATGACTGGAAAAGGCAAAAAAAAAAAATTTACCCTTTGCACTCACAGGAAATTAATTTGAAATACTAAAAAATATGAAAATATAGAGAATTTTGGGGGGTACAATCAGTTATTAATCAGTTATAAATCAGTTATTCAGACACAATGTAAGAAAAAAAAGCATATGCAATGAAGGGGCTAAACTCTTAAACATCAAGGGCCCTATTTTAATGATCTAAGCGCATGGTCTAAAGCACACGGCGCAAGTGCACTCAGGGCGTGACCGAATCCACTTTTGCTAGTTTAACGACGGGAAAACCGTCTGTGCGCATGGTCTAAACGGGTTGTCCCTATTCTCTTAATGAGTAATGGGTGTTTTTTTGGGTGTAACGTGCAATAAACCAATCAGAGTCTCATCTCCCATTCCCTTTAAGAGTGAGGTGCGCTCGTGCCATGGCGGATTCGCAATTTAAACGGCGGAATTTTAAGGTGCATGGACTGAAGAGCAAACGGATCTGCAATGTCCGAGCAAATAGGTAGGCGAATTCTGATACACGCAATGACTATCCATTATGCCACAGAGAAATCTGCAGAAATACAGCAGTGACTTGCCAAATGAGCTCATTACAGCAGCTAAAGAATGGCTACACATGTCATTTCAGCTTGACTCTTCACTAGATGATTGCATCCCTGATGAAAATGAGGATCTTCATGCATTTCTTTTTATGCCACGACAAATTTAAGACTTTTGTGCATTTTCTTCATCAGCCACAGCTCTTGCTGCAGTAGTGCTGAGACCTTGACTCAAGGCTTTGGCTGGCTCTTTGTCCTATATATAATTAGTAAGTACGTCTTATCCACCTCGTTCATTACCCAAATGCAAGTGACAAATGGGAGGGAGGCCTATTTTCACTCCGGTATCTGTTCCCTGCAGAAATATGGCACTGCTGAGGAGAACACGTTGAGGTGATGGACGATACTGTGCCGTACATTAGAGAACGCAACAGAGCTTCCATTACGGATATTTTTCATTTACATGAAATAGCCTTTACATTTTGTTAATGAATTATTCTTAGGATTCTGTTTTAGATTGTCTTCATCATTCCCCTTAGGTTCCTGCTTATGAGCTCCAGTTTCTTTTCCATAGTCCGTTTCATTTAAAAAATAATATTCTGGATATTTATTTTTTATCATTTTTCTATCATGTATAAAGTATTCACACATAGTTTCTAACAAAAAAATTGTGAAAACCGTGAAATGAGTGATTTGTTTGAATTTGTTGTCTATAAGCACTTTCGTACCTCAATTTTATTGAAATATTTATGTTTATAGTTAATATTTATTAATATTAATATTAATGTATTGTTGAAATACAGCACCATTACCATTCACAACAGACTTGTCCGTTGCCATGTTTCACACTAACACCCTTCCATCATCACAAACTGGCAACTTGAATATCGTTAAACAAATCTACACAACAGTTTCTCTAATTTGATTGGTCAAATATTGTTCCAAGAGTGCTGACAGTACAACAGCACTGAAATTTTCTCTGACTTATTGCATCACACTACTTATCTGTGCATTCCAGGCACACTATCCGTATCCTCCACTTACATCCAATCAGTTGTTCCTGTCTTTATGGGTAAGTTAGTCATTGAATTGATCCTTTGAAAAACACTAAGCACTGTTGAGAGAAATGCGTTAAAGTGATGGATAATACTATGTCGCTATACGTTAGTGAATGCAGCAGAACTTCCATTAGGGATATTTTTATATACATTTACATAAAAAGTTGCAGCATATAATATTGACAGCTATCATTTGAAATGGGTACTGCAGTCCAAATTCTAAATATTAGAGAGTGTTGTTTCTCCCGCCCCCTGCTCCTCAAACACAACACCCACACGGGTTGCCAGATTGAGGACACGCAACAGCAATGAGCGCAATTGACCCTTCGCAAAGACCTGCCCCGTTTAGTTACTGTTGCTATGTCCGACAAGCAATGCTGCTCTCACACCACACATCATGTTCTCGTGCAGTAAAAAAAAATATGTCACCGAGCCGAAAGACAAGACAAAGCAGGTTACTTCTAGTATGAAACGAAGTCTCATCTTTCAAATTTGTATTGCCTCATTTCAAGAGACACGTGAACTGAGTTACTTAAAGCAAGAAATAAACATGAATGAACATCAGAACGTATCTTATTACAACCACAGAAAGATGTAAATTTTCAAGTTTTTCCACTGAAGATAATCTATACTCTCCTGTCTGATTTGTTTGTCAGACAAAATTGCAGATTCAACGGCAGAATCAAGCTCTTTGCGAAGTGTCAATTGACCTTTCACTCGGAGTTTGACTAACAGGTGATCTGACCAATCATAATGCCGAATCTGCCATTTTTGTCCGACAAACATGTAACGTTCGGCCTTATCGGTCGAATTACATGGGTTTAAAATGGGGTCAGATTTAACTGTGAGAAATAAAATAAGTGTTTTTTTTTTTTAAAGATGAGACAAATGAGAAAAGTAGAATGAATAAATAGTGTTTTTCATAATGCACATGGAACTTAAAACAACACAATAAAACTAGAATAATTTAGGCTGTTAAAAGTAGATCGTCTATTTGAATTGTACCCTAAAACAGTCCTTAAGAATCCTAGTGTGTTGAAGTCCCAAGGTAAAAGTGTCCACCGGTGTCCACCGGTATACAGTCCAAAGAAAGTGATAATCTAAGATGTGTGAAATTCTGGAATGGTAAATCCTGAAATAACTCCACAATCCAGCGAGTGCAGTGGTTTGGTCAATGACCCTGTTTGTTTGTCATGTTGCTTTCTTTATACTGGTCTACTTCCTGATTTCTGTCATGTGACTGATCACATGACAGGCAGACCCATGAACATTTAAAGACATCCACACATAAAATAACTCAAATATATAGATATAGATCTTAATATATATTGAGCGATATAAAACATGTGTCTTTGTGTGACAGTGTCACAAACAAACCAGACAGGAGAGTAGATTACAGTTTTTTTTGTTTTTTGTTTTTTTATAATCAATAGAGAACACACCTATAGTTTTGATGTTAAAATTTACTGTTAGTAAATTATTACAAAAAAATGCAGTGCTTCATTCTGCAGTAAAGTTGAACTGTTTGATTAAAATAAGCATGTGTTTAGATGGCTATGTTAATTGTTAATTGTAATTTAAAAACTGATCACAGATATCGATTGTATATTAATTTAGATCTTTGATTATTCTGGAAATCCCATACTTTCAAATCTTCGTTCATTAGGGACCAGGTATGGCACAGGAATTACACTTCGGACGATTTTAGTGAATCCACGGACACAAACTCGTCAGTTCTAAACTTACTCAGAGGGTGCAGAGTGGTTATAATACCTTTAAGTGAGCTGCGCCTGCATACTCGTAACAAAAAGTGTATTTTTTCCTATAACCACAATTGTGAATCACATTGTAACCGCGTGGCAACCCTGCTCCTGTAAACAGAGACTGTGGCGATATGGGAAATAGCCAAGTGATCTACGCAGGAGACAAACAGTTATACTAATTTAACAGAAGATGGATAAACAAGTTTTCAGTATTTCTCATAATACAAGTGACTAATTGCATTTTACCAAACGCACAGAGACCTTTAAAATGATACCACACATGAAGGGGAAAAACAACAGGTTCACAAGATACATGATATGTGGGATATTCTTAATGAACTTTGAGTGAAAACTTTTGGGGGAAAAGAGGGAGAGGCAGAGAGGGCAGGGGGGATAAGGTGGTCGTAAATGAACAAGGGGAGTGGTGCTGTTTGCTGTCTTTGAAGATCTCTTCTCCAGGGCTGCGTTTCCCAAAAGCATCGTAAACCTAAGAAGTTCGTAAAAACGATCATACGACTGATCTTAATATTACAGTCCGTTTCCCAAAAGCATCGTAACTTAAGTAGCACTTGAAAATCATTGTAGATCTACGAGTACTCTGGAGTAATCGTAAAGCCCTACATGCATCGTAAGAAGACAGAATTATGAGGTCACCTGCAGGACAATCAGCAGATTACACCTGTAACTTTATTCAAGTGCAATGTGATTATAATTAAAGCTTTTGATTGTACTTTATTGCACACTTTATAATGTTTTAAAAATAAATAAATAAATAAATAATAAAAAAAATATATATATATATATATATATATATATATATAATGAAATTGGGCAAAATAATTAAAAAGGGCAGAGAAACAAAAAAAACTAAACAAAAAAACAATGCATCTAAATTAAATGATTGAAGAACAACAACAACAAAGAAAGAATAAAAGAAGTAATGTAGGAAAACCAAATAATGTCTCTACAGATATTATATACTATATAGAATAATATTAATCTACAAATATAATATTAATGTACTATATGTATATAATATATTATACAATATTAATATATAAAGTAGATTAATATTATACTTATCACTTATATACTTATTATATTTACTTATATTATATTAAATTATATTATATACTCTAGCACTCTCTATTCTAATTCTATTTTATCTATATTTATTCTGCTTGCTTTTCTTGAAAAACTAACACTAGTTTTCTTTTTTTCTATTCTATCTACTTGTTTCTTATAAATAAATAAATAATAATAATACAAATTTTTAAAAAACACTAGGTTACTTTTTTCGATATTCTATCTACTCGTTTTCTTTAAAAAAAAAAAAATTGCTACGTGTACTGTGTTAGGCTAACCGAGACTTGTCATAGCACTTCCATGTTGTTGCTCTTTTGTTGGTTTTGATTGCTTCTATATTGTCCTCATTTGTAAGTCGTTTTGGATAAAAGTGTCTGCTAAATGACTAAATGTAAATTATATTATATTATATTATCCGAGCTGTCTGGAACGGTAGCATTAGGTTAACATTTCAATAAACGAGTGTGTACTACAAATACAAGCCATTCTATAAATTAACATTTCAGCACTTGACCATCGGATAGCGACTCCTAAGTAGCACTTAAAGCACGGCTACGTGCGATTGTGTTAAGTGCATTTTTGGGAAACGCACGTGAAACAATAACGAACGCTCTTAAGCGCTAAGATCAATCATTATCGAGAAACGCAGCCCAGATTAGTTTTATGGTTTTATTGCATGGCATCTGTTTTGTGAGAGTTCCTGAGTCTTGGCCTCATGAGGAATTAATTTCATAAAGAAAATAATTTCACTCCATTTTTTAAACCGCTGTTTATAATGGGGTCTATAACTTATACTAAACTTCTGTTTTGTTTAGTTAAAATGTACGATACTTGCATTGCCTTGGTCATTGGTGAGTGTCCGGAATGCAGTCTCGGATGAAAGTCTTGATGGTTTCAAGGTTTTGGACTCGCGATCACGTTCTTCCGGGTTGAAGAGTGATGAATTCCAAAGATGTCCTGACTCGATGGTGATTGGGAGTTTCTTCCCAGGTAGAAAGTGAAAAAGAGCTAAGAAAGAGATCTGCTGAGGTCCGAGGACCTTTGGTTGAATGGAAAGTCAAGGCCGCAAGGCCTGCCACAAAAACTTAAGAGTCCAGAAGAGTTCTAGCTCACATCCTCATCTTCTCAGAATCTAAAAGATTCGCAGACTGGTAGGCGTCACTGATGTGAGAGCTTTATCTGATATAGAGGTCACGCCTCTGGGGTGTCAAAGAGCCAATGGTGTCTTGAACTTTTGGAGGGAAATTTTTACGTCTCTTTGTCTCTGAACATGGTAATTTGCATATGAACTGGATTGGAAGTTGATATACAAACTATTAAAGATTCTTAGAACACTAATATGTTGTATAGGTATCAACATATAATATACACTCTCAATTAGATCATCCGAAGACAAATTGATAGAGACCAAACATGGTATGTGAGGTAATATTAACTAGTGATCTATCAGGATAAAACAGGATACAATACACAACAACAGTAATAATATACACAATGACCTGAAGATATGTGTGTTCATTCAAAGAAAGGTTTTTTTATGAATTAATTAGAGAAGAGTCCATTTTTATGGCATAAAGTCACTTTCCTAAGGGAAAATGAGGTGAGTATTGCTCTGTCCGCATTCCTTTGAGCAATAAAACTAGTGTTATCAGATTGGTTGCCATGGAACCGGGGGCCTGGAGTCATCCACTGACATACTGGCACCCAGTATGTGTATTGTGTGAGGGGGTCTGTGACTATTTGTTAATCTAATGACTAATTGATTTGTTAAATCTAATGAAAAATTGTGTGTCTGATTGGTCCAAATGCTACAACGCTAAGAAAAAGCTTGCCATACTTCTTCTTTCTTCCTCTTTTGTTCAATGGCCATGGCCATCCTAATTGGTGGTTGTGCAATGATTTTTCAAACTTTTCGTTCCATCTTTAATCGCTGAAAATAAGAATTATATTGTTTGTTTCATGCTGATTAATAAGACATACCATTCTGTATTTTTATTATAGAAATACATTATAGAAAATGCAAAAAGAAGAATAAAAGAAGAATAAAAAAACACATTTGAATGCAGATCCATGTGTAAGATGACAATAAATTGATTAGAATAAATAAATCTTAGTATAATAGTGCTTTATATCGATACAACAAAAATTTTATGTTATATATTACTTATGGTCAGAGCTGGGTAGATTACTTACAAATTGTAATCCGTTACTGATTCCAGATTACATGACAAAAATTGTAGTCCGTAACATAATCCGTTACATTACACATTTTAGGTAATATAATCAGATTACTTTTAGATTACTTTTGATTTAACTCTATTATCACATTGATTTAAATAGCATTATCTTGTACCATAATGATGTAAAAAAATGCAAAGAGTAAGAAAACTTGTTCCATTCATTGTACAACATGAACTGCATTAAACATTATATTACATCAAGGTTTCCCAAACTAGGGTTCGTAAAGGAACTGCAGGGGGATTGTGAGTTTAATGAAAAGCTGACAATTAATCATAAACAATTTCAATGAAAATAAATCATTTTAAAACAAACTCCCTTTCGAGGAAAGTCTCTTCATTCGGTGGCCATATTTGCAACGCCTCCGGGCAGCTCGTACAAGAACTATCTTAATGAATGGAGGAATACTGAAATCTCAAAAACTGCTCGCTGAACTCACAGTTAAATTAAATATGTCAAAAACAAAACAAATCAGCAACAAAAATCTGAAATTAATTGCCCCATGAATGTTGTTTCTTGTGCTCAAATAGCGTTTTTAAAAGCTTATTTTTCAGGCTAGACCAGCCAATGTGCATGCGAAATCATAACATGCTTAAACTGTGCATATGCATTGGCTGGTCTAGTCAGGTTTCTACAGTGGGTACGGAAAGTATTCAGACCCCCTTAAATTTTTCACCCTTTGTTATATTGCAGCCATTTGCTAAAATCATTTAAGTTCATTTTTTTTCCTCATTAATGTACACACAGTACCCCATATTGACAGAAAAATACAGAATTGTTGACATTTTTGCAGATTTATTAAAAAAGAAAAACTGAAATATCACATGGTCCTAAGTATTCACACCCATTGCTCAGTATTTAGTAGAAGCACCCTTTTGATCTAATACAGCCATGAGTCTTTTTGGGAAAGATGCAACAAGTTTTTTACACCTGGATTTGGGGATCCTCTGCCATTCCTCCTTGCAGATCCTCTCCAGTTCTGTCAGGTTGGATGGTAAACATTGGTGGAAAGCCATTTTTAGGTCTCTCCAGAGATGCTCAATTGTGTTTAAGTCAGGGCTCTGGCTGGGCCATTCAAGAACAGTCACGGAGTTGTTGTGAAGCCACTCTGTAACACAGTTCGTAGATCGGGAAGAAGGAGGCAGGAACCGGCGAACATTTAAACAAAGTTTTTAATCAAATAAACAAACATCAAAGTAAAGCGGCAGCCCCTCACGAACGACTGCCGCACATAAAATACAAAATAAAAGTCCAGGCCTGGTCCTCTCTCGTCTTCCACTGTCATCACTCCTCCTTTTATCCTTCCGGAGCTCCTCCGTGGGACTCGAGACCGGTGAGTGGCGCAGGTGTCGCTCATTATCATTCACTCCACCGGCCTCGCTCCGTTCCCACGGCTCTCGGCCCCGCCCACTCGCCACACATTCCTTCGTTATTTTAGCTGTGTGCTTAGGGTCATTGTCTTGTTGGAAGGTAAACCTTAGGCCCAGTCTGAGGTCCTGAGCACTGTGGAGAAAGTTTTCGTCCAGGATATCCCTGTACCAGGCCGCATTCATCTTTCCCTCGATTGCAACCAGTCGTCCTGTCCCTGCAGCTGAAAAACACCCCCACAGCATGATGCTGCCACCACCATGCTTCACTGTTGGGACTGTATTGGACAGGTGATGAGCAGTGCCTGGTTTTCTCCACACATACCGCTTAGAATTAAGGCCAAAAAGTCCTATCTTGGTCTCATCAGACCAGAGAATCTTATTTCTCACCATCTTGGAGTCCTTCAGGTGTTTTTTAGCAAACTCCATGCAGGCTTTCATGTGCCTTGCACTGAAGCCATAAAGCCCTGACTGGTGGAGGGCTGCAGTGATGGTTGACTTTCTACAACTTTCTCCCATCTCCCAACTGCATCTCTGGAGCTCAGCCACAGTGATCTTTGGGTTCTTCTTTACCTCTCTCACCAAGGCTCTTCTCCCCCGATAGCTCAGTTTGGCCAGACGGCCAGCTCTAGGAAGGGTTCTGGTCGTCCCAAACGTCTTCCATTTAAGGATTATGGAGGCCACTATGCTCTTAGGAACCTTAAGTGCAGCAGAAATTTTTTTGTAACCTTGGCCAGATCTGTGCCTTGCCACAATTCTGTCTCTGAGCTCTTCAGGCAGTTCCTTTGACCTCATGATTCTCATTTGCTCTGACATGCACTGTGAGCTGTAAGGTCTTATATAGACAGGTGTGTGGCTTTCCTAATCAAGTCCAATCAGTATAATCAAACACAGCTGGACTCAAATGAAGGTGTAGAACCATCTCAAGGATGATCAGAAGAAATGGACAGCACCTGAGTTAAATATATGAGTGTCACAGCAAAGGGTCTGAATACTTAGGACCATGTGATATTTCAGTTTGTCTTTTTTAATAAATCTGCAAAAATGTCAACACTTCTGTGTTTTTCTGTCAATATGGGGTGCTGTGTGTACATTAATGAGGAAAAAAAATGAACTTAAATGATTTTAGCAAATGGCTGCAATATAACAAAGAGTGAAAAATTTAAGGGGGTCTGAATACTTTCTGTACCCACTGTATGTGAAATTTGGCTTTTTCATTTAGAAGGTAGAACTATTCCTCCATATTGCTCGTTGCTGTTTCTCCCAATCATAAATATAGGAGTGAACCATCTTTGTATTTCTATAGTCTTTGTTTTAAATAAAACACTTACTAAAAAGATTAAATATTTTTATTTACCTGCATGCCATGTGATCATTAATCAATATCAAAGAAACCGTGAACATGCAAATGTGATACTTAATTATTGAAATAGTTATTTTAAAATCTCAGGGGTACTTAAAGCAAATATATTTGGTGTATAAGGTTTAGATGTTTTTTGATGGCCTCTCAGATCCGTTGTGACACTAAAATAAAATTCCTTGTATGCGCAAGCATACTTGGCAATAAAGCTCTTTTCTGATTCTGATGACAAAAAGTTTTGGAATGCCTGCACTACATGTAACTAAGAAATAATGTGAATATGTACATTTTAATTAGTTATAATTAGGTTAAAGAACCTACAGAGTAATAATTCAAATAAAAATGAATGTTCATCATCAATGTTGATGCAATGTTGAAACCCGTCTTAAACCTGAAATGATTTTTGTAAATCCAGTTCAAATGCTGTCGCCACCTGACTAATGACTGATCTTTGTGTGAATGTCCGCAAAACTGGACTATATGTATGTATGTATGTGTGTGTGTGTGTGTGTGTGTATATATATATATATATATATATATATATATATATATAAAAATATAAAATCGGTTGGCTATTTTAGAAAGGAAAATTTAAAAGATGAAAAAGGGAAGAAATTAGGGAGAATCAATGAATTATGAATAATTTATTGCTATTGTGTGAATAACATGTAATCGTGTACTCCATAAAAAAGTAACTGTAGTCTGATTACGAATATTTTACAATGTAACTTACTCTAATTACAAGTACTTAATTTTTGGAATCTGATTACGTAATACAGATTGCATGTAATCAGTTACTACCCAGCTCTGCTTATAGTAGGGTCATTCCATGTCAAATCAACCTGAGGTCCCCGGCTCAAAATTTTGATTTTGCTAATATTTTTTCTGAAGAAAGATAAACATGTATAGTGATGAAGCCAAAATATTAAATGTCATGGGTGAATATTTATGGAGTAATCCACTGTTTTGTAGAGGGATAAAATGGCAATTTTCACCTGAGAATCATAGCCAATTTACAGGGGGTTAAAAAATGACTTAAGATGGCAGCATCATTATGTTACTTTTACACAGAGATCGGTAGGTCTGTTAGTAAAATCAGTTGACTTTAGCCTTTAGACTTTATTCTTTGTTGCATTATGTGCCAGTGGTGACCATTCAGAAATGGGGAAAGAGCACTTTTCAAGTTTTTTTCTCCAAAGTTTGCAGGCCTGTAACTCAAAAAGTATTGAAGATACCTTAAATGGATAGTTCACCCAAAAATGAAAATTAACCGAAGATTTACTCACCTTTAGGTCATCCTAGGCATGTCCGTCATTCCTCTTTCGGACAAACACATTCGGAGTTATATTCAACATTGTCCTGTCTGTTCCAATCTGTATAATTGCAGTGAATGGTGCCCCTGTTTCTGAATCCGAAAAAAAGTATCCATCCATCGCAAAACTACTCCACACGGCTCCGGGGTGTTAATAAAGGACTTCTGCAGCGAAACGATGCGTTAGTTTAAGAAAAATGACGATTCTTAAAACTTTATAAACTGTAATGTGCAGCTTCCGGTCGCTCAAGCAGGCGCGTTCCCGAAAAGGCGGTTGAACGTATGACGTAGGCGCAGCGAAATGTGCAACGTAAGCTCCGGGGAGAAGCGCGCAAAAATCCCAGTCTCCTCTTGCTTTATATCGAAATCCTCTACATTTTTCACTTGAATCTTCGTTTTAATAGTTAGTGACAGGTGTTTTGTTTTCCTTTCTCCTCTGTGCTTCCTTGTTCATCACACTCTCCCAGGAGCTTACTCTCTTGAGACTACGCGCTTCTCCCCGGAGCTTATGTTGCGCATTTCACGGCGCCTACGTCATACGCTCAACCGCCTTGTCGGGAACGCGCCTGCTTGAGAGACCGGAAGCTGGACTAAACGGTTTATAAAGTTAAGAATCTACATTTTTCTTATACTAACGCATCGTTTCGCTTCAGAAGTCCTTTATTAACACCCCGGAGCCGTGTGGAGTAGTTTTGCAATGGATGGGTACTTTTTTTTCGGATTCAGAAACAGGGGCACCATTCACTGCAATTATACAGATTGGAACAGACAGGACAATGTTGAATATAACTCTGAATGTGTTCGTCTGAAAGAGGAATGACAGACACTCCTAGGATGACCTGAAGGTGAGTAAATCTTTGGCTAATTAAAATTTTTGGGTGAACTATCCCTTTAATGCCCTTTTAGATATTGGGTCTTAACAAACTTTTCTTTTGGCATCTTTATTTTTAAGGCCCTATAAATGGTTCAGAATTTCAACATGGCTCCAGGAGTAAATCGTTAAATTGTACACGTTTTCAGTGGTCAAAAACCAAATGTGAGTCACTTTGAAAAAATATGACACTTCTTTAATTTAAAAGAGGAATGTCTGAAGAACAAATAATGTTTAAACTAGAAATGTATCTTGTTTCCTTCTGTCAAAACACTGGACATGCGTCTTTTACATGCAGAGGAAAGCACTCGCATGCGTCGTGATTATAGCTGAGGGGCTAAGGACTGTAAGGTGCTAGTCGGAGCTAAGGAGGTGGAGTTGGTCCAGGTGTGCCGGTTAGAACACCAGAGTGGAGAAGAGAATGAGTTCAACTATTTATTGGTATAAGCATATGCAATGGAGGGGGAGCCAGGTGGTAACGAGGTGCATTATTCTGTTCTTTGTTTGCCTATAGGAGGTGAGCATGAGTACTGGTGCAGAGCAATATTGTCTTGTTCTTTATGTCCTTAGAAGTGTCAGCATCCACTTGACGGTGTGTGTGTGTGTGTGTGTGTGGTCTGCAAAAAATGAATAAAGACATTTTGTAACATGCAATGCTTCTTCTTATCGCACTACACAACATCAGTATGCTTACATTTCTAACATAATTTCAAGTATTAAGAGGCTATTGGCTTCCCCCATACATTAACACAATATAGCATTAACAGCTTAAACAGTATAAAGGTTATCACACTTTACATTGGATGTGGTCTCAAATAATGCTATACTTCACACTAGCACTCATTTCGTATGCATCACTCTTTTAACTTCTCTATTCAGTAAACAGAAATCAACTCCGTTCGAATAACGGTGAAATCTACAATACTCACTTTCTCTCTGGACGCACACAACTTAAAACACTCAAAGGAACATAAGGATGATCACATAGCTGTTGTCTGCAACGGAATCTTACAACTCGTTATCACTGGAGAAAGGTAACGGCTAATGCAATACTGAATTACGTACGCGCAGCGCTGTGATGCACTCCACAGAATGCGCTGCAAGTCCCGCGATCGGGAAGAGAGCACTCTTGTGCATCCACATAGAAAGCCATTGTCCATTACTAATGAGCCTTTCTCACACAGCCACCCCCAAATTGTATGCAATTTGTTCCTGTGAAAGGCTCACTACTCAGTTTCCTCTGTACGCTCAGCGATGGAATCTGTTTCCCCATCTGAATCTGGGATAGCAGAGAGGATGATGAGACGGGCAACTGGTCTGGTGTAGACTTTGTCCTTTATCTGGACATCTGCTGACCTCACACGACCGTCAATGCTCTGGTGGACCTTAGTCACTCTGCCAACTGGCCAAAGAGCTCTAGGAATTAGCAGGTCCATCAACAGAGTTGACTACAAGATCCACTTTGGTGGTGTGCCACTTCTGCCGATGCTGTAGGGTTGGCAGATAGTATCTTATGAACCTAGACCAGAAGTGGTCTGCCAGAACCTGACAGTTCTGGCAGACCACTCGAGAGCTTCAGCCCCCCGCAATCTACCACCAACGCGTATGACAGCCTCCTTAGGCTCTAACTCCGGGGACAAGGTAAGTAGGTGACTGCTATTAGGTACTGGCTTACCCTCCTTGAGGTGGTGCAGTTCTTCTGGGAAATAGTCATGCTGGATTCGCTTGTAGATCATCATTTCTGCTTGTTGGTAATCCGAAGCAGTAACCGGGTTACCCTGTCCAGCCGCCCCGTGAAGCTCAAGCTCCACAGCCTCAACCAGATCCTTCCAAGTGTGTTGGTCACCTTGCAGAGAATATGGCCAGGCCAGGTTAGTCACTATACTGCAGGAGACTGACTTTCTGCACTCTGACGAATCTGGATCAAGCAGCTTAAGGGGTTGAGATGGCCAGTGGTCGGGTCCCTTAAGGAGGAACGAGGGCCCATGGCTCCAGCGATTAGGCAAGGCAAGCTCCGTTAAAGTCTTACTCCGTGTGACATCATCAGCGGGATTCAGTGAGGAATCCACGTAGCGCCAGGCATCTGGGTTTGTGAGCTCTTGGATTTCGGCTACACGGGTACCCACAAATACTTTAAAACGGCACGATTCTGACTGTAGCCAGGTGAGCACTGTGGTGGAATCGCTCCAAAGAATAATCTGCTCATTCTTCAACACCTTTGCCAACTGGGCAGCCGTTAGGGCACCGCAGAGCTCTAGACGTGGAACTGAGTGTCGCCGCCGGGGAGCGACTCTTGATCTCGCTGCCAGGAATGACAGGAAGACTTGACCCTGAGCGTCCTCAGTACGCAGGTAAGAAACTGAGCCATAGGCTTTCTCCGAAGCGTCACTGAATATGTGGATCTGTTGAGAGACAACGGTTTGATCCACATGAGCTGGAACATAAGCTTGAGGTAGGGTTATGTACGAGGCAACAGGTGGAGCTCAGCTTCACATTCTCCCCAAGCCTGCTGGAGTTCCTGAGGAAGGAGTGGGTCATCCCAGTGACGGTGGTTATCCCACATGCTTTGGACAAGTAACTTGGCTCGGGTGGTGTAGGGTAATATGAACCGTAGGGGGTCGTACTGTCGAGCCAGAACTTTATACACATTGCGCATGGTCAGTGTGCCATAGTCCAGCGGGCGACTCTTGTACCCCAAGATGTCCGATTCCCAATGCCAACTCAGACCAAGAGTCGACTCGGACACAGACCAGTGTCATCGTGTGAGAGCCAGCGTTCCATGCTGTCCGACCTTGCTTCCTTTGGTAGATGTGCGATGACAGTTGGGATGTTGCATGCCCACTGGCGGATCTCAAATCCAACCGATGCCAGAATCTCCCTGAGATTGTCCACCAACCTTGTGGCTTCAGCTGCAGATGGCAAGCTCTGAAGGCAATTATCTACATAGAAGCAGTGTTCAACTGAGTTTCTAACACCATCCCTGGGAACACTGTGATCTCTGACATGCCGTTGAAGAGCAAAGGTGGCACAACAAGGTGAGCAGGTGGCGACCTGCCACTCGAAGATATCTGGGGGAACCTCCCGCTGCATCTCTCTCCATACAAACTGGAGAAGCGGCTGGTCTTCTGGCAGAAGCTGGACTTGATGTAACATTCCCCTAATATCTCCACAGATTGCTACTGCTTGTTGCCTAAAGCGCAACAGGACATTGTGGAGGTGCTAACCTGTCATCATACTCGTCTTCTTTCCTTTGGGCTGGGAAGTCATCCTGTATAGGAGGGGGTGGTACTGGCCACGGTTCTTGTTGTGACCTTTGCAGCGACTTCACTGAGGCTGCAAGAGAACGAATTTCCCTCTCCACACCCCAAAGCTTTGAAGGACTGCTCTGCACATTCTCTGTGGATCTGTGTGATGATGTGTCCTCTCTATACATCACATAGCGCTCATTCCTGCCTCCTGCATAGGGTGTAGGAGTGTCCATCCACTCTGCACGTAGGCCAGTTGAATGTACATCATAGCTGGGAGAGTACACTTCAGCATGCTCACTAATATCTGAATCCCACTGCACCTGACGAGGAGGCCTTGAAGTATTTGCACTTTCCACTGGCGTCATCATAGCTGCTCCCTCCAAATAGGAGCTCAACCCCTCTTCCCCATGCATATACTGTAATGAACTGGTGCGAGGTGAGACATGTGTCCTTTGTCTCACTGGACCAAGCTCATAGTCTTCAAGGTACTGCGGTGGGCTCCGCTAGGGCTGCAACAAGCGATTGTTTTGATAATCGATTAATCTAACGATTATTAGACCGATTAATCGACTAATCATCGATTATTCCACTGGTTAATCAGTAGACTTTCATTTGATTATTCAGCTTTTGCAACTAGTTAAAATATTAAGTTACACATATTCTAACATAAATAAAGGTCACTTCAGCTTTAGAAAAGCATATTATGTAATTACAATCATTATACAATTAATTGGTAAC
Organism: Onychostoma macrolepis; assembly: GCF_012432095.1. NCBI lineage: Eukaryota > Metazoa > Chordata > Actinopteri > Cypriniformes > Cyprinidae > Onychostoma > Onychostoma macrolepis. Next base: position 3,269,732 of record NC_081156.1, read on the forward strand.
ACTTTACAATAAGGTTCATTAGTTAACATTAGTTAACATGAACTAAGAATGAACAATACTTCTACAGCATTTATTAATCTTAGTTAATGTTAATTTCAGCATTTACTAATGCATTTATAAAAATCACAAGTTGTTTTTTAACATTGGTAAATGCACTGTGAACTAACATGAACAAACAATGAACAACTGTATTGTTATTAACCAACATTAACAAAGATTAATAGTTAAATGTAATTGTCACGAATCCAGTCTGCACTTCCGTTCACTCACCACTAGAGGTCACCCGCTCACCACATGGACTTTCACACCACACATCACATGGACTCCATTTCCCATCATTCATTGCACTAACGACACACAGCTCCTTGCACTGATCACACACAGCTGATTCCCATTTGCACACAGTATTTAGCCATGGACTTTCTCTGCCTCAGAGCCAAGTATTGTATGCATTATCGCTGCCCTACAGAGCCCCGTTAGTTTTCCTAGCCTCGCCTCGCCTCGCCTTGCCTCGCCTTGCCTTTGTCGGATTGTGTTTCCCCTGCCTGGACTATAGCTAACGTTTTGGATTACCTCTCCTGTCTTGCCCCTTTGGATTCTGTACGCCGATCGTCGACCCACGCTTGTCTCTGTTTACTCTTTGTCTCGCCCATGTTATACCTGTTTGCCACTGTTTGACCCTGCCTGTTATGACCACGTCTCTTGTAAATAAAAGTCTGCAGATGGATCCACACGCCTCACGTCTCGTCAGCCCTGTTACAGTAATAAATGCATTGTTCATTGTTCATTGATGTTAATTAATACATTAATGTTAACAAATTATACCTTACTGTAAAGTGTTACCAATTCATTATACAAATAGATGTATTTGGCACACAAAATGAGATGACAGACAGAGACACTCTCTCACCATTTAATTAGCTACATGAAAAGGTAACTGAATAACACATCATTCTGCCTAACATCTCCTTTTTTAAGTCATATAGATAAGAAACAAAATAAAGGTAAGTGATGAGATGCTTTGGATAAACTATTTTATTGATAACATAATGTCTTAAAATACCTTATAGGGTTATGATAACCTAAACAGTCCTGAGCTAGATCAAGCTTTGATTTCTGTAAACCAAACTATCACTTTAATGAAATTATTTTTTTTCCACTAATAAAAATAGGGGAGCGAGGGGAACAAGTCTTTTGAAGATATCGCTGAACATTTATTTTACCATAGTAAAATGAAATTTCTGGTTTAAGTAAATTTTTCATCTCAGTTTTTATTACTAATTTAAAATGAGACAAATCTGCTATTATTTTAATCTCGAATCTGTTATTTATCAGTTTAGATCGTTTTTTAATGCCTCGATAACTAGCAGAAGACACTAACCGGTTTTAAATTAAAGTTGCACAGATGGGGAAAGTTGTAACACTGCGTTACAATCTACCCTGCCGTGCTATTCTATGACATTAGCGATGTAATTCACACTATTTACTTTAATACATTTTAATGAGAAATGACAAGAAACAAGTGAATAAAGACTGACAATCATTGGTTAATGTTCAGAAATGATTATTTCAAGACATGTAAAGCATTTTGGCTCGTTTATGTGGGCAATTTTCATTGTCAAACTCAAAAATCAGATTACTTTTAATTATTCAAAAACGCCATTATTTTATTTAAAATAAATAATTATTTTATTGGCAAAATATTTTAGTTTGTCTTGTGTATATTTTTTTCATAAGAACAGATAACATTTTACGGTGTCATACGGTCATGTTACAACGTGTCCCTCAGCTGTTACAATGTACCCCACCTATGGGGCATGTTGTCACATTTCACTTCCAATTTTTGAGGGTAAATAAAGAAAAACGTATACACTGTATTTATGAAACAAAGCGACATATTTGTACTAGACAAGTGTGAAATTACTGTGGATAAAAAAAATATACTCTGAACACGAAGTGGATTTACACAATTTGAGAAAGTCAAAAAGTGTTACTTGGTGCCCCGCTCTCCCCTATTTTATCATTAGCTAGCTCCACATGGAGGGGTGCTTTACAGAAAATCAAGTTGTAATTCTAACTGAAAGCAACACTGACTCTGGTTTTTCATGTTTAATACCGTAAAGTTGCTTGAATTAAGGGTATCTATTGCATAAAGTACTATATAAATAAACATGATGTGACCTGACTTTACTGGAGTAACGTTACGTTTCTGGAAAGCAGAGCTCATGCAAACATCCACATCGTTTTTAACTGCTGCTTTCACACTGCTGCCAGTTTTTGTTGTGTTTATTTCGTTACTGAGAGGAAAGCGTGCAATATATATTTACATATTCATCAAATGCCGCTCAGGTTCGGGTGTGTCTTCTCTTGAATACGGGTTATGCGCAACCGACTTCCGTATTCTTCTAACCAGGTCTCGTTGCTTCCGGGTCACGCGTTTTGCAAGTGCCCGTTAAATATGATGCTTTTTTACTCAAGATGCCTTCAAAGTAGACACTAAAGATAATCATAACCAATGTCCATCACATATGTGGATTGATATATAAAAGTTAAAAAATTGTATTCTTTTCAATAACATACAAAAGTCGAATAAAACGTCAACAATAAAAACAGCTAGCTGATTTAACTGATTACCTTAAAAGTCCATTGATATCGGCATTTTTTTAATACTGCTATTAATACGTTCTCCGACAAGAGGAAGCGATGAGACCTGTTTTCCGGGTTTGGTTAGGTGACGTTCGACATATACCCAATTGCATCCAGGAGGGCTGAATTACATTCTTGCGCTACAGCGCCACACTGGTCAAACCGCAGTATTGCAGGCTCTTACATTAGGTCATATAAGATCAAACGATTACTCGACAACAAAAATATTTGTCGACAATTTTTTATTGTCGGCGTTGTCGATAATGTCGACTAATCGTTGCAGCCCTAGTCTCCGCTGCCGCTTAGGTCAAGTTGATGGATCCCATGATGTTTCTCCACCCTGCTGCATGTTCCCGGAACAGCTACGTATCCAGCTCGAAGGACCAAATATAGCTGAGGGGCTAAGGACTGTAAGGTGCTAGTCGGCGCTAAGGAGGTGGAGTTGGTCCAGGTGTGCCGGTTAGAACACCAGAGTGGAGAAGAGAATGAGTTCAACTATTTATTGGTATAAGCATATGCAATGGAGGGGGAGCCAGGTGGTAACGAGGTGCATTATTCTATGTTCTTTGTTTGCATATATAGGAGGTGAGCATGAGTACTGGTGCAGAGCAGTATTGTCTTGTTCTTTATGTCCTTAGAAGTGTCAGCATCCACTTGACAGTGTGTGTGTGTGTGTGTGTGTGTGTGTGTGTGGTCTGCAACAAATGAATAAAGACATTTTCTAACATGCAATGCTTCTTCTTATCGCACTACACAACATCAGTATGCTTACATTTCTAACATAATTTCAAGTATTAAGAGGCTATTGGCTTCCCCCATACATTAACACAATATAGCATTAACAGCTTAAACAGTATAAAGGTTATCACACTTTACATTGGATGTGGTCTCAAATAATGCTATACTTCACACTAGCACTCATTTCGTATGCATCACTCTTTTAACTTCTCTATTCAGTAAACAGAAATCAACTCCGTTCGAATAACGGTGAAATCTACAATACTCACTTTCTCTCTGGATGCACACAACTTAAAACACTCAAAGGAACATAAGGATGATCATATAGCTGTTGTCTGCAACAGAATCTTACAACTCGTTATCACTGGAGAAAGGTAACGGCTAATGCAATACTGAATTACGTACGCGCAGCGCTGTGATGCACTCCACAGAATGCGCTGCAAGTCCCGCGATCGGGAAGAGAGCACTCTTGTGCATCCACATAGAAAGCCATTGTCCATTACTAATGAGCCTTTCTCACAGTGATATTCCACAATGGCGACACGCTACAACAGATGGGATGAGGAGGAAAGGAACTGTTGAATAAAGTTACTATTTTTGTTTTCTTTGCACACAAAAAGTATTCTCGTAGCTTCGTAAAACTACGATCGATCCATTGATGTCACATGGACTATTTTACTGCTGTCCTTGCTATGTTTCTGGGCCTGGGAACATTTCAGTTGTCACTGTCTATGCAGGGTCAGATAACTCTCAGATTTCATTAAAAATACCTTAATTTGTGTTCTGCAGATGAACAAAGGTCTTACAGGTTTGGAACGACATGAGGGTGAGTAATTAATGACAGAATTTTTATTTTTGGGTGGACTATCCCTGTTTTGGCTCTGGCTCTGTTGGCTCTGTCTTCATCATTCACCTTAAGTTTCTGCTTTTGAGCTCCAGTTTCTAAGCTTGTCTTAAAAAAAATACTATTCTGAAAAAGTTCATTTTGAATTATGATGAAAGACCCATTACAAGAGCATGAGTACTTTTAGCTCTGAAATAGGTAAAGGATCATTTGCATTTCTGTGAATATCATCAAGTTTCACAAAGATCCCAATTAGCTCTATTCAGTATGCTGGAGTTCAGCAGCGATTTTAGGTCCAGGTGAGAACACACGAAGACAAAATCACTGACAGTTTCACATCATTATTTCACATCATTTGTCTGACTTTCAGTGCCTACAAGAAGATATGGACAAATTTCTTTGTATGATTTTGCAAGCTAGCTCTTTTCTGCCATTTTGAACCCCATCCTTTAAAGGGCCATAAAAAGGCCCATCAATGATTATTTGACATAATTGGGGCTTATTATCTTCATTACTGGCTATAATACCGCAAAAAAGTTGAAGCTTTTAACGTGTCTCTCATAGATGGATGTCGTTATGCCTGTTGTCACAAAGAGTCGTTTTGAATCTCTATTCTGACACCTTTGAGGTCTTTATAGGGATCCGAGCACATGCTGTGCTGTATAAGGCTCACATCCCACTGTTTCTTGGTAACACATTTTTTGATTACCTTTTCCAGGAAAGCTTCTTAGCGATGACCATTCCTTTAATGAAAAGATTGTATGAAACATAAATAATAGCCTGTGCCTCACGTTTCCCATTTAGATTTTATTGCCTTGGTGCCCTCCTAACCCGCTCTGGCTCTGATTCAGGTGCAATTTATTACTTTCCTGTTTTATGTTCTTCTTGATCTTTAATTTGGTTCTCTTTAATATTTCACTGATATGTGCTAGCTCAAACCATCTGTCTGTTGATGACTTGTCAAAAATCTATGTTGCTGTCTCAAACACATGATTACTTGTAAAAAAAAAAAAGCTACATACATGTGAAGCACAAAACTAATCTTATTGGAAGTATTAGTCTAAACTGTATTATACTGAAATATTTGGCCAGGTGGGATAAGCAAATAATAATGCCAAATATTTGTGTAATTTAATGTGTAAGCTTTAAACATACACAAATGATACAGGTGCACCTCAAATCATGATTTGATAGTTTTTATCTCTTCACTGAATCATTTGATAAACATACAGAATAAAATAACCTATGAGTTAAGTCTATCTTTCCTTCCAGTTCATCTGGAAAGTTTCTACTTTGATTTGTTATTTACTCGGGTCTAAAAAAAAAATGGAAATTTTATTTTTATTATATTTTTATATAATTTCTATTGTTTATTTACACATATCTAACAAAAACATTTATTTTGTATAAAGAAATCTGATTGTCTAACTTGCCATTTGTTGTTTATAAGCTCTTTTCTTACCTTAATACTATTAAAATATATTAATTTATTGTTGAAATTGAAAGGAGTTAAATAATTTCCTTTATGAAATTAATTCCTCATGAGGCCAAAAACTCAGGAACTCTCACAGCACACATGACATGCAAAAAAAACAATAAATGTTCTAATCTGACAGGAAGATCTGGGAGAAAGACTATTCGCTCATCTGTCCCTTGACCCATCCTTAGGCTCCCTCCTTCCCCCCTGGGCATGACATAGAAGTGTCAAGAACTCAAGTTGCCAGACTTACAAACTGAATTTATGATATCTTATCCAAACATGATAGCTTTCATGTTTGGTATCATTTTAAAGGTCTCTGTGTGATTGGTAAACTGGACTCAATTTCACAATAATCACTTATATTATGAGAAATATTGAAAACTTGAGTGAATTCTGTACCTCTGTTGTGGGTGGTCTCCTTTCAAAATCTGATAAACATTGCTCTACACCAGGTGTGACCATTTGGGGCACGAGAACAGCTCCTACTGAGGTTTCTCATCCCCCATACACAGATCTAATCTGTTTTGGGGCAGAGAATAAATGTTTATGGCCCTTTTGTTCTGGTAAGGGAAAGTTGCAGAATCACTCATTGTGATTCTGTAGCCAGATCAGCACGTAGTGTGGAGTGTATTTCATATGCTCCATTCTATGTATTTTCTTGAAGTCAGGTATACATTTTTACTCTTAGATTCATTTTTGAACAACTGATGTTATGTATTTCCTTATTGTTTTATTATGTAATTGGCATGACACGTTTACCTGACTAATAATAAATTGTTATATTTGATTTATTCTGATCTCTTCTGAAATCATTTTTCAAGTAGATTAATGTGTAGGGGGTGCGCTAGATTTGCAGCCTGGACAAGTTGACACTAGTTGCCAAAAGTCAGAGTTGACAAATATGAGAATACCATATAGTGTATGATGGGCAGGAGGATTTGAGAGTTGTTTGATATTTTAAGCTGATTTTAGAAAAAAATATTGTTTTAATTTGTCTTGCATCTACTCGCAATGAGGCAAATGTTTCTGCATGCGTTTTTCTGAGTTTGTAGTGTTCGGAATGGCATGACAGCCTGCTGTGTGATCCCCATTCATTTAGTTTTTGATGCCCAGTCTTTCCCTGTAGCTATTTTGAGCTGATTATAGAATGCATATTGTTTTCATTTTCATGCATCTACTAGCAACAAGGTGCATGTTTCTGTGTGAGTTTGTTGTATTTGGACTTAAATGTATAGTAGTGTGTGATCCTCAATCATTTAGTGTATGATGCCCATTTTTTCTCTGTAACCATTTACAAAGTCGGCAAGTGTGTGATGCCTAGTGTTTAAAAACCTGTGTGGATTTTAAAGGTGGTGTAGAGTATTCCAGTCTTAACTGCCAAAATTGCAAAATGTCTTCCAAAACTTATTTTTTACTGAATTTGCATCAAAGCAATATCACAATTGTTCTGTTTACTGGAGGTGAGAAACGCTGCTTTTAAAATTTAGCTTTTAGATGAGCCATGACCATGAGACGTTCGGCTAAAAATTACAATATCTGAAATAAGCACGTTTATCATAAAATTCATGCACAGCATATTAGTTGTTTGTGTTGTCAGCCATTTACTTCTTCTGGACAAACATCCCACAGCATTGCATATGTATTTCTAAGCCTTGCTGTGTTTTACGACTTCTCAAAGGGACTTGAAATATGAAAGAATGATGAAATATGCATGAACTAATGCGGTTGGCGACATATAGCAAATCAGCTGCTGTGCCTCTTCCTCACGCTCTCTCTCCCTCTCTCCTAATGTGGCTGTCATAGCAACATCCACACATGTGCCTTTTGGCAGCAAATGTAATGAGGTGAGCACACACACTGTGTGCATGGTGTGCTTTGGCAAACTCATTCGGCATAGTCCTCACAGAAAATAGTATCAGTGAGGATCTAAAGCGAACTGTCTTGCATACACCTCTTCATTCTAGCATCAGACAGCGTTAAACAACCAATCTGACCTTCTTCTTTTAAATAAGCTTTGAAAACACAGTACATTAGTACATTAGGATTTTTACCTAAATTGTTAAAGAACATTGATTGAGGTTGCAGTTCAGCTGGAGCAGTTAACTGCTTAAGGGAAAACGGTGTTCTATCAGTTGGACCCTGGATTACAGGTAGTCTCTCAAAGCCAGACTTTTGGCTAGCGGCATAAAGTCAGATCTACTTTGCAATTTATGGTCAAGAACTCATGAACTGTTCAATAAGATGGTGGTAGAAAAAGTGGGGGTGCGAGGGAACTCAGTCTGGGAAGTTAATGTCAAGTGAGTTTTGTGTGGTAACAGTTCATTGTACAATAACTTGAATACCTGGATGCTAATCTTTGACCTGTCTGCTATGACATATTCATTTTGTAAAGAGCTTTATGTGGATTGTGCTAAAAACCTCATGGGAGTTGTGTGACTGATTTTATTTATGGAACTGACTGGTTTTATTTATGGAACTACCCACTCATGTCTATAGTTTTCACCAAAAGTTACTGACTGTCATAAAACTTTGGGTTGAACTCATCAGAAATAAGACCTATAATGCAGAATTCCCTGCATTACATTTCACATTTGATGTTTTTTTTCTTTCTTTCTTATCATATTGTCTTATCATATGTAACATCTATCTTTCTTTCTTAGTGTAATAGATGAAAAATGTATGGTAAGGATAAATTTAAATTATAAATTATTATAATCATTATCTTAGTTACTGCAAGCTTAGAGTGTGGTTTACCTAAATAACCAAGATGGATGGATGGATGGATGGATTGATTGATTGGTTATAGATGTTTTACTGCAAGCTTAGTGTGTGGTTTTTAATAATAGCCTATAACAAATTACCATTAGAAAGACTGGTGCTATTCTACATTGATTATAACAATTACATGGCATCAATAAATATGGAATATGGATGTGTTTGGATGACTGCATTCATTTATGGCCCTCTGTCTTCAACTAGTTGCAATTGTGATTTTAGTCTCACAACTTTAAGCACTTTATGCTTTATGCTCTGTGGTAATCAGTATTATTTATTAAAAATTAATAATTGTTAACAATTAATAAATATTTATTCAAAATTGCATGTTTCTGTACAAATCACATTATATAATTTCACTGGAAGTTGCCACCTTATAAAATAGTTGTTTTCTCATGATATTGGGATGAAAATTTTTAAGGGCAAATCAGCTGGAAATGACTGTTGTAGCCTGTTGCAAACCAATTCTGTCAGTTCACATGTATATGTTTATGTACAGATCTAGACTAGTACAAATCTAGATCAGACATGCTCTTTATTGTCATTTTGGGGTTGAACAGTATAGACGTTTTCACAATTTGACCCTTTGCCGGGAGTTTGATTGGCAGGCGATCTGATCAGTCATAACGCTGAATCTGCCATTTTGTCCGACAAACAAACCAGACAGGAGAGTAGATTTACGTCGGTGGACTTGAACTTGACAAAGTTGAGTTATGTGTATTGACGTCTTACTGCAGTTGAAACAAGATACCTTCTGATGTTCATTCATGTTTATTTTGTGCTATAACTAGTAAAGAGAAAGAGATGATCAGTTCACATGCTGCTTGAACTGAAGCGTAACAATATATTAAAGAGCCACAAAACTGTATTTATTGTTTGAATTTCTTAAAAAATTACAAAAAAGGAACCTGCTCAGTCTTGTCTGTCAGCATGTTGCAGTGTCCTCTTTGCTCCATTACGTATTTATAACTGCGTGAGAACATGATGTGTGGCGTAAAAGTGTCATGGCTTGTCAGACTTAGCAATAGTAACTAAGGGGAGCCGGTCTATGCGAAGAAAGGTCAATTGCACAAATACTGTATATGAAATATGTTTTTCACACAATATAGTGTTATTTTAGTATCATTGATATACTATTGTAGTTTTTGTTAATATTTTGAATCAGAATGGAAAACGGGAAACAAAAATAACAGTAGTAGTAGAAGTAATAGTAGTAATATAGATTCATACATAATAGAATATATCATAATAATGATGAAAACAACTAAAATAATATAATAATATAATAGCAGTAATGCCTGTTAGAAACCAGTAACAGAGATTCCGGGGTTTCTGACATTTTAATCGTGTCAATGCAGCTTGACTCATCATAGAGCTCGATGAAGCACCTCAGCGGGTGACGGATGGGTCTCTGTGTTCAGTTTCTCATGGGATTGCTGTCTTGGAGGGTGTTGGGTGGTGTTCCACCACACAACATACTATTTGGTAATGATCCATGGTGTTAGGTGGTGTGACATTCTCACTCACTCAACCCAAGTGAAACACTCTTATTGTAGCGAGATGCTGCTTTATTTCTCTCACTCACAGGGAAGCTCAATAGCGAAGGCTTCGCTCGGTGGGTGAAGGATGGGGTTCAGTTCAGCTTCTTGTGGGACTGCTGACTCGCATTCAGTAGATGTTGTGCTGAGAGCCAGTGTGAACTTAGTCTGGATAGCGTCTGGTGCTGGCCCTCTTTGGGGTCAACCTCACAGAGGGTCAGCATCAGGGGCTTCCCAGGCGATTTGTTGGAGCTGGAAGGAAGCCGACAACATCCTGTGCTGTGGTGAGTTGGAAATGGGTAAAAAAAAAAAGTAATATAATAAATATAATATAATATAATATAATATAATATAATATATAATATAATATAATATAATATAATATAATATAATATAATATAATATAATATAATATAATATAATATAATATAATATAATATAATATAGAGCAACAGTATGTAAATGATAATACTAAAATATAAGAGATACTTTATTAGAATAAAATTATATAATAAAATATAAAGTAATACTAATAAATGTAGTAATATTAGTTTAATTCAATAATAATATAATATAAAGTAACGAATAATATTAATATTATTGTTATTAATAATAATAGAATATAGAATATCAAAATAACTAAAATAGAATAGAATGTATAATCATAAAACAACAAATCAACTACATTAAGAACAATAATAAAATATAAATATTTTTTTTAAAATCTAATAACAGACAACAACAAAATAGAAAATACTAATAATATTAAATAAAATATTGTAATAAAATATGTAATAATATAAACTAATAATCATTCATTATAAAAGTATACACAAATAAAAAATATTGAAGTAGCTTTTGTTATATTGGTATATATTTCTGTTGTCTAAAATAAAGTTTATCTAGTTTTATAGTGCATACAGTGCAACATACTGACTGGAAGAAAAAGAATGAAAAGTTCCCTGTTGAAGAGAACAATCATTATAAAACAGTACTGAAAGAAGTTATAAATCCTGCCAATAATTTTACAGTGCACCTCTGAACATTGTGTGTGGTTGAAATGAATGGAAATGGCAGTTTTCAAACAATATTAGCAGTGGTGCAATACCAAATTTAGCTGGGTAGACTACAGTACAGAACATGGTCACATGAAGTGTGCCATTAGGACAGGGTGCTTTGTATCTGAATGAATCAGCCATTTGAATGAACTGGTTGAATGAATGACTGAAAGACTCACTCATAAGACAGTGACTTGCCACCACCTAAAAACAATTAATACCCATTTATTATCATTATTTTGTTGAATCAAAAGGTTTCTTTCTAAATCTACTTTTTGTAATGTCTATTCAATGCTTTTCTCATCTCACACAGTGGACATTGATCTTTTGGGGGTAATTTCTTAGCCAGAATTGATGTGCGATTAATTTGCGATCAGTTAATCATGTAATTAATTAGATTTTTTTTTTTTTTTTTTTTTATTAATTGCTTGACAGCCCTACAAAAATTTATTTATTTATTTTTGCTAAGGTTTAGGGGACAGGGAAGCAGGAATAAACCATTAACAGTATCATTATAAGTTGTCACGTACACTGCAAGTTTGACATTCTGCAATGGTCAAACCCATCAAGTGGGTCAACCCTATCAACTGTTCTGAGAAGTTAAATCAAAAGTATAATTAAATAGATAGGTTTAGTATTTAATTTTATTTCTGTTAAATTATAATTAAATATGAGGGCAAATATTTAAGAAAACCTTCCAAGGTAAATTATAGCCTAAGTATATTTAATTGTACAGCATATGAAAATGAAAGACAAGTATTGGGAATTTAAATATGAAAGCAGCATATTATATTGGATAATTTATTTACAGTAGTATACTGGCTGTTTCAGCTCTTACCATTTTTGTGTACAATATGCATAAGCTATAAATTGAGCTTTCACTCATATTGAACCTGAAATATTCCTGCAGTTGTAAGCACATTAGCTACGCAAAAGAATAATAATAACAACAATAATAATAATAACAATAATAATTATATTAGCCTCTTATAAGAAATGCTTGTCATATTTCCATGTCACCAATGACTAGCCTATATGTGTGAAATTTGTCCTAAACTCTGAATTAGAGTTCACACTCAAATCCAATGCTCTTTAGGACCGCGCGTTTTCACATTCGCTCTTGTGCTCGCCGCTCTCAAGAATGGGTTCAGTCCGCGCGCACGGCACACACACTGCCATCTCCCAGCGCGAGCGGAGCGCGGCAATTTAATCACGACATAATCTGATGAAGTAGCAACAATCTGGGGAAAAAAGTGGATCTTCATGCGCACATTCCCGGGAATATTCCAGCTGGCTTCAGGATGAAGACACCGATGGTAATTGTAGTAAAAACTGTTTGAATGTCTCGCATCTCTCCTGTGCAGCATTGTTGTTAAAGTACTGCGGCTCTCTGTTGCTTTCACATGCTGAATGAAAGAAGATTAAAGACAATAAAAAAAAATCCTAATCCCTTTTTCCTGAATAATGACTTGTCGGAAATTAATTTTGGGGGACAGGGAATTTTGTTTGAGAAAAAGAACATGGCTTTTGTGATTTTCTTTTTAAAATATTTTTTAAACATTTAATAAGAATATGGTGTAGGCTATTCTCATGCGCTGCAATTTTTTTATTTTAGTATGGCACTATTAAATACGTAACATTGTTTTAAGCTTTTTAGAGCTTTTTCATTTTTGTTATGGTAAAATCACCATATAGCCTAATTATCGTACTTAGTTTAATGTTGCTGATGCGAAACCGTTATTGCATGATCTGATGCCTTAGTTTTAGGCATCAGCATTTAGTAACAACCTGCAAGTTCTTATCATCTCAATCCCAAACTAATTAATATTTGAGCATGGGCATGTGATTTGTATCCTATAATTGACTGCGCTCAGGGCATGAGTTGGTGATGATTTATGACCTTGCGCTCTGTGCTGGATTGAACTTTTGCCCTCGTGTTTTCCAGCGCCATGGAGTAGCTGTGTTTCTCGCGATCACTATGTGCACCAGTTTGTTGTTCGTGTACAGCGTCAGCTACAATAATAACACTACAGCATCCAGCGCGTCTAAGGGCGCGTCAGGTGAGAAAGTGGAGCCCACCAGTGCGCCCCGCGCGCCTCCAGCACTGCAGGGATACAGCAGCATCATTGAGCACAAGGTAAACGCGTCTACTTTGTGTATTCAAGTGAAGTTAATTGTCCGTAACCAATGGAGTGATGCACGTTTCTATGTCCTTCTGGAAAATCCAGCTGTGTTTTGAAATAAAATAGCAAGTTTCTCACAACCCCAAGGTGGTTATTAGCTGGTTTAATCTGAATGAGCTAAAACCACTTTTAAAAGAAATACCAGCTGTGACAGTGTTATCCAAAATAATAACAATATTAAAATAATAAATAAAATAAAAAATATAAAGAAAAAATAAAATAATAATATCAATATTGTTAAAATTATAATCAATAATATTTATTAATTTTTATCTATATCTATATATATCTATATATATATATATATATATATATATATATAATTTCAATGTTATATATTATGAAATTAAAAATATGTATCATTGTTATATCAATTATATAAGATTTAACAGTAATTTCAGTACAATAAAATATTAGATTCTCAATTTTACTGTTAAATCAGTGCAGGCTAGGCATTTTACACCAAACTGCAGGATTTCTTCTAGCCCATAATAGTTTTACAATCAGTTCCATTATTACATGGAGAAACAGTATAAGCGTTATGATCGACCTTTATGCTTAATCATAACTTGCAATCTGCACTTTATGTACTGTAGCAATTTTGTGCCTAACAGTCCTAATATAATAGGGGGAATGGTTTGAACAGATATTAACACTCAGCATACAAAAGTCAAGAATGGTGACATAATTTCAGATTTACAAAATTATATAATATTAATCTGTTTATGTTCAAGAGATTACTGCGGTGAAGACACAGCTAATCACTTTGCGACGTCACAGTCATTTCCTGATCTTGTTCACAGTTGCCACGAAACTGTAAAATGTGAACTGTAAAATGGCTATATGGCAAATAGTAGCAAGAAATATACTATAAGTATTTGGACATGTTGTCACAGAATGTTTCCATCTGCTATAAAATGTTCAATAGATTTTAGAGAAATTCTCCACACCCTGCCCCTCTGTCTTATTTTTTAAATGTTCATAATTCAACATCATTATTTGAGCTTGAATTTTGTATAGCAGTGTGCTTATCAGACTTGTTTTAGTTTTCATGGAAACTAGTTTTGTCTAGGCGAGTAGCACAATAGAAAGTACTTCAATGTATTTTTGAACAATGGAGGTCTTGTGGTTAAAAATTGAACTGTGGCATTTAAAATGTGTAACCACTGACTACAGGCAGACGTATTTCTACTAGCTTATTTTCAAACTTGGATCCAGTTCAGTCAATACTGCCTGAGCCATTCTGACAGATTTAAAGCTTATTCAGTTGCTGACACGGCTAATCAATAAACCAGATTAGTTTGGAAAATGATAAAATCATCGGCAGTGTTCTCTAATCTCATTTTTGGTTAGCTGGAACAGTTTTAGTCAAAAAAAAGATAGTTCCATTTCAGAATTCACTTCTCTTGTTGAAATCGACGGAGTTGCATGAGCTTGAGCAGAGCAAGGTTGAAGAGAAGAGTCAGATTGCAGGCACTCACACAGCTCCTTGCGAAACCTTCCTCCATTGCCCATTAATCACTATTTACCCCTGGCTCAGGCAGACGGACCGTTCGATACTTACCTGCCTTTAGCAATATCAGCTTCAACTGGAGCGAAATCCCTCATTGCCCTCTTCTATCTGTTATTGATAAACCCAAAGCAATTTTTCGGCAATGAGATTTGACACCACTTGTCTGATGCCACCACTAGTGACTGCCATTGTTGTTCACATGAGGGCTGATAGAAAATGTACTGTTATGTTAGGCGCTGTGCACTTTAAGTCACAGAAGAGCTGTTGACAAAGCCAAATGACTCTGTGATCGATTGCTGAGTTGCTTTGACGACTCTCTATGGATTGGTCTTCTGACGCTCAAGGTTTTTTGGGAGGTAACTGATGGCTGGAGTTGGCATTTATTTAATGATTTCATTTCATAATGCAATTGTTTTAATCTATTAATTAAAACTCATTCATTTAAACTGATATGTAAACAATGTAGGCAAGAACCTAAATATGCACTGATCATTTCTGCATTATTTTATTTTATTTAGTCACTAGCAAACACTCTAAACTTTGACCTTGATAATGCATTAAGCATGTTAGGCATGTTAAGCTATTTTGGAATGTTGGGATGAGAATTGTTGCTGTCTTTATGGAATAATTCTCAATAGCAAGACCCAATGCAGACATCAGATGTTTTGTAATCTTTAACGATCTTTGAGTCTTAACGCCTTTATGAAATGCAGTATGTCTCTCGCTCTCTCTTTTTTATTTTTTTGATAAATACATTCGACTAACATTCCAATATCATAGATAGCGGTTTAATGAATATCGTTTCAGCTTTTGTTTCTGACTGTATGACTCAAGTGAAGAGGATCAGAATTCAGTGCATGTCTTTTCAAGTACTATTTAAGTGTCTGAGCCTCGATAGATGTCTGGGAGGTCTGTTTCTTTCAGCTCTGAATTTGGGTTTTTGCATCAGATCGTTGGATGGCAGTGTGAAAGCAACGTATAATTTCAACATTTGCAATTTTTTTCGGGACAGTAAGGTCAAAGATGAGAGCAAAGCACATGAATCTGCTTAAAAGCAGTTGGTGGTATAACTGATGGTGGAGTGCACATGCATTCATGCTGCTTTAAGACTTTAAAATGGGCAGGGGTTTAATCTTTAAAGTAGATGCCAAGTGCTGCTTATTGTTTTGTTTGCCATCGGATTATGTGGGTGGATTAAAAAGTCCATCATTACATCCGTGATGTCTGGCTGACAGTATAGAAAGAATGCATATTATACTGCCCCAAATTCAGACTTGCCAGTTCAAAGGAAACAATTCTCAAGAGCATGTTAGAGAACGTACAGCCTGCTAATGTGGTTTGAAGAAGGGCTCAGTTTGGAAGAACCGCACACGGACGCAAATAGAATTATGAAATACTATTTAAAATGCTTTTAAACCCAGCTGGATTCTTTGAAATGCTAAGAGATGTGTGCCAGTGCATTCTACTGTTTCACAGAACTTAAAGAGATAAGAACTCTGCTGTCATCTTCTCACCTTCATTTCATTTCAGTCTCATATGACTTTCTTCAGTGGAACACCAAAGGAGATGTTCACGTTGCTCTATTCCATACAATGAAAGTAAATGATGACCGGGGCTGTAAAACCCAGAAAAGGACAAAAAAGTTGTCTATTCATGTAGTGCGCTACATTTGGAGTCTTCTCAAATAACAAAAATTTCTTCTGACAAAAAAATAAAAATAATAATCGTTCACATTATCTTTTCCTCATTCATGTACAATATGTGTGTATTTGAGCTTCAAAACATGAAGTACAGTAAAACATGTTAAACCTTGAAATATAATACACAAATTGAACTAAATATTTGTATGAACTTTTTTTTTGTCATTTTGAAGCATGACAGCCCTTGGTTAGTAAAAACCGTCATACAATGAAAAATATTTAATTTTGTCATCTACAGAAAAAAGGGGCTGGAATGACAGAAGGGTGAGTTAATAATGACAGAATGTTCATTTTTTTTCAGTGAACTATTCCTTTAAGAATGATAGAAAACGATTTTATAGTCCATAGCTCTTACAATTCCTCATTACACAGCACATTAGTTGCACACAGGTTTGGAGCCATATGCACTTTGAGGATTCAGTAATTGAGAGGACTGACTAGATTTTATGATTCGAGACAGGCGATGTAAAGATATATCAGTACTGTAGCATTCATGTGGACATCCAAGGATTTCTTTTTATCTTCAGTATGTGATTGTGTATGAAGAAAATGTACTATTCACTTGTACCACTTTTTCACACTTCCACACAGCCCCAACAAAAGTCCATCTCCATTGATTTATTGATTGATTCATTTCTTCATGCATTCATTCATCTGCAATCCAGTTTAACCACATGCTATCTGTGCTGGTATAGCACTTTACAGTTTTCTTTATCAGGAACACAATCAAATGTAGAATAAAATACAGAATAGTCTTCTCTGTGTGCATTAAACTCAATTTGATTTGTATTAAACCTTCTGTATAACTCATTCAGTCAAGAGCAGTGAGTTATTTTCTCTTTTTCTTTTGTTGTTTGATAAATTACATAGATTGCAGCATGTACATTAGGCTGCTGTCACTTTAAAGCCCGAGACACACTGCACAATTTGTCAGCTGTCCCAGACGTCGTGAAACAATCGTGACGATTTCTGTGATCGTGGCTCCTAATCTGTGGCCCTGTGTCATACAGTGAGAGAGGTTCAAAGATTGTCATTGTCTTGCGACCAAAGATAGCCTGCGATAATTTTCTGACAGTGTCAGAAATTCAGCATGATCATCTGCTGCTACCCATGTTTACTGACCAGCCAATAAAAATGCGACATGAAATCAACGCGACAATAGTGCTAAAACATAAAACTGCTTACCTCAAGCTCTTATCCCTTCCTCTTTCACTGCTTCCACTTTTGTTCAGCACACATAAAAACTGCCAAATTCTGATTCATCATGCTCTTTTTGTTTACCACTAGCGCATTCTGATGACGTTTTATTCATGCATCGTAGCGTACGAGTCAATAGGTGTCATCACTGTACAGTCTATGTATTAGGTCCATGTCGCACAGTGTGATCTGCAATGATCTTATAGGATTGCTAAAATCTTGCAGTGTGTAGAAGGCTTAAGACCTAATGCATGGATACAGTATACTGATACACATCCGATTTTGTCCCAACAGTAGACTGCATTTTTTGACAGTCAGGTTACATGTTTTGACTGATTTGGATGTTAATTTTGGAATTTTTATTAGGAGGGGCAAAAGCAAACCACTGTAAAGGAAAGGAACTGAATGCTGCATAATAATCATTTTTATCTCAGTTGTTGATTTTCATAATCACTGGAAGCCAAAATCTAAATTTGAACTAAAATTCGATCCGAAAAATCTCATTAGCGTGAGAGACAAACTCTCTCTTCACTCCCCTCGTCTTTTGAGTGTGATTATTTTATCGTGAAAATTTAAAACAAGTCAAAGATGAATTTGACTTATAGCACAGTTAATTAATTTACTTACTTAAATGTCAATAGGTATTGCTATTACATTGTTATTGTGAATTCTTTCGGTCACAATAATTGTGGCGTGAAAACCTGATATTGTGATAGGCGTAATTCATGCCATTGCACTAATTTCTTTTGTGAATTGTGCGTTACAACAACTCTAATGGTCACAATTAATTCTTATTTAACTCAGCACCAGTGTTTCCTCTAGCTGTAGTCAAGTAATGTTGACAGTACAGTCAAATATTAGATGTACAAGGATCATTTAATTTTGTCGGTCACAGTTTGAAAAAGGTTTTTATCCCGGCCTCTGCAATTAACAGTTTCCGAAAGGTGGATGGTGATAGGATTGGTCCCCCTGCTCTCCGCTGAGCTCTCTCTGCATTTCATTTGCTGGATGACTGCTCCTTTGAATCCTCCCAGTGTGGGACGAGATGAGTGTCAGTTCTTCTCTCGACTGTGGAGAGGGAAGAGAAGCTGAATGAGAGAGAGAGAGAGACTGAGAGATCCCAGTGGTCTTCCCTCAGCTCAGCAAGCCGGGCTGATGTCTCCAGTGATGGCGGATTTGCACGCTCTCAGCTCTGGGCTGAAAACATCCTCTCCTCTCACTCTGAAAACACACAACCTGTGGACATAACCAGTAGGGGAGCTCTGAATGCGCACTGATATGTACACCTCAGGAACACTATTTTAGAGGGTATTGAGAAGGCAGGGTTATGAAAGTCATTCCCCTACAGTCACTATCTGCCAGTTCAGATGTTACTATGTGCCTGATACCTCATTTCCATTAGGTGTTAAAATTCTGTTTTTCCCAAAAGCTTGTTTTTTGGAGCTGATTTGACTTTTATGATAGCCTAGTGGCTGCTTAGTACATGAATTAATGTTAAAAGTATTTGCATATCAACACTTTTTAAGTTGTTAGTGCTGCTTGCTATTACATATGTTTATCGATTTGGATGACCCTCTAACTCTGAGTTAAACGGGTGACATATTTTTTTTTTTTCATTTTAACTTCTCCCTGAACTACACTTACAATGTTTGTAAAGTTTCGACCCTCTCTGACCTGAACAATTAAACAGGTCTTTTTTTTGCATCTGTGCCTTAAAGAACCAGCCCTTCTTTAAAATGAAGGAAAGTTGAGATAAGAACATATTTTCAAGAGAATTTTTGGATGTTTCATAAAAATGGTAAATGCATTCCCTTTGAAAAGGATACATTTTTAGGTATACATAGTTTATAGGTACCATATCAGTTTCTGTTGGGTTTAGAGTTTTTTTTTTTTTTTCTCATTTATCGGTACTGGTTAATATTTTCATATGTATCAGACAGTGGCTGATATTTACAATATTTCTGTTTCTTTTGGCATTACAGTTTTTTTAATCAGTATCGGTTAATATTTTAAATACATATCAGATATTGGCCGATATTGCCAGTATTGTAGATTATATGCGTCATATATCATTTCACTCTCTTATTTATTTTTTTACACAAATGATGTATCATTTTAATAACACCCGTTTAAAGGTCATCATCCATAACATGACATAGCAGCATCAGCTAGAATTTTAATATTGGTGCATACCTAAAAAAAAATGTATTCACACATGAAAATATGTATAAAGAATGATAGAAACATGTTTACTAAATAAATTCCCAGATGCCTCAAAAAAAAAAAGCTCCTGTGACTTTGCTTTAACAAGTAATATCATTGCTTAACATCTCAAAATGTTGAAGTGTCATTGGCTACAATTACCTCACAGGACTGCCAGACAAACTTTCTCTTCTAGAAATATGAATGAATGAATGAATGAGGCATTTATATAGCGCTTTAATGTGTATTGCAATACACCCAAAGCGCTTTACAATCATGTGGGGGGGGTCTCTCCTCAACCACCACCAGTGTGCAGCATCCACTTGGATGATGCGACGGCAGCCACAGGACAACGGCGCCAGTGCGCTCACCACACACCAGCTACAGGTGGAGAGGAGAGAGTGTCATAGAGCCAATCAAGTGGATGGGGATTATTGGGAAGCCATGATAGACAAGGGCCAGTGGAGGGAATTTGGCCAGGACACCGGGGTTACACCCCTACTCTTTACGATGAGTGTCATGGGATTTTTAATGACCACAGAGAGTCAGGACCTCGGTTTAACGTCTCATCCGAAAGACGGTGCTTTTTTTACAGTATAGTGTCCCCATCACTATACTGGGGCATTAGGACCCACACAGACTGCAGGGTGAGCACCCCCTGCTGGCCTCACTAACACCTCTTCCAACAGCAACCTAGTTTTCCCAGGAGGTCTCCCATCCAAATAGGGCATCTTCCAGCAATCCCTACCTAACATGAAATTTCTTAGATTGTTTTGTCTATGCACTCTAAACCATGTTTATTGTGGACCGTTTTTTCTCGGATTTTGTTCTATTGAACACATGGGATTGAACTGCTGCTTTATCTGCAAACTATTTTTGTGATATTCCGATTCCAACATTTTTGGACAGGCAAGCACCCCTCAGGTTTTCCTGTGAGTATCTTTTGAATTATTTAGTCATTTCAGCTGAGGCCATACCAAGTAGTCCTTCATGATTATGCTGGATTGGTCCTGGCTGAATGCTCATCTCCGCCATAGAGACACAGCAGGTCCTTTTATGTCAAACAGAAGCACTCTTGGTAACACCTGGTGGGAAGCACTACAAACAGTATATGTTTAGACTAGAATTCCTTCATGAATGTAATATCATGGATGGGCCATTTGGGTATTCTAGGTCAGGAAACTGCTTCTGGATGTTTCAGTACAAAACAGGAAACGGGGATGTTGGAAGCACTTGTCGGTACAGAATGATAATTTTATGGTTTTCATGTTTAACCTCTTATTTTCTCTGATCCGTCAGCTCGAGGGGATGATGTTTGCCGTTTTAGTCTCAAAAAGCATTTTGCAAACCATAAACTGCTACACTATGCAGTAAGGTGTACATACATAACAGATGGATTGATCTTCCTCTGGCTATTCTCCTGGTGAGAAATGTAGAAGGGAAAGCAGCAGATGAATTGGATATTAATGATTTTTTTGCCCCGTAGTGCTCTAGAAGCCCAGGGCATTATGCAGCTATTTAGCGGTGATTGATGAGTTTGTCGTTCAGCCTCAGAAAAGAGCGATCAAGCTGTTATTTGTGTTTTCGATGTAATCTGGCTTTGATAAGTTTGTATGCCGATAACATTTCCCGGGAGAGTCACAACATATTGCGTGAACCACATGGAGCAATTTATTATTGCTCCACCAAGTCAAATCATTCCTATGAAGTTGCTCCAAATGAGCTTTTCTTAGTTGAAAGAAAAAAGCAAATGAGGAATAGTTTTAAAACACCCTCATTTGACTTTAAAAATATGTTCCTAACTCAAAAATTAAGATTTCAAAAAAGGGGGTTTGCAGTGATGCCATAAAAGAACCCCAAAGAACATTTTAATAAACAGTTCCAAAACGAACCATTTTTAATAACATATTTCAAAATAGCATTTTAATAATCTAAAGAGCAATTTTCCACTATAAAGAACCTTTTGTGCAATTAAAAGTTTCAGTGGATGTTAATGAAGTTAATAAATGCCAAAGAAGAACCTTTATTT
Organism: Onychostoma macrolepis; assembly: GCF_012432095.1. Taxonomy (NCBI): domain Eukaryota; kingdom Metazoa; phylum Chordata; class Actinopteri; order Cypriniformes; family Cyprinidae; genus Onychostoma; species Onychostoma macrolepis. The sequence goes on from NC_081156.1 coordinate 3,291,635, forward strand.
TTAAGAGTGTAGATAAACCGGTAATATTAATATAATCTTGAGGACTCAAAGCAGTGCAGGTTTAATCAAATCACCAATATATCCTTTAGTTTCCCCACTGGACTCAATTCACAGTGATCCGAGAACCAGCCGACACTCTCCGCCAGCTCGTACTAAAGTGGTATTCCCGGAAGAATTTGACAGTTTTACCCACATTTCAACACTGACTAATGGCACGGCTTCACGAGTATGATGGATGCCGTTGACAGCTCTCATCAGCTCCTGACATGACAGATTGAAATATTGCACAATAGTTTGGTCCCAAATACACTTGACAGCCCATTGTGTGAGACTTCCTAAGCTCTATAGTACAGATAGAGTATTATCATTCATTTTTATGCATATGCAGATCCCCGCTGGGAGCCCATAGTAATTCAGGATCAGTCTTGTTGCTGAGGGATAAGCAAGAATGTGGGAGATGAATGGAGAACGTTTGTGACAGCATCCCCTAGATCTGGGCACTTTAATGACTTCTTCTGATATCTGCCAGCTATTATAGATATGAACACACTTTCTTTAGAGCTATTATGGAGGTCAGGGGTTTAAAGAGAGGTCTGAGTGGTGAATCGCATACAATAATGAACCCTATTGAGGGACAATGGGCTTTGTTACCAAGTCTAATCATATTGCATTAATCACTTTTAAATTGAACAGAGTCTTCAGGGTTAATTGCGCTAAATGTGCCTTATTCTCCTGGTGAAGTTGTTGCTGATAACATTGATAACAACTAATACAGGTGGAATTATTACAGGACATCTTAAAGATCTTTAAAACTGGCCTTTTATAAAAAATGTCTAATGAACATGCACAGTAATAAACACACGACATTAAAAATGCATTTTTAGAAACATAAAATGTAACAAAAGACAAAATGTGTATAACTGCTAATAAAAATGTACTATTGAAATAAAATATAATTAAATGTGACAAGTTATTTTAGTATCATATCAGTTATAATGTTTGTTAATATTTTGAATAAGATTTTATTTTTATATTTTCTGCTTTTATTTTAAATTTAATTAATTGTTTTGTAATTTTATGTTTTTATTAGTTTTAGTTGTTTTTAGATATATAGTTTTATTTATTTATTTATTTTTTCAGTTCTAGTTGTTTTAGTACATTAAGGTTCATATTTTATTTTATTTCAGTTAACATTTATTTAAAGTAAATAAATGTTCACATTTTAGGATTTTAGTTGTAATTAATTATAATAATCCTGCTTTGCAATATTCATACACATCCTACACATGCAATATTATGGATGTAATACAGAATTTGAGATGTCTTTTATTTATAAAAAAAAACAAAAAAAAACTGTATAATTTCAGTTCCCTGTCGACACTCCACTCGCACTATGTCTTGATAAAGACACATATGGGAAAAAGCCTTTTTTCTCCTGAACTGAAGCCTTATTCAATCACGCAGTGAAACTGCACAACCATTGGTTCGTGCAGTGTGTAAAAAAAACGAACCAATGGGTTGGCAGCGGAGCTGCACGAGCCTATGGCGACAAAGCCCGCCAGAATGGGCAGAGCCATCTGGCTATACAAGCGGCCGTTTCGCCATAGGATCCTCAGATCTATTCTCCTTCAGCGACGACAACTTTGCCTCCGCTGATCCCAGAAGCCTTGCTCGCCGTTGACACGCCTCGCAGCTGGACCCAGCGACCTTGATCTGCTCGGCTGATTCGCCTTTTCCTCGCGCCCTGGCATCGCAGCAGTTCCGATCTCGTTTACTGCCGCCATCAGGCGATCTACACTTTAAAAGAGGCGGCGTTGTTGCAAATGCCGCACCGTTATTGCGGTTCGTGCAGGTCTCCCCTGCACGCCAATGACGGCCACAGCGAGTGCGTTTCCTGCCTGGGGAAATCCCATGCAGACGCCTCGCTCGTTGGATCCGATTGTTCTCACTGCAAGAACATCAGTCTCGCATCTGTGCGCTCGCGGATAGCCTTCTTTTCAGAAAGTGACTCCGCCCCTCGCACCCTCCCGTTTTCTTCCTCCCAGGGACCTGTGAGGAAAAAACAGCGGGGCAGAGGATCTCAGTGCCCGGCTGAGAGCGAGCTCACGTCGGTTCAGATCCCACGTGCCTCGCTCTTGCCACATAGGGAGGTTTCTCCCGTCCTCTTTTCCCAACCTGACCCTCTGCCAGCGTGAGCGATCTGGTCTCGTTCGGTGGGAGTGAAGAAGAGCTGGCCGATGACAGCATGTCATTGGCAGCTTCGGACGCAGAGGAGCTGTTGGGCTCATTAACTGACCCCGCCCTCCTGCCTTCGTCCACACCCAGCGCCGCCAAAGCTTCTCCGTGTCCTCTCAAAAGCGGTTGAAGAGCTGGGATTGGAGTGGTCTCCACCAGAGGAGTGGTTCCTCCCGTGGCGCCGTCAGGCCCCTCGCCAGCGATCCTCGCTGTTCTTCCCCGAAGTTCATGACGAGCTCATGAGATCATGGCACTCCCCCTACTCCGCTCGCCTCCGTACTTCCTCTTCATCCGCCCTCACTATGGTTGACGGCGCTGAAGAAAAGGGGTACGAGAAGATTACGAGAAGATGCCTCCTCTGGATGAGCCAGTGGCTGCGCACCTCTGCCCACCCACTGCGATCGGCTGGAAGGCAAAGGCGGCCCACCCGTCCAAGCCATGCAGGACCACTTCAGCGCTCACTGGACTCAATGGCGGTCCTCCAGGTCTATCAGGCCAAACAGGCCATGGACGAGTCTGAGCCTGATCCTGCGACTCTCAGGGAGCTGAGAAGTGCAACAGACCTGGTCCTGTGCGCCACCAAGACCACTGCCCAGGCACGTTGACGGAAATCAAGGATGCAGACAAGGTCCCCTCCCTTGATGCCCCGATTTCCCCCAACGGCCTCTTTGGACCTGCAGTCGAAGGATTTGCTGAGCGCTTCACAGAGGCACAAAAGTCGTCACAGGCCATGCGACACTTCCTGCCAAAGCGCTCCAGCTCCGCAGCTGCTTCTAGTCAGCCTAAGCCTATGCCGAATCAGCAGCCTGCTCAGCCTGCAGACGCGAGGGTGTTCCCGCTCAGCCAGACGCCACCCCTTTCCAAAGCGCCAGGGCCCCCGACCTAAGATAGCGTTGGACCCGGCGCCTCCGGCGTCTTCTTGATCTGCAGGACAGGAAGAGCAGAGGGCCAAGTCCCGCCACGGCCAGACCGCCTACCAAACAGCCTCTCTTAAACCTCTTTTCACCCCGTTCATCTCCGGGTGCAGAGGGAAATGTGTTTGTTGCAAATACAGGGCCCGTACAAGCGGCCAAGCAACTGCCCGCTTTGATAGTGGGAAAAATAAGACACAAACATTCTCAAAAAGAGAGCAAATTTCCTCTTCTGTTCTTCACGAGTGCCCTGCCCCCGTGCAGCCGGTCACTTGAGTTTATCCAACCCCTTGCCACGCGGGCCGAGGCCTGGCAGGCCATCCCCAGAGTGTCAGAGATATAATAAAATGAGGTTAGTCAATCCAATTCCCTTGAAGACCCCGCGTTTCAGTGGAGAAAGGCTTCCACATCAACTGCTTGGAAATGCTAGCAGTATGTTGAGCCTTTCAGTTCTTCCTGCCAGACCTAATAGGACGCCATGTGGTGATCCGCTCGGACAACATGTCCGTGGTGTCCTATATAATCACCAAGGAGGTCTCTTCTCAAAGCGCCTCTTCATTCTAGTAAAGCGCCTTCTGGAGTGGACTCAGCTCAACTTGCACTCGCTGAGAGCAGCACATTTACCAGGCAAATTGAACCAAGGAGCGGATATGTTATCTCGGAGCAATGTCCCCTCAGAGGAGTGGATGCTCCATCCACAGACGGTTCAGATGATTTGGAAGATCTTTGGCAAGGCCGAAGTAGATCTCTTTGCCTCCAAAGACAGCTCTCACTGCCCAACATATTATTCGAAGGTCAGGGACGCGTTGGCCCACGACTGGCCCAACCTCCTCCTTTATGCATTCCCCCCGATCACCCTGATTCCACAGGTCGTCAGGCGAATCAGGGAACAAGGACACAAGGTTCTCTTGGTGGCCCCCCTTTGGGAAAACCAACCTTGGTTGTCAGAGCTGACTCAGCTGCTTATAGCAGCCCCCTGGCCCGTGCCCCTGAGACGGGATCTCCTCTCTCATGCGAACAGGACAATAGGGCACCCTCGGCCCAAGCTGTGGGCTCTTCACCTTTGGCCACTTAATGGGAGTTTACTAGCCTCCTAGTGCGAGGGTTAAACACCATTTCTGAGGCCAGAGCCCCATCTACAAGACGCCTCTATGTTTGTCTGTTTTCTCCACCTGGTGCCTAGACCGCGGTGAAAATCCGTCTACCTCTGAGTTATCGGTGGTTCTGTCCTTCCTGCAGGAGCTGCTGGATAAAGGACATTCCCCATCCACACTCAAGGTGTTCATAGCAGCTATAGCGGCCTTCCATGCCCCTATAGCAGGCCAATCAGTGGGCAGGAACAACTCAGTTGTCTGCTTTCTGAGGGGAGCCAAGAGGCTGAATCCGCCTCGGCCCCTCACTGTCCCTACATGGGATTTTCCCACTGTGTTGAGGGCCCTGAAGGCCCTCCCTTTGAGCCGCTACAGTCTACGAACCTTCGGTCACTGTCACTAAAGACTGCTCTGCTTCTAGCACTAGCATCGGTTAAGCGAGTAGGAGACCTACAGGCGCTCTTCATTAGCCCTGCCTGCCTGGAATTCGGGCCCAACGACTTCAAGGTTGGCCTGAAACCAAGGCATGGTTACGTACCCAAAGTGCTTTCCACTCCATTCAGAGCTCAGGGGCCGGTTGCACCAGCTGGACGTACACCCGGTCGTAAGGCTAGGCTGGACGTAAAATGCGCATTAAGTCATGCGTAGAATTTATACCCGTTGCACCATCTCGGCGTAGTGCTACGTCTGACACTAAATCTTACACCTAGTCAGAGGTAGGTGTAAAGTGAAAACTCATGATTTGCTCGGACATTATTAGTTTTTAGGATTCATGTATGTTAGTTAATTATTACTGCAGACGTGAACTGCAATGTTTATGGTCTTTTCAGGCAGGATAAGCGATATCAGTCGCGGAGCTCGGTGTTGACTATAACACTGTCGACAGTAATTGAACTAATAATAATAAAAAAAATGCACATCTTGTAATTATACAGTAAAATATTACATATGATCTGGGATTATTAAAAGAAATGTAGCCTACCATTCCACATCTTGCTTGGAAGGACAGTATGCTTGGAAATATTTCACGTCTTTAATTCCATTGTAGCGTGCCTGCCATTCAATAATGACAGTAAGTTTGTGCTTTGTTGTTTTTAATCAGAGATAAAAGTATCAGCTTTCAAACTCTGTCAGTTTTATCACAAAATACAAACTATAAATGTGGTTTTCCAGCCACAGAAAGACGTCACGTAAAGTCACATTTGGCTACCTCAGGAAAGACATGCATTGTACATATAACCTCGATTGTCAGCTAGAAAAAAATAACAAGAAAGAAGCCTTGTATTGCATTCATTATATTTTACTTAACTTGCCGCCTTCATTTTTAATGTTTGTTTAAAGAAATCTGTCATGGGAACATGCAGGGAGACTATATAAAAATGCGGACTTGTTAGAAAATGTTTACTCAATGAAATCATGGCGCGGTGGCTTCACTTGTTACGATGTCTTGAGCAATTCAGTTCTATATTAGTAGTTGTTGCCATTGCAGCGTGAACGTCGTCTCAGCTATATCTATAACTGCGGGAGAATGTGTCAGCGTGGACGCGCATCATCTACGCCGGGCTTAGCTGCGCCTGATCGTAGTTTTAGTTGGTGCAACAGGTGTAAATATTTATCGTAAAGCTGGACGTTGCAAAGCCCAGCGTAGGGCTTACACCCAGCTTTTTTACGTCTAGCTGGTGCAACTGGCCCAGGTCATCATGCTCTCCACGCTTCCTCCTTCTGAAGAGGACCGGGAGTTATCCTTGCTCTGCCCTGTCGTAACCTCGGTTCCCTGAGATACGGAACGAGTACTGCATACTTTGCCGTGCTAGGTAGCTGCACGACTCAGTCGTCGCTTCAGTCGAAATAACCTGAGGATCCTATGGCGAAACGGCCGCTTATATAGCCAAATGGCTCCACCCATTCTGGCAGGCTCTGGCTCCGCTGCCGACCTATCGGTTAATTTTTTTTACACATTGCATGAACCAATGGTTGTGCAGTTTCACTGCATGATTGAATAAGGCTTCAGTTCAGGAGAAAAAAGGCTTTTTCCCTTATGCGTCTTTATCAAGACGCAGTACTCGTTCCGTATCTCAGATAACCGAGGTTACAACAGTAACAGAGTACGTTAATGTGTGTTGTCTTGGGAAATATTTTTTTTTCTGTAGAATACTATAAAATTGTTTTTAAGTAAAAATAATTAATTATCATGCACTGATATAATGTACTGATATATTATAATTTAACAGGAAACTACTTATAAAGCACTTTTTAAAAAACAAAACAAAAAATGAAAAATTATTTAGAAAACAAATTATGGTAATAATACATGCAGTTAGCTAGTTAAGATTTACTGTAGCATTTTTTAATTTTTCTGTTAAAATTAAATTTAATTTTACAATGCATAATTTATTATACAGTTCTGCGATGGTGTCTAGGTTGTGATAGCGGAGATGCACATAAGTTGTGATCATCGATAAATGGCTTTATTGTCTGTGGTTATGTTTGCATGTGGAGTGTGATAAAAGCATTTGGGGATCGACTTGTGCGACACAAGTGTGCAACCAGTGAAACAAATGCTATCTGCTCAACAGCCCATGGAGAAATGAGGCATTATCAACACAAGGTTAGAGTCTCAGTAGCTCAGCAGAAGCCCAGGATCATTATCATTATCTGATAAAGAGCAGAGAAGTTAATGACTGGCAGAGCGTGTGTGTATTCTTGTGTTTTATATGGAGATGATAGGATATCTCTAATGATACATTATGGGTATCGCCATGTGCTTTCAGTTCAGTGCTGTTATTATTGTTACACAATTTTACTGATTTCATCCAGAAAAAACACAGACACACACAGCATGTATATGGAATGCCAAACACAAAACACCCTAAAACGGCTCCAGCAGCATTTGGGTTCTTATCCTGTGAAGCATCTCATCTGGAGTTGTTTACTTTCATGTTTTTTTTATGTTGGTGAACTTTTCCAATCTTTCTTTCACTCTGCAAAGTTTTTGATCGGCTTGATCACACTTTTATAGAACTTATTGCTGTTTGCAAGATTTTAAAGAACAACAAAATAAATTCCTAAAATTTTGGGCTGCCAAAGTTAAAGTGTTAATTTATACAAATAATTAAATTACACTTTTTTTTTTTTTTTGGACAAGATTAATTTTCCAAATACCCTTTGAGTTACAATTATTAACAGAAAATGTCTGTGATTTCATGTATTCATGTATTGAAGCTACTGAAAAACTTGTACTGTGTATGTGGTATAACTATAGCGTTATGCATATAATTTAGTAATGTAATTAATTAAGAAATATATCAAACCTGAAGCTGGTCGTTCTGTGCAGTGCATGGTCTAATGCTCTTTATTGATTTAATTCCCTTTTTATATTAGGTGGGATGCCAGCAGAAGCAGGACCAACTGTTATTTTACGTAGAATGTTGGCAGAAAGGTTTAATTCCATAATTCCAAGGTGCACCAGGCAGCAGAGTGATAAATTTAGCCACAGTTATTAAGGTCAAAATACATACAGAGAAGCACTTAAAAAGAAAATTATATACTGAAATTTCAGACATTCCTCAAACAATCTAGACGCCATTAGATTTCTCAGAGGACCTTGGAGTTAGATGAATGGCTAGGTGGGTAATTTTCTCCATAATTTTTACTGAGTTTGTGTGACACGAATTTACCCGACCTCCTCAAGGAAAACAAGTCTTGTCTAAATAATGCTATTCAGTTTCTTAATGCTTTTAATACACAGTTAATGCATTTACCTACATTAGAGCCTACATTCCATACACAGTAAAAAACGCAGTGTCAGTTTAACACTTAAAGTGTCAATTTTAACACTATGGTCCCAATCTGTCTAGTGTTAAAAGTACACCATTCATAGTGTTGAATTTTTAGTGTTAATATAGCACCTTACAGTGTAGAAAAATTACACTCCGAGTATAAATTGTTACACTTGCAATTGTTGTTCAAATTTTACACTGTGGGGTATTTAACACCCCTGGTGTTGTTTTAAGTGTTATTAATAAAGTATTCTTTTCAGTGCAAAAATAAAAATGCTATTGTATGGTGTTAATGTACAAGATTAGACATAAAATCAAGAGTCTTCAGACAGATGTACAAATTCCAACGTTTATTTAACAAATGGGCAAAGTGGAAACTTTAAAGCATATACCAGATGTGTAGAGGTTAATTAGTCAGTCACATTCATTAAGTGTTGCACGGAAACATAAATTAGTTAATAAAACACATAAAATCATCAAATTTACAAGTATGACAGGTAGATTTGAACAAGACTGCAGCAAGATACTTGTCGACAGTTGTGTAGCATCCATGAATGCTCGTTGTCCCATCAGTGAGCAGGTATGGCTGTGTGGTCTCTACAAGGTATTCTTCTTATTAGTGCCTGCAGATCAAAGACAAAAATAACAATTAAGGTCAGCTCTCCAATTGATTTTATTTTTATTAGTATTTCATATAAAACACATCTGGCAATATTTTGAGGCAGACAATAGGTAGTGACAGAAATGTACCTTTTTGAAGATGTTTTTCAAGTCAAGTCAAGTTTAAATATTTTCTGTGCAATCAAATCGGCAATAATCGCTAGAAATTAAGTGTCCCCAACTGAGCAAGCCAGAGGCGACAGCGGCAAGGAACCAAAACTCCCTCTGTGACAGAATGGAGAAAAAAAAACCTTGGGAGAAACCAGGCTCAGTCGGGGGGCCAGCTCTCCTCTGGACAGACGAAACCCACAGTTCAAAAGTTTATATTTCTATTTTAATTTTGTTGCAATTTCTAACAATAGTAGTATTATGTAGTTAGGTATTTTATTATATTTTAGTTATTTTGTTATATTTCTTTTAGTTTTATTGTATTCAATCGAGGTTTTCATTGGGGATATGTCTCTGGGGCTCATCTAGGTGTCCTGGTCTCCGCTAACGATCAGGGCTGTAGACATCATCTCTTGGTGCTGATCCACCATCTGACCAGATACAGACTGAGAAACAGAATAGGAAAGAAACAGCCAAATATTAGCGTAGATGCCATTCTACTTACGATGTAACGAGTACATTGTGTGTTATGGGGAGTGTTCCCGGTTCCGGTTGATCTAATTAATGCAGCCTAACAATCCTTTAACGGATTTGAATAATAGAAGCGAATTAATGTGTTATGTGTCAGCCAGGCTAAAGAGATGGGTCTTTAATCTAGATTTAAACTGACAGAGTGTGTCTGCCTCCCGAACAGTGTTAGGTAGACTGTTCCAGAGTTTGGGTGCTAAATAGGAATAGGATCTGCCGCCCGCAGTCGATTTTGATATTCTAGGTATTATCAAACGGCCAGAGTTTTGAGAACACATTGGACGTGGAGGACTATAATGTGATAAGAGCTCGCTCAAGTACTGAGGAGCTAAACCATTCAGGGCTTTATAAGTAATTAACAAGATTTTAAAATCTATCCGATGTTTGATAGGGAGCCAGTGCAGTGTTGACAGAACCGGGCTAATATGGTCATATTTCCTGGTTCTAGTAAGGACTCTAGCTGCTGCATTTTGGACTAACTGTAGTTTGTTGATCAAGCGTGCAGAACAACCACCTAATAAAGCATTACAATAGTCTAACCTTGAGGTCATAAATGCATGAATTAACATTTCTGCATTTGACGTTGAGAGCATTGGTCGCAATTTAGATATGCTTTTGAGATGAAAAAATGCAGTTTTACAGATGCTAGAAACATGGCTTTCAAATGAAAGATTGCTATCAAACAGCACACCTAGGTTCCTGACTGATGAAGAAGAATTGACAGAGCAGCCATCAAGTGTTAGATAATGTTCTAAGTTATTACATGTGGTGTTTTTAGGTCCGATAATTAACACCTCTGTTTTTTCAGAATTTAGCAGCAAAAAATTACTCGTCATCCAGTTTTTTTATATCGACTATGCATTCCGTTAGTTTCTCAATTTGGTGTGTTTCACCAGGCCGCAAAGAAATATAGAGCTGAGTATCATCAGCATAACAGTGAAAGCTAACACCATGTCTCCTGATAATATCTCCCAAGGGTAACATGTAAAGCGTGAAAAGTAACGGGCCTAGTACTGAGCCTTGAGGTACTCCATACTGCACTTGTGATCGATATGATACCTCTTCATTCACTGCTACGAACTGATGGCGGTCAGATAAGTACGATTTGAACCATGCTAAGGCACTTCCACTAATGCCAACAAAGTTTTCTAGTCTATTCAAAAGAATGTTGTGGTCGATAGTGTCGAACGCAGCGCTAAGATCCAGTAGAACTAATAAAAAGATACAACCACGATCAGATGATAGAAGCAGGTCATTTGTAACTCTAATGAAAGCAGTCTCAGTACTATGATACGATCTAAATCCTGACTGGAATTCCGCACAGATATCATTTTTCTCTAGGAAGGAATATAATTGTGAGGATACTACCTTTTCTAGTATCTTTGACAGAAAAGGGAGATTTGACATCGGTCTGTAATTAACTAGATCTTTGGGGTCAAGTTGTGGTTTTTTAATGAGAGGCTTAATAACAGCCAATTTGAAGGTTTTGGGGACATATCCTAATGACAATGATGAATTAACAATAGCCAAAAGAGGATCTATGACTTCTGGAAGCAGCTCTTTTAGTAGTTTAGATGGGATCGGGTCTAACATACATGTTGTTGGTTTAGATGATTTAACAAGTTTATACAATTCTTCCTCTCCCACAGTAGAGAATGAATGGAATTGTTCCTCAGGGGATCTATAGTGCGCCATCTGATGCGATACTGTAGCTGACGGCTGCAAGGATACAATTTTATCTCTGATAGTATCGATCTTGGAAGTGAAGTTCATAAAGTCATTACTGCTATGCTCTTGGGAAATGCCAACACCTGTTGATGCTTGATTTTTCGTTAATTTAGTTACTGTATTGAATAAATACCGAGGGTTATGTTTGTTTTCTTCTAGAAGAGACGAAAAGTAATCAGATCTAGCAGTTTTTAATGCTTTTCTGTAGGATAGGGTACTTTCCTGCCAAGCTAAACAAAATGCCTCTAATTTAGTTTTCCTCCAGCTGCGCTCCATTTTCCGGGCTGCTCTCTTTAGGGCACGAGTGTGCTCATTATACCACGGTGTTGGACTCTTATCCTTAATCTTCCTTAAGCGTAAAGGAGCAACCGCATCTAAAGTGCTAGAAAAGAGCGAGTCCATAGTTTCAGTTACATCATCAAGTTGTTCTGAGCTATTGGATATGCTGAGGAACTGAGATAAGTCAGGAAGATTATTTATAAAGCAGTCTTTTGTGGTAGAGGTAATGGTTCTACCATATTTGTAACAAGGAGTTGGCTTTACAGCTTTAGCTATATGGAATATACAGGAGACTAGATAATGATCTGAGATATCATCGCCTGCTGCCAAATTTCAATGCCACTGACATCAATTCCATGTGACAGTATTAAATCTAGAGTATGATTTCGACAATGAGTAGGTCCTGACACGTGTTGTTTAACACCAATAGAGTTTAGAATGTCTATAAATGCTGATCCCAACGAATCTCTTTCATTATCAACATGGATATTAAAATCACCAACGATTAGGACTTTATCTGCAGTCAGCACTAACTCCGATAGAAGATCAGAAAATTCTTTAAAGTCTGTATGGTGTCCTGGTGGCCTGTATACAGTAGCCAGTACAAACATCACAGGGGATTTATCATTAACACTTGTTTCTTTGGATAACGTTATATGAAGCACCAT